>NC_081415.1:626947405-627288239 GCF_030272615.1 Cryptomeria japonica | reverse complement strand
CAATCATGGAATAGGGAGTTTTAATTAATTATTTTACATTCCTATTTCTTGTTTTACATTATTTCATTGAGTTTGTTTAGAATTCTTTGATTAGATAGGGATTCGTGATTTCCCTTTGATTTCTAATTGGATTACATGATGAATTTTACATACGATATTTTGGTGAACCTGACGTGAACACCAACTAATTAACCTTCTCTGTTTTCTATGTGATTTTTGTAGATCGTACGAAATTTTCCATTTTTTTGCAGGTTTTTACGGATTGCACAACAGATTCAACAATCATGCAATTGCGTTTACAGAATAACGCAATCGCATAGATAGGATCATGCAATCGATCACACAGGGTCACACATTTGAGCGGACCCCATCAACGAAAATCCTTTATCCTATCACGCATTCGCTCAGAGTTTGTCACGAATTCGACAAAGTTATTTATGTGTTTTGTTTATATGATATTTATTCTTTCCTGCTTTCAATTTTGTTAAATTTTGCATGAAATTCCTTAAATCTGAACATTATTTACCCTTATTGCATGCTCTAATTATGACATCTTATGGCATGTAAGGTATAATTCAGGATTTCAGGTGCCAGGAGGATGAAGGAATAAAGAAGACAAGCCAGATGCTATCAATGAATCCTAAGGGTAGAAAAGCAGATACGAGAACTAGAGGACCAACCAGCCATTGATAGATACAACAACCTAGTTCTCTCATATAGAGTAAAATATGATTTTCTTAACATAGAGTGGATGATGAGAGGTCTTGCTAGGGAATCACAATCTATTTTGCAGGTTCCAGATCAGAATTAGCTTTTTATTTTATTTTTTGTTTGGTCTATCTGTGTTTTACGCATTTGCCTAGATAGGATCACGCAATCATTCTATTAGTATCACGCATTCGCTTTGTCAGAATTACGCAATCACTCTGTCATTATCACGCAACCGCTCGCTTAGTATCACACTTTCACACAAGTATAATTACGCAATCGTGTTTTTCATAGTTTAGTTTTCTATTTTCTGTGGGTTTTATTGGGTTACTGATAATTTGTCTGCAACATAAGGCAAATTTACAGGGAGGATCGAATTATTACTAAATCATAAACACTCATGTTACCGCACTTCAGTTTTGGGCTTAAAATAAACCTGGTTAAAATGGACATGCATGATTTCACACTTCAGTTTTGGGATTAAAATAAACCTGGTTAAAATTGACATGCATGCTTTGATGCTTCAGTTTGGTGTTCTAAAATTAACATGCACATGCGTATCTCACACCTAAATTTGGGTTTTTAAAATGAACGTGAATCAGGCTCATCAATAGAATAACTCACATTTTATTTTTTCTTAAGGGAAATAACTTTTTATTGTGTTTGGGGTGGACCTACTGTTGCATTAACTACCTTTCCACCCGCCTTCGAGGTCTTGGGAGAAAGGGAGAAGGTGATAACAACACCCAATTTTTCATTTTAGTAGTGAGGGGTATCTTTGACTGGGGATTTCATCACCCCATAGAGGTACTTCGAATTGGGATGCATTGGGGATATCATCTCTCCCAACGTACTCTCGAGCGGGTTTTTCGAGTTGCTATATAAATATACTAGTCAGGCGGCTAGAGTGTTGAGTGAATTCAACATATGTGGGGGCCTTCCCTGCACCGATAAGCTCAACTAAAGTCTTAAGTGGCTTTCTCTGAGAATCCATCGTTGGATCAGGACCCCTCAAAATTTACAATAAGAACCAACTTAGTAGCCCAAATCCTACATTCAGTGATTTCGAGAGTGCGGATCGTACCCCATAGATACCCCTCATGTACCTTGCATTATGAGACAAAAATCCCTCGGTGATAAGATCTTCCGATCTTTGGGGTAAGAGAGACTGGCATGCCTGAGAAGTGTGTGCCGTGGAGTGGAGCCAGTGTTGCGAGACTCTATCTTTTCGTCTTGTTTCGATTTTTTGCTGCAAGGGCCTCATTGAATGGTGTCCACTTTCCAGCCTAAGATTGTCTTCTGTACTTTTATATGTATAATTGTACCAGACCAATATTGAGTCAGTATTTGGGCTATTTCAGGCCCTACCTTACGTATCTCTAAATTCTCAGAGTTGGTAAAAACATAGTTTAGTCATCTATACCTGTCTTCAAACAACTATTCTCAGATTTGGAAAACAACAAACTTGTCCTACAGACATAATTACTGGAAACAAAGTTTATCTTTAAACATTAAATGGTCCTACAAAATCAAAAAAAATTACACACTTGTGACCATAGGAAGTCTTTGCATAGTCCTCATATACGTCCTTATCATACTCCTCATATACGTCTTTATTATCATCCTCATATACGTCCTAAAAAGTTGCATAGTCCTCATATACGTCCTTATTATAGTCCTCATATACATCCTTATTACCATCCTCATATACGTCCTTAGAAGTTGCATAGTCCTCATTTATGTCCTTATTATAGTCCTCATATACATCCTTATTATCATCCTCATATACGTCCTTAGGAGTCACATAAGTCTTTGCATAGTCCTCATTTACGTCCTTATTATCGTCCTCATATACGTTGCATAAGTCCTCATTTACGTCCTCAGATTTGGTCCTTATTAGACCTCATATCATACATTGGTCTTAGTCTGTCGTCATTTGCATAATCATCCTAGAAAGTCATAGCATGCGTCTTAATGGGTCTCCCAGGTGATGGTTTGCTCCCCTTCAAGCAACCTAATCTAGTGCCAAACGGCGGTCAATGAGAAATCATTGACGATTTAGGTAACTTGGCCTGGCGATTAAAGAGAAATGCACCTCAGTACATAGGAGTCGAATACGAGCTAAATAGAGAGTATAAAATTGCCCGTAGAATTGATAGAGAAATTGCTGCAGAAGTTTTAAGAGAAGAACTTGAAAAAATTGTATTGCAAAAATCTCAAAATACTCAACAAGTCTCACGTCCAAATCCCCAATAAAGACTCTGGTCTAGTGTTGCATATTCCGTATTTAGGTCTAGAGTCTTACATTATTGTCATCTTGCATTAGGTTCTAAACCATCCTCATATAGAAGTCTTAAATGCCCGTCACAAGGTCACAAAAGGCAAAAAGTAAGATGGACCCAAACAACGACTTGTTAGTTAATCCAACTTGGAACATGGACATATCAAGCAGCCAACAATCAAATCATCAAGCAATGACCACAATACACGAGCTACAACAAAATTTAACACGTGAAGAGATTGAGTCAGCTCAACAAGATCCACATGTCCTTATGATCCTAGATGCTCTTATACATAATGATAGGGAAAAATATCTCTCGTTGTTATTACAAAATGGGGCCAAATTACCTAAAGATTTTGATATCACAACAATCTTACTACTAGGAACTACTTTAGGTCCAAATAGTAGTCAAATACCACACATGACACAAACACAAGCGATGACCTTAAGTTCTCCTTAGAATACACCAACATCATCTATACAAACAAATGTCATTTCAGACGCGACTTCTCAATCAAGTGCATCATCCTCAACAATAAACATTAGCGCACCAACACAGGCTATCCTAGGCTCTCACAAAATACTGATAATGTCAAGTGTCTCTGTACCTATTCAAACACAAGTTTCTCATACAACAAGTGTGACTCAACCTCCGGTTTCCTATTCCATAGGATCTACATACAATCATCAGAATACAAACCCAAGTTCCTCTAATACTATGAGTACAACCCAATCAAACATGGGTTCACACGTCGCTTATTTCACAGTACCTAGCGGAACCCATAACACACCGAATTATAATTATAGTACCTTTCAACTACCTCCTAGAGTTATACTACCACAAATCCTTTTGTGGGAAATATACATGTGCAAAGTGTACCCCTGACTCAAACAAATATTCTGTCCCAACGGGTATAGAATCTGCAACAACAAATGACAACTATGCAAATTGGTAATGATAAAAAGAGCTACACAATGCAGGACTTACGTCCTTATCCTTTTGATCACACATTATACATGCCACCTTTCCCACCACATTTTGAAACACCAAAATTTGATAGATACCGAGGGAAAGGTGATCCTAGAGATCACATCAGAGAGTTTTTTATGGCATGTATAGAGGTTGCAACTAAAGACACTTATCTAATAAGATTGTTTCCTAAAAGTATGGGAGGCTCAGCCTTGGAGTGGTTTTCACATCTACCACCAACTATCACATCATGGGGTGAATTAGCTAAACATTTAAAAGTCTGGGAGGCTCAGCCTTGGAGTGGTTTTCACATCTACCACCAATTATCACATCATGGGGTGAATTAGTTGAACATTTCATTACTAACTTCTCACATAACATTGAAACCCCAGTCACTTTGATGGACTTATGTGCCGCAAAACAATATGAGAATGAAACATTCACATCCTTCATACAAAGATGGAGAGCTCTCTATAGAAGGTGCAAGACTATTATTCCTGAAACAGAGCAAGTTGACATGTTTATAGAAAACTTAATCCCTAAAATCAAGTACCCGATACAAATGCAATGCTTGACCACATTTAAAAAAATCACTGAAAAGCCTTAAAGTGTGAGAAAGGACTAGTAGAACAAGGTCTCATAAAATATGGCAATAACAACAACAATGATAAATCCAAATTTTGGTCAAAAAACAAAAATATGACCAACGATGGTCTTGTAGATGTCCGTACAGTGAACAAAACTCAACCGATTTTGTCTTTACAAGGCCCAAGTCAATCATTTAGTCCACATACAGAAAATAACATTGTATCGACCAACGTAAATGCTACGCAAACTATGAACACAAAATTCCCAAGGGTAAATGCTCCAAAAAATAATTACACACCTCTAGGGGTTCCTATTGAATCAACGTTAAAAAAGTTAATACAAACAAACATGATCACTTTTCCATGAGTAAGAGTATATGAACCAGGTCCTTTCAAACCTACATGGTGGAATGATAGTGATTTCTGTGAATATTATCGTACTAAAGGTCACAAAATTGCAAGTTGCTATAAATTGAAAAAATTAATCCAAGACATGATCGATCAAGGTGACATCACAATTGACACCAACAAAACTTCAGCAAAGACAAATCATACCATATTTAAGGATCCATTTGTCAAACATGATAAAGGGAAGGCGTCTACATCAGGAACACAAGACAACACAACTAACTACACAAAAGTCTCATATGACTATACCATTCATGCCATTAGCTCAGGGGATCTAGTAAATGATGATTCACAAGAAGCACTTGATAATGATGAGCAATATCAAGAGACTTACAACTATGACAACCAAATTTGCATGATGTCAGAAGCATCAAAATATGATGAAGACAAGAATATCTGTCTTATGGACTGGGGGCATGAAGAATCGTTTCATTCAGGATGGTTTGAAGATGAACTTATAGCACATATCATGGATGTTAGACTTGCACATAATGACTATAGGAAGGGATATGAAATGAACCTTGATAACACAACATATGTTGCAGACAACTCCCTCATAAGAGATGATACAATGGCTACAATCACAATAACTCTTAGAGACAAAGACTGTGTAGTAGTTACTCATAGATCTAAAGTAACTTTACAAGGAGTACCATCAAACCCACCACTAGCAGTAGGGACCTATAATATTGCTGAGCAACTCAAGAAAACCCTGGCCCAGATATCACTCTTTGAACTATTGTGTATATCACCAACTCATAAAGCTATCATGGACAAAGCACTTCAAGATTCAGTAGTTGACAGAGATATAGATGAAATTGTCTTCCAATCCATGGTGGGGAATTTGGCTAATGGTACTCGTATTGCGTTCACAGAACAAGATATTCCCAATGATAGACTTCTCCATAATGACTCGCTACATCTAGAAGATTACATACATAAGAGAAGAATAAAAAGAGTACTTATAGATGGAGGAGTTGGTCTCAACATCTGTACATTAAAGCTGGTTAAGGCATTGAGATATTCTGAACTTCATATTGATCCTTCAAAAAGAATAAACATCAAAGCATATGATGATGAAGAACATCCTTCAAAAGGTGTAGTTACGCTACTAGTGCAAATAGGACCTATAACAACAAAATTTACTTTCCAAGTGTTGGGCAGAGAACTAGGGTACAACATGTTATTGGGCTGCCCATGGATTCATACCATGCTAGCTGTACCATCAATATTTCACCAATGTGTTAAATTCCCATATAATGGCATTGGAATCACCATAAAGGGTGATCCAAATCCATTCCAACACTGTAATCACTGAAAGGCAAGTGTAGATAACTAGGTACCCATTAATCAAGAAACACCCCTCACTACACAAATGGAGTCATTAACGATCACATAAATATAGAAGAAAGCACCTACAACATCTTCTTTGCAGATTAAGGATGTTGGTTGTGGGGAATACTCTATTTCAAGTACCTCAAAGGGTAAACATTTATCTCTTTCTCCTAGGTATTTTGGGAAACCTCAAAACACAATAATGAAATAAGATAAAGGAAAAGAAATAGTAAGATACTCAAATTCATGCTCTTTCATTATGTGGGGAGATTTACAAGAAGAATCTCTCAATGAAGATGTCAATCACTAGATATACAAAGAAGAAGATGACATGACAATACCCAGGTTACCTTTAGATTAGTATGGCAACATATTCAAGATGCTACAAAAACATGGGTATGATGGTACCATAGGATTGGGATTACAAAAGCAAGGAAGATTACAACCCATTGTACCAAATGAAAACCCAATGAATCAAGGGTTAGGATATAAACATGTACCAAATATAACAAAAGCAAGACAACGTACACTAGATATACTGAATAGACCAAGGCTACCACCAGATTACATGCCTCAAATTCAGTTGTCAACATGAGTGTTTCCCTCTTCATCTCAGACAAGCAAGAAAGCACCAACTTCTCCTAGTATGGAATCAGATGGTGAAGATATGAGACAAATTCTACAAGAACCTAGCACCAAGTCACCCATTAATACAATATCTGAAACATCCGCACAAGCAAATATGGTAATAGACACAAGCTTAGCACCAATAAACGAGCCTAATCCTTGGTTGTTGTCAATACTTTTTCCAAGGGAAACAACTCAAGTTCCACTCAATTAATCAGACGAGGAAAGACTACAATGACTTATACTAGGCTTAAGAAGGGTGATCACCATACAAAGGAGGCCCACGAATCTATAACAAAATCAGATGCAAGAACACGAGGAGATAAGTGACACAACCTCAGAAACTGAAACGTACATAGAAAGTGTGACAAATTCTCACGACTATGAATTCCTTTCTGATCATGATGTTATCCCACGAGCAATAGACATGATAGAGGACCACAAATAGCCTATCGATGATGAAAATATACCAAGTCACTCAAATAACCAGGTATGCATGTTATCAGAATCTGTTACAACAGAAGGGAGTAATGAATTACCCCTTATACACTCATATTTGATTGATTGGGGACAAGAAGGAAAACCAACTCTAGATTGGTTTGAGAACGATGAAGCTATTGCAGAATTCCTTGGTGCCAGAGAAGGGTTTCCACAAGGTGATCACAAGGAAGGATTTGTTGTAGACCTGGATAGAACAACATACTTTGGAGAGGCAAGTGCCTATGTGACAAAAGATATGGATCAATGTGATCGCAATGGAAAGAGTGAGTTAGATAACCTCCCTATTGAAAAAGAGAATTCAACATTACTCATGAAAGAAACTAAAGAAGTAAATATAGCAGAAGGAGAAGTTGTACATAATATCAACTTAGCAAAATCATTAAACTAGGAAGAAAAGGACAAATTTATACAGTTTTTCAAACAACGTCCAATCAATTTAGCTTGGTCCTATGTGGATATGCTAGGCCTAGATCCAGAATTAGTGTTGCATCATTTACCATTACTACCAGGAATTAAATTGTACAAATAAAAGCTAAGAAAGATGCATCCACATATTGTATTACTGGTCAAAATAGAACTCCAAAAGCTTCTGGATGTGGGATTCATTCAACCTATTGACTATGTAGAATGGATATCCAATCCGGTGCCTGTGACTAAGCCCACTTGAGGCATAATAATCTGTATCGACTTCCGCGATCTAAACAAAGCATGTCCTAAGGATGATTTCCCATTACCTAACATAGACATGATAGTTGAACTAACTACTTAGAATGAAATGCTTTCATTAATGGATGGTTTATCAGGATATAACCAGATCAGGATTGCATCAAAAGATCAACATAAGTCAACATTTGCTTGTCCATGAGGAACATACTGCTGGAATGTCATGCCGTTTGGTCTTAAGAATGCATGAGCAACATATCAAAGGGCTATGACAACACTATTTCATGACATGATCCACAATATCATGGAAGACTATGTGGATGATCTACTGGCTAAATCACAGACAAGAGAAGGTCACCTTGAAGTCCTTGCAAAGATATTTGATCAATTAGAGCAATGCAATGTCATGTTAAACCCAAAAAAGTATGTGTTTGGTGTAACGACAGGCAAAATTTTAGGATTTATTGTGTCTAATAGAGGAATTGAAATAGATCCTACTAAGTTCAAAGAAATCATGGATATGCAACCTCCATCAACACTTAAGTAGTTAAGAGGGTTACAAGGAAGAATATAGTCTATAAGAAGGTTCATAGCACAACTAGCAAATAAATGTCACCCATTTCAGTATTTACTCAGAAAATGAGTTACCTTCAAATGGACAGAAGAATGCCAAGAAGCTTTTCAAGATTTAAAAGATTATCTCCTGAATACTCCAGTATTAGTTCCACCTACTCAAGGAAATCCCCTATTACTATATATATTAGCAACAAATTCATCTTTAGGAGCCTTGTTGGCACAACATGATGATCAAGGAAAGGAAAGTGCAATCTACTATATAATTATAACCCTAATTGGATATGAGCTTAATTACACTCATATAGAACAAGCATGTCTAGTAGTGATCTTTGTATCTCAAAAAATTAGACATTATATGCTGAGTCACAAAGTCCAACTCATTGTATGTTTTGATCCACTCAAATATTTGTTAAGCCGAGCAACATTGACTAGAAGATTGGCTAAGTGGGTCATGATTTTAAGTGAGTTTGATATAGAGTATGTGGATAGAAAGGCAATCAAAGGGAAGATTATAGCAGATTAGTTAGCAGAGGCTCCCTTGTAGGACAATCACCCGTTACTAATAGATTTTCCCAATGAATTTGTGTTTACATTGATAGCATCCACCATGTGGAAATTGTACTTTGACGGATCCTATACAAATCATGGAGCTGGAGCTAGGATTCTTTTCATCACCCCTCAAGGTGATTCTATTCCTAAGTCGTTTAGAATAAATTTTCCCTATACGAATAATATTGCTGAATATGAAGCTCTCCTCATAGGACTTTGTACTGCTATACAATGGAGAATAAAAGAATTACAAGTCTACAGTAACTCATAATGGATTGAATCAAGTCAATGATGACTATAACACAAAAAATGATAAATTGATGCCTTATAAACAAATGGTAGAAGATTACAAAGAACATTTCAGTAACACCACTTTTGAACAGATTCCAAGGATATAGAACAAGGCAGCTGACAGCATGGCTAAAGTAGGGTCTCTACTAAATATGCCTAATAATGAAACTTAGTTTGAGTTTACTGTAGAACATTTGATGATACTGGCATATGAGATTCCCTCATCAAAATACGTATGTGTAATTGTGGGTCCTGAATCCCCGTGGTATAATGAGATATACACATACTTACATACTTAGTATATGTCTCCTGATTTGTCTAGAAATCAAAAGAAAAATCTTATTCATCAGGCATCCAAACACACTATTATTGCTGACACATTGTATAGAAAGGGCTTTGATGGAACCCTTCTCTGATGTCTTGATGAAGAAGAAGCACAACTTTCCCTAAAGGAGGTACATGATGGAATTTGTGGGACATATCAAAGTGGCCGGCCACTATCAAAGAAATTGTTAAGAACTGGATACTATTGGCCAACTATGGAAAAGGATGCCAATAAATATGTAAAAAAATGTAGACAATGTCAAAATGCATGGAGACCTCATTCATGCACCGACACATGATCTTCAACCTATTACATCACCATGGCCATTTTCACAATGGGGGTTGGATCTAGTTGGTAAAGTTAATCCTACTTCTTTCAATGGGCACAAATTCATCTTAACGACTACTGAGTATTTTACTAAATAGGTAGAGGCAATCCCCCTTACATACACCACTAGTAAGCAAATAGAGAAATTCATGCTTAATTACATTATTTGCCAGTACAAGATTCCAATGTGCCTAGTGATAGACAATGGATGTCCATTAAAAAATACAGAAATGAGAATTGTGTGAAATTTTTTAAATACAATAGAGATCTGCAACACCATATTATCTGCAAAGCAATGGACAAGAAGAGGCAACAAACAAGACAATATTAAATATCCTCAAGAAAGTTGTTACTGATGCAGGACAAGACTGACATCTCTAGTTAAATCCCACTCTTTGGTCTTATAGAACAAGAGTACGCACCCCTACAGGAGAAACACCATATTCATTGGTCTATGGTACAAAATCAATACTACCTATTGAAATAAAACTACCATCTTTAAGAGTCTCCTTAAAACACATCATATCAGAGGAAGACTATTAGGTTGCAAGGCTACAAGAGCTTGAAATGCTCGATGAAAAGAGACAAACTGCTTTAAATCGTTTGCAAGGTTACCACAATAGATTGAGAAGGAGTTACAATAAATGAGTATGCCCAAGGAATTTTGAAGTGGGAGATCTAGTTCTCAAGGAGAACCAAAGGAAGCTAGCAGAATGTGAAAAGCTAGGGAAGTTTGAACCTAACTGGATAGGTCCTTTTATCATAACAAGGGTTATAGGAAATGGAGCATACAATTTGGCTACCATGGAGGGAGATCCACTCCTTGACCCTATGAACAACATGCACCTTAAACGATCTTATATCTAAGGGCTGGGTTAGTTTAGGTTTTACTTTTCACATTGCATATCATTTTATTCAAAGAACTGCATCACATATAGTTTCTTTTTCTAATGCATCACATTCATAAAATTCCTGCATTGGCATATATCAACATTAATAAAACAAGACAACTATCCAAGTTTATCATTTGTTTGCATTCAAGGGAAATAGGGGTTGTCTCCTTTCTTAGATATTCGAACATGAAGTCTTTGAGGTCCTAAGGTCATTCATTTTCAACATTAACCTGTGACGACATTTTAATTATGGTTGGGTAGTGATTTCACTATTTGAGACTTGTTAACCCAAAATCTATCAATTTCTATATCTCAAACACATTAACAAAATCTCTAATTCATTCGAGACACCTAGTTGATCATATGACTAGTGAAAAATCTAAAATTCTACTTCAGCGCTGCTGTAATTGTCACACCCAAGTAGGTTTCATTACTTACAAGTCAAGGCAAAAGAGAAATGATATATAACTGAAATATCACGCATACAAAGTACGACAAAAAGCTTGACTATGGGAACATGCAAGTAACTCCATTAGGGCTATGAATGCCTACTGGCAATGGAGCAATACTTCAGAAATTACAATCTATAACCTCGTTGGAGCTCTAAAAGCTTGCTGGCAGTGAGGTTCTATTGGGGATGCTTTTGAAGTTAGAATAATCCATGTAGCTAGTCATATAGGATGCTAAAGATCTTTAGTGAACACAAGAGCGAGAATCAACTCATTTGCACACACATGGGCAAAAGAAGATCAAAGTTTCAAGAACCAATGTGGAAGTTTTTCACGTCTCCATTTGTAGATCCTAGTCACTAAGTGTGTTAATTTGGATGTTCCAAGGGACCTTAAGGATCGATTGACTGCTTATCTACTAAATGTTTTATACCTCCAATTCAATTGGTGTATTACAAAATTCTAAACAAACACAATCATCCTTGTTCGAATAGGAAATGCATATTGCATTAACATAGGTCATGTCAAAAATTCATTGTCTCCACATGCATTCTGCAGATCATCATGTCATATAGGTCTGCACATTGGGGACATAATTGAAAAATCCTAAAAATCATATGAAGTCCTGAAAAAATCCTAAAAAATAAAAAGGAGTCTTGAAATCAATCCAAAAGCATTGGAAAAACACAAAATCCTAAAAAATCATATAAAGTCCTAAAAAAATCCAAAAACATCCATATAATGTCCTAAAAAAATCAACCAAAAACATTCAAATATCAATCCACAAAAATCCCCAAAACAATCGAAAATCAATCAAAAAACTTGCAATAAAATATCTCGCAAGAATCAAACACCCTAGCAGATATCCAGCAAACGCTTCACACAAAGTTAACAAAGGATACAACTGTCTAGTCAAACATCTGCAATCAACTGATCAAACTATCTTATCAATCGTATCATATCCATATCAAGTGATCATTATCTTGTCTTAAATAGAAGAGGATGCACTCAAAATCAGACAGGTTAGTCTTAAACGGGGTCTGCAACTTTCTGAGATCAGACATTAGCAACTATCACATCAAGCAACTAAGAACAAAGGCACAAGATCGATATAGATGCTGAATTTTGTCTGGGCCAGTCTTTATCTTTTATCATTTGGCGACAGATCATGTTCCTATGCTACTCAAGGATGTCCACAAGTGACTAGAGGAGTCATGATGGGCATTATCTTTTTATTTGTTTGTTGTTTGTAGTGTGAACCAATGAAGTTATAGGGAAATTTCTCTAGTGGGTGTCTATGATAGGAGCATTCAGCTTGTGAATGCCACACATACCTCGACCCCTAGTGTATTTCTCAGAATGGAGGGTTTCACTCCTTGTCTGCTATGTGTTTGTTTCTTCAATGAGATATCTTTACATCTTGGTTCCTTATACCCTGATGTGCTAAGCTCCATTGTTAATAATAAGGCTTAGTGATGAATATATATTGCGCAATAAATAGTGACACAGGTTCATGAATCATTCATTCTCATTTTCATCTCATCTGTTTATTGATAGTTTGTTGATTCCTTATTTCTTTCTAAATCATTTTTTGTCATCTAACATTATTATTTCATTAATCTCTTCTTTCTTTCATCTTACTAACATTTCTTCAAGGTACATCCGAGTTAAAAGAATATTCTTGCATTATCATACAAAAACAAAAGTTGTATCCATATAGTTTTAAGTTGGATCTGTATAGTGTAAATTGCATTTGTATAGTGATAATTGCATTCATTTGAGTCTCATATAGAAATCATTAAACCATTCATTAATCATCACATCATAAATCATGTAGAAATCATTGCATTCATAAACAGTCATTTATAAATCATATAGACATGCATCACATAACACATAGCATCATACAACATACATGGAAAACAAAGCATAATAGATCGCCGCCAAAAAACTGCATATCATATATATAACTCAAAAATGGTAATGTGTCAGAATACAATAAACTATAAAACAAGCCCAAAGGCTTAGATACCATGATCTCAATGTATCAACCCACATTGCTTCTATCTCCAAGTGGATCCTGCCTGCTAGATCCTGCCCCAGGATGCTGAGGTGGACCCATAACACCACCACTGTTGATCCTCTGTGTAGAAGTCCTACTAGAACTAGAATGATCTCTAACCTCACTGAAGCTCAGAGGTCTCTGTCCCTCAGGTACAACCTCATGGTAGAGCTATCGATAATAGAAAGCCTCCTGTATCCCATAATAGAGTCTGTCAGACTGTCTGTGTGCATCAGTACTTGGAGCAAAATGGTGATAATAAGCAACTTGAATCATCTGTGACCATCTAACTGCTTCATCTCTCTCCCTCTGGAGATGATCTCTCCCGATCTCTACTGCACCATAGTCTCTGCGGAATGCCTCTCGCTCAACATCTCGTTGCTACCTAAGTCTAACAACCTCATCCTCTAGACTCTGAATCCACACTTTGAGAATCTGTGGATCATCATCATTTCCATCACCACCCTATCCTCCATCTCCTCCTCCCCCCTCTCTACCAAGAACGTCCTCCAACTCAGGCATATCATCATCATCCCCATCCTCACTACTCGATGACTCTAAGGAATCATCATCATCTCCACTTCTCATAGACTGGGTATCTCCACCAATGTCTACATCCTCCTCTTCCCCCTCATCTCCTCCACCACCCTCCTCCCCCCCTCTTCCCTCCCCTCCTCTATCATATCCCCTCCTCTCCACCATGTCAATCCTTAGCCACTTTCTAGGATGTCATATCTGTTGCGTTGTGATTGAAACAGTCGTATGAGTCAGTGGAGTAGGCCTATGTCTGGCCCACCATGCATCATACTTAGGATTAGTCCTTGGATCTGTTGCACTTGCACTCCAACCCCATGATAATGCTTGAAGAGCATCAAGCTTGGCAGCCACCACATGTGGCTATTTGCACACACCCCAATTAGAAACCTCACGAGAAACACGAGCAAAGTATGTTGTAACAATAGGTGTCACCTGTACCTCCCCAATCTATCTGAGTACCCATCCTAGCAGAGACATCTCAATAATCCTCAAAGTCTCAATGGTCCTTCCAATAAGATATCTCTGCTATCTACAAAAAGGCAAGTGCTGTGCATCATCTGTCCAACTGGGGCAATCTAAATATGGTCTCCAAATAAAATGCTACAAGATATCAAGCTGATGTCGCTAGTACAAGGTGTTACCCGAACCCCTGTGTCTAATACCAGGTGTATATGTGTACGCATATGACTCCTCAGGCTGCAAGTCAACATGAATAACTAGCCTTGAGATAGAAATGTTCTCCCAAGCCCAAGTCTGGAGCAATGTCACACCATAGCCGATCGATCGGTATCCCAGGTATTCAATGCTGTGCATCTAATAATAAACCATGGCTAATAGACAAGGACCCCAAGCATATACTCGACGATGAAAAATCATATCATGGAGAACTCTGCCCCATCTAATTGGAAAGCCATAGCCTCGTCTGTTAGGAATCAACAAACCACCTACAATACTGCACAATACTATAGTAAGATCATCAGAGTCCAAGTGAGCCCAAGGGATATCATAATGACCACTGATTTGTAAATCCTGTTCCTCACTCTCAAAAAGGGCACATAGTCTAGCGACGCCATCGTTGTGATCATATACAACTTTCGCACCATGGATGCGAATATGCAGTATACGCCAAACATCCTCTAAAGTAATGGATGCCTCACTAGTAGGAAGATGGAAGGAACATGTCTTGGAATGCCACCGCTCCACTAACACCGTAATCAAGGCCCTGTTGGCTGTAATCTCTAGCAAATGTAAAACATGATATAATCCCAGATGTCAAATATGTGCAACCTCCTCATCAAGTAACTTGGATCGAAGATCAAGTCCACTGGTTCTACTCTATTGGTAGTATAACACTCCAATATTCTCTTGCACAGAGAAAACATTGAAAATGTCAGATATCGGATGCCGTGATGAAAAAATGATCAAACGCATGACAAAAAATTTCAATTTACAATGAATGCCTAATAATTAACACTTATGCATAGCATTTAACACTATTGCGGTACAATTAAAGCTTATGTGTAACAATTACAATGAATGCGTCAAGTTAACACTAATGCATAAACAGATAGAGGAATGCGTGACACTAGGCACCTATGCATAACACTTACACTCTTGCAGTACACTTAAGGTGTATGCGTAGAACTTATGGATAATATGTGAAAATCGACAGGCGTATGCGTGATGACTAAAACCTAGACCTCTGAATTTTTTTTGAAAAAATTACAAAAACAGACAAAAAATTAAGCAACAAATTTGGAAACGTACCATGCCGTCAATCCCCGGAGGTCTTTGATATGAATGTACTCGGTCTGACAAGTGCACTCGTGCCCTATAGCCAGCCATGATGATCAAATACTTGCGGGAAAGCAAAAGATTCGCAAGGATCTCCAAGCACTCAACACAATGCAAATGAGCAAATGAAAGGCCAAACTCTCTATTTATAGCTCAAAATTAGGGTTTTTTCCATTTCGACACCCGTAGTCCCCGTGAACTTCAACGAACTTTTAGGCTACTCAAACGATCTCGAAATTGCACAAAACTTCACACGATTGCTCACTATAATGATATTGAAAATATGGTCTCAATTTCCAATTTTTTCAACCACCTTTTCTGAGGGGGCATATTTCACTATATAGTGTCACCAAGATATACTGGGGTAGAAATTTTTGTATTGACTTTGTCTCAAAGAGGGGCAAATGTAGACACCTAAAAATATGTGTGTGTGTGTGTGTGTGTGTGTGTGTGTGTGTGTGTGTGTCTATATATATATATATGTATGTATACATATATGTATATGCATATGTGTATACATAGATATATATATGTATATATACATACACCTAAAAATATGTATATATATATATATGTCTATACATATATATATGTTTGTGCATGTGTGTGTGTGTATACATATATATGTGTGTGTGTGTGTGTGTGCAACTATATATATATATATTTGCGCATACATACATACATACATACATACATACATACATACATACATGTGTGTAGTGTCGTAAATTGTAAACCCTTGCTAGGGTGGTACAATTCCACACTTAGTTTAGCATCCACCTTAGTGTGTTTGCATCTTGCATTGTAATTTATCTTTAAGCATTTAATTAATTAATTTAATTAAATCTAAATTCACATTTCACCACTTCATACATTATAAAGTTGGGCCCTATACCCTAAGTGTGCCCCTTTTTATTTTATTTCTCCAATAAATCATAAACCCTAATTATGTCTTATTTCGACTTTTAAGGCCTGATTTCGCATATCAAAATATTTCAGAATTAGCTGTAACTTTGGGATTCACTCTAATATCATCATATCTAACGATCCTAAAAATTTGGTGAAAATTTGGTCGGACCAGGTGCAAGTTGCACTCGGTCCTCAACATTTTCCCCAAAATTTCGGGAGCATAATTCTATGATATTATAATGCTTAACCCCAAGAAATTGGCAGGAAATTCAAATCCTAGGTCGACCTAAAGATGAAATTAAGATCTAGGGTTTCATACATAAGAACTCTCTTTCTTCATTTGAAGGCATATAATCTAATCTAAGGAAGATTTTTTGGCAAAGTCTTCTAGCGATCACAAGGAGCCTTCTATGTAGTAAAAGAGAAACTTATGTAGAGTCTTCAACAACATTCATCAAGAATTTATCAAGTATTCATCATCAATTAGGATCCTTGAAGACATTGAAGAATAATAGGAGATCAAGTGGCTTATATCTCTCCCTTAGGGATTGGTATGGTTTCATGTTATTTTCATGTCTTTGTATGAGCTTCTTTACACTCATTTTCACATTATCATTCATGCTTTAGATCATCTATCACATTTGATTTAGAAAATTCTCATTCTCATTTACATTTACATTTACATTTACATGCATTTAGGGTTTACTCTCCAAAGCGTAGGCTAGCTCTAGTTTCTTATCTTTCTCATTTTAGGGTCTTGTACACACAAGATTCATGCACACACTATTTTACTATACAAATAGGCTATTTGTTGAGGTGGAAATCACCAAAACAAGGGTTTGACTAAGGCAAAACCCCATATAGCCACCCCAAAACCCTATTTTCAGTTACAGGTGCAGTTACAGGATCCGATCATCACTGTAAATTTCAGGTCCAATAGAGCACACAGACACAGTCCTGGAGATCAAACTTGCGCATAAATAACTAGGATATGGGCGTGGTGCCCTAGTCCTGCCTAGGATAGGGGCGTGGTGCCCTAGTCCTCCGAATTGCAGGTGGATTTTGGCAGAACAACAATTTAGAACATCAAATTTGCAGGCCTTCAGTTGCAACTTTCTGTCAGACAAAATAGGACTAGGGCATGGCACCCCTGTCTAGGTCAGTTTGGCTCATTTTTCAACACCAGGTACGCTTTCAAATTCCTCCCGCTTCTTTGCTTTCAGTGTCTCAATTTTAGACCTACAAGTTTCTGCAATTTCTGTTCATATATGCTTTGTTTTTTGAATGTAATCACAAGTGTTGCATGAAATGGCATGTAACTTTACAAAACCCTAACAGACACACACATGCTTGCAAATGGATGTTGTAATGTTTCTCCAATGAATTAATGAAGAAGACTTGATGAATTATTGAATGCTTGAACACTTGAATGCTTGATGATGATAATGAAGACCTCTTGCTTGTTCACCTCTATCATCCTTCTTCTTACCCAAATGAGAGAATTAAGCCCCCTTTTATACTTACCTTGGAGGGTTAGCTATCCCCTAATCAAAGTTCGACATAGGGGGAATTTAATTCTTGAAAGCAAATTTAGGTCCAAGGGTCGAATGGACCCATTTTAGAGCCACCCAAAGAGGGAGGACATGGGCGCTAATAGGGGCGTGGTGCCCCTGCCTTGCCCTATTTTGGGGTCTAGACAGGGTCAAAGGGTGGCACAAGAGTTGAAATAGGGGGAGATTTGGAAGGATAATGCAGAAAAGGGGTCCCAATTGAGCAGGGAGGTGCAGTTGCTAGGGTGAGGACTTAGAACATGATCAAAATTGTCAGAGTCTCAATTTTACGACGCAAATTATGTATATATATATATATATACATGTATACATGTATAGATATACATGTATATATAAATTTATATATATATATATACATGTATATATACATGTATATATATATGTATATACATGTATATTACATGTGTATAGATATATACACATGTATCTATATATACATGTATATATCTATATATACATGTATATCTATATCTATATGTATATATACATGTATATCTATATGTATATGTATATATACATGTATATGTGTATGTATACTATAAACACCTAAAAATGTCTCATTGATCATGTACTAATTATTCCTCTAATTGATTAAATAATCTTTATTATTTAATTAAGTCAACTAAACTTATTCTTCTAAATTCTTCTAATTTCATATTTCCTCATCATCTTATTAATTATTCTATTTCCTATTCTTTCATCATTTCATCATTTAATCATTTTATAAATATTAATTAAATAATTAATTGATTCCCCAATTTAAGTAATCTTTATTATTTAAATAAATTATTAATTACTCAATTTCTATCTCTAAATCATCTAATCATTCAACCCTCTTCTAAAGTATTAATTAAATATTTATTATTTAATTAATTATAATTTAATCCTTTAAATTAAATAATCTTTATTATTTAATTAAATTCCATTTCTAAATAATTAAATAGTTTCTTTAAAATATTTAATTAACTAATTGATTCTTCTAGTTCTCCAAATTCTAATTTCATTTAATTTCATATTCTTCTAATTTCTTCCAAATTCATCACATGTGCATGATTTCAAAAACCAAATTGAAAATCAAAGTCAAGTTCTAAATATATTCAAATGCTAAAATTGAATTAATAAATTCAATTATTTGAATAATATCTCATGCAAGGATTAAATTAATAATCTAAATCTAAATGCAAGCACATGCTAAATTAATTAATTCAGTCAATTAATTAATTAAATCATTTATCTCTCCAACTTCTATTTCCATCCTTCAGTTAGCTTTTTCTAAATTTAGCTCTCTGTGTCATCCTCTTTATTTCCTCCAATCATTCTTTTGCTTCCTTCAGTTAACTCTTTCATCAACCAGTTGACTCCTTTAATCTATTCAATCTATTGAGTTCCACTCCTACAATCAGCAGTTCATCTATCAACTTGCATTTGAGCTCACCTCAGTTCACACCTCTTGATCATTCTGTTCCACCTTTCCATCAATCTTCTCCAATTTTCTATAAAATGAGCATCCATTCTCCATTTTCAACAATCACGAACTTCAAATCTTTGTGCCATCATACCATGAAGAGAAGAAGAGCAATGGAAGCAATATGCACATCTTGGGAATAGGGAGTTTTATTTGAATTGATTTCATTCTTAATTCCTATTTTTCTTGATGATTGCATTATTTCATTGTCTAGTTTGTTAGGTTTGTTAATTAGACATGGATTCGTGATTTCCCTGGTGTTTCTAATTGATATCTTTAAGATGAATTCTAGCATGCTTTACATATACATATACATATATATACATGTATATGTATATATATACATATACATATATATTATATATACATATACACACACATATATATATACATGTATATACACACACACATATATATATACATATACATATGTATATGTATATATATATGTATATATACATATACATGTATATATATATACATATATAGACACACACACACACACACACACACACACACACACACACACACATCCCATTTATCTCTATCTCTCTCTCTCTCTACCTCGCCCTCGTTTATCCATATCTTTACTCTTTTTTTTGTCTATCTCCCTATCATTTTATTACCCCCTCCTCTATCTCTCTCTCTCTCTCTCTCTCTCTCTCTCTCTCTCTCTCTCTCTCTCTCTCTCGCTGTATCTCACCACTTATATATCTATCTCCCTATCCTTTATTTAAGATATAGATGTAATAATTATGTAATGTAGTGTTGAATTGATTTTGTTGGTCCACTAATTATAAATACACTAAAGAAAGGGCCCTCAAATGAGTGTTAAATTTAGAAGGGTTACAATTTACAACACCACACCTGCCAACCATGAACTAATCTTTTGTAGGCTACAAAATACAATGTGTATTGCAACCCACAACTTCATATACAATGAAATCCTATTAAAAATCTACAACATCATAAAATGAAAAATACACTTTTGTTAGGGTGTACAGGCCTATGTTTTTGATTAAGGAAAAAGCAGGTTTTGAAGGGGCCCCGAAACCCTTTACAATCAGAACTTAAACAACATAAACAACAAAAGTGATGAGAAATAGAAAAGAACAAAACCACAAAAAACCATCGGAAAACAAGAGAAAACCCCAAAAAGCCCCATTAAGCCAGCAGGCCTTCCAGAATTCAGATTTTTTCCAAGGCTTTTGCCAGGGTGTTGCTAATTTCGTGCAGCTCTTTGATATAGTCTTTGAGGTTAGGGGGATCCTTTGCGGAAGCAGCCACAACTTTCTTGACACTGGCCCTGGTTCTCTTTGCAGTACCGCCCACTAGAGTAGCATCACCGCTTCTAGTCTAGATGGTTTCATCATCTAGGTCAAGATCCACAATCGGATTTAGAGTGCAGGTATGATCAAAGACCTTAGCGATGTCGTCTAGGTTTTTAGTGATGATAGAGAGGATACTTGGGATAACGCCCATCAAATTTTTCATCGCTTCTTTTCCCTCTTCCAACAATTTTACCTTATTCTCCATTTTCTGCTTCCATTTAATCTACTCTCTGTTTTCATCCTCCCTCTTCTCATCTGAGTTTATTCCCTTTTTTTCCAAGTTTTTCAGGATCTCGTAGGTCCATCTATTGTAATCCATTCTCACCTCAGAGTGTTTCTTGAGGTTATCCAGGATAAGCCCTTTACCAGCATATTCCTTATCCTCACTATCCGTATCCTTAGTCAGGTCCTTCTTAGAATCTTTGTTCATTTCCTTCTTGGAATTCACTTTGATTTCCTCGTTATCCTTGAGATCCACTTCTTACATCAGATGGCTATTGTCCTTACTAGGGCAATCACTGAGGATAGGGCTTTCATGACCAGGCTCATTATCCCCACTTTCTTCCTCATTACCAAGCTCCTCATCTTTCCAGCTATCTTCACCATTGGAGTCGTTCATCTCCATTTCATTGCTTTCCTTAACTATTTCCTCTATTTCCAACCCAGGAACACTTTTCCTTTTTTTGCTGGAGGATGCCTTCTCCTTGCTGGTTTCTCCCTCTTCCATCTTTCTCTTTCCTGGAGAGGCAGAAATCCTCTTATTTTCCTGCAGGGCAAGGGTTTTGCAATGCTCATAGATGAGCAACAGAAGCCCGCAATGGAGAATCGGGTTGGAAGGGTTATTCTTGTGTTTATTGAGGGACCTAGAGAGGGACCGAAAAAGGTAGTAGGGCAGGGATACCTTTTTGTCATGTCTGAAATGGTTTAAGAGCATGAAGTGGTAGGTGTGGGCCCTAGAGAAACAACCTTCAACCGTGATGTATTCCATAATTGCTTTCAGAACCCAGCCCCACAGCTTCTTGATGTTTGCAGCTTTGTAGTAGCCCCCAGTAGCTTTGCCGATTTTAACACTCTCTTTCTCTTTTCATAGGAACAGATTGACTACGTTGTTGGAGACTTTAAGGTCTCGAAAGAAATTAAGCCCAGTGTGGGGCATGTTGGTCACAGTGGAGATGAGCCCAACGTCTAGCTTAAACTTAACTCCATAAATTTTAAAAGAGCCATTAGACCAGTTTTCAGAAATCTTAGAAACAACTAGGTTAACCCTACCTTTGTCATAGTCCACGAGCTTCTCCATGAAGCTGGTGAGAGAGCCCTTCTCCAATTTCACCCAAACTTTTGGCATCGCTTTCCAAGTCAACGTATTGTTTGGTTCTTCCCGCCTTAGGTCTCCTCCCATCTTCATATATGGGCTATCTGCTCTGTTTCTCTTCAAATTAAAACCTTCTTTCCTGATGTTGCTCAAGTTTTTGAACTGAGTAACCCACAAAACATTCGTCAAATTATTAAAGGTTGTTGAAGATCTGCCGCAATGCCAAGTAATGATGGCCTTTCCAGCAAGGCATAAATGATGCTTTTTACTTGTCATGATTAAATTGTCCTTCTCTCCCCATATAACAGTCCTTTCTAAGGAACTCTTTAATGTTTAAATTCAGATCCTCCTCTTGCCAAATCATTTGGGAATCAGAGTTAACCCCAGAATTCGCTAAACAATCCGCAACACTGTTTTGTTCTCTGAAAGCATGTTGAATAATAATTTCTTTGAAACTTGCAATGATCTCCCTAGCTTTCATGATGATATTTTCAATAGACCAAGAAGGCTCTGATTCCCCCTTTAAACACTTAATGATATTAAGTGAATCTCCCTCAAGCCATAATTTATCATAATTTAGATTTTTAGCTATAATTAAGGTGTTCAGGGTGGCAGAGGCTTCAACAAAATGGCTAGTTTGATTCCCCAGAGGTCCAGCCACCGCCTTAAGACAACTTCTAGCAAAATTTCTAACAATGCCTCCGTATCCAGCTTTACCTGGATTCCCTTTAGAAACCCCATCAAAGTTAGCCTTAATCCATCCTTGAGGAGGAAAGCACTAGACAAGACCTTCTCTTCTAGTCTCCTTGCTAGAAGTAGTGGTAGAAAGGTTCCACTTGTCTTTAAAATCATCTTTAGCAGTAAGTCCCTGATCAGTGAAATAGAGGCATTCAAAAATACTCCTAAAGATTTTATCTGCAACCACTTTAGGAATAGCCCTTTTATCCCTAAAAATCCTATTATTGCTCTCTTTCCAAATATTCTAGATAACAATTGGCAGAGTAAGTCTCCAAGTCTCCACAATTTTAGGATTAGAATTAGGGCAATGCCATTGCTGCCAAGAGTCCCCAAGGGAGTTTGGGAAAACCCAGCTCAGGTTCCACCTGGTTAGGATGATTTTCCATATATCCTTGCTAAAAGTGCATTGGCTGAGAATGTGGCAAGTCGTCTCTTCTTCCCTGCAGCAAAGAGAGCACCTATAAGGAAAAATAATACCTCTTTTATGAAGATTGTCTAGGGTTAATACCTTATTTTGGATGAAAATCCAGAAGAAGATATTGACCTTTGGAACTAACTTCTTGTTCCAAACTTTAGCCCAGATGGGAATTTCTTCCACTGGGTCATTGTGAATAGCCACAACAGAGGAAACAAAATAAATCCCATCCAGGGTTTCCATCCATATCAATCTATCATCTTTTTTGTCTCTAGGGATTTTAGCAGAGAGAGCAATCTGAAGGAACTTGAGCCTCGGACACTGCTGGCTAAAATTAATCTAGTTCCCATTTATCCAGTAATCTCTGACCTTTTCACCATACTTGCTTTTGAACCGGTTTTTCCAATCTTTAAGGATTGGAATTTCCTCCAAAGGTTTATCTAGGATCCATCTATCTTCCCAAAATCTTATTCTCCTCCCATCCCCAAGGTTCCAAGTTCTGCCAGCAGCAGCCCAGCTTTTAGCAGATTGCACAACATTCCATATAGCAGATCCTTCAACAGTGAAAGAGTTATCAAAGAATTCTTCCTCAGAAGGTTGCATATAGATATATTTGTTTTTCTAGATAGAGTTCCATTCTCTTTCCTCCCCTTTGAATCTCCATATTTGTTTGGCTAATAAAGCTTTGTTCATAGAACCAATATTCCTTAAACCTAGCCCACCTGAGGCCTTAGGGGAACATATTTTATTCCAGGCAATAAGGGGAATTCTATTTTTGACTTTGACTCCTGACCAAAGGAATTTTTTTTAGATTCTTTCAATGGCTTCTACAAACTTTGTGGGGATTTTGAACAAGCTGAGAGCATACACATGAAGGTTTTGGAGAGTGGCTTTGAGCAGAGTGATTTTGCCCGCTTGACTAAGGACAACCCCTTTCCAACCAACAAGTTTCAGGTTAAGTTTGTCTATCAGCTTGTTCCAGAAGGAGTCCTCAGGCTTAAGACACAAAGGAAGCCCCAAATAAGTAGAGGGAAACTCAGAGATATTGCAGCCAAGAATCCTTCCAATCCTTAGTTGCCTTTGGACCGGGGTATTGATGAAAAAAAGAGAACTTTTATCCCAATTGATTTTTTGGCTAGAGGCAGATTCATAAGTATTCAAAATATTCTTCATATTGTTAGCTTCCATGATGGTGGCTTCCCCCATAGTAATAGAGTCATCAACGAATTGTTCATGAGAACAGACAACATTGGAAGAAGAAGGTTTCAGACCCTTAATATTTGCAATCTTCCACATTTTTGAGAATGAATCTGCCCAGGCATTCAACAAGTATGGTGAACAGGATAGGGGATATGGGGTCTCCCTGTCTGAGACCTCTAGAGCTTTTGAAGAAACTGGATGGGGAACCATTGACAATAACAGTAGAGGAGGAAGTTTCCATAAGTTGAGAGCAGAGCTGAATAACTTTGTAACCAAAACCAAATGCTTTCATGATCCTAAGGAGAAACTGCCAATTCACTCTATCAAAATCTTTAGCCATGTCTAACTTTAGGAAGAATCCCTGGTTATTTGCCACTTTCAGGGAGTGGATATTTTCATGAACGAAGATAATGGAATCCAAAATCTATCTTCTGAGGACAAAGCCACTCTGCTGGACAGAGATAATCCTAGGGAGAATTTCCAACAACCTGGAAGTCAGAACCTTGGATAAAATCTTGTAAACAAAGTTACACAGGATAATAGGTCTAAACTTGTTGAGAGAATCAGTTCCAGGGATCTTTGGGATAAGGACTATGAAGGTGGCATTTAGTTCCTTAAGAAGTCTTCTGGAGCCAAAGAATTCTTTAACACCATTGCATATGTCAGCCTCCACTATGTGCCAGAAATTTTGGAAGAAAAATATAGGGAAGCCATCTGGTCCAAGGGATTTATCACCCTGAAAGGAGAACACCACCTTTTTGATTTTCAGATTAGAGGGAATACAGGATAAGAGGTGGTTATCAACTTCCGTCAGGATAGAAGGAATAGCTTGTAAAAGGGTGTTTTGATTGCTGAAATCTAGGTTATCCACTTCACCCAGTAGGGTACTGAAATGCTCGAGAGCTTCCTTCCTAATGTCGCAATCCTCTATTAGGATACCTTTATTGTAGGATAATCTAGATATTCTGTTGGCTCCCCTATGCTTAAGAGCAGTTAAGTGAAAGAAGCGGGTGTTTTTGTTGCCTTCCTTCAGGAACAAGGCTCTGGATCTTTGTCTCCAGAAAGTCTCTTCATTAGAGATGATGGTGTGGTATTTAGATAAAAGATTATTTTCAGCCATCCTAAGATCTTCAGTTAGCCCAACCTCTTGGATTCTATCCTGAACATCCTTAATTTTAGCTTTGACTTGAATTTTGCTCTTGAATATGTCCCAAAAAATCTCTTTGTTCCAAGTTTTAATTTTAGCTTTTAGAATGTTGAGCTTTTTAGCAATTCTAAAAAGAGCCTTACCCTCCACTTCAGAATTCCACCATTTAGCAATACAAGCTTCCAGAGAAGGATGGGAGAGCCAAGCTTTTTCGAATCTAAAAGGGAAGTTTCTCTTGGCCGAAAAAGAATTGGCAGTGAAGGAGATGGGGTAATGGTCTAACCCAATTTTGATAACGGAAGCAAGGGAGTAGCTATACCTAGAAAACCAGTCAGGAGAGATTAAAGATCTATCAAGCTTAACTTGAATCAGATCGGCTCTGGTTCTTCTATTGGTCCAAGTGTAGTTGATACCCTAAAGATCCACGTCAATAAGAGCTTGGTCATTAATGAAGTCCATAAGGTCTTGTTTCCCATCAAGTTGTAACAGGATACCTCCCATCTTCTCTTCATCTTTGAGCAGAGTATTGAAGTCTCCCATAATAATCCATGTTTGATCAGCAAACTGGAGTCTGTTAGCTACAAGGCTTTTCCAGTATATAGCTCTCCCAGATTTGGTATTAGGAGCGTAGACATTAGATAACACCCAAACAAAGTTGTCCTTAATATGCTCAAGCTGAACTAAGTTCCTATTAAAAGAAGAGATGATTTCTTTTCCTATTATAGTTTTTTTGTTCCAAAAAATCATGGTTCCTCCAAAAGCTCCCTCCGAGTTAGATCCTATGACTCCATTTTCCTTGAAAATTCTAATCTTTTCAACTTTTTCTTTAGACATCTTGGTTTCCTGAACAAGGACCACATCCAGTTTATGATCTCTGATGATGTTTCGTAACACATCTTGCTTATGAGGGGCATTCAACCCTCTGATATTCTAGGATATTATCTTCATACTTTAACTGGGGATAGGGCTGACTCAATGGAACACTGTGTTCCATCAGCTCGGTTCTTCCAGCTTTCCTATTCCCTTTGATGTTTTAGGGATGGCCTTCCCTATGTACATGCCTATTTTACCTAAAGAGGAAGGTTGCTCATTTGAGATAACATCAAATCAAGAAAAAACACATCTTACCAACCATGAACTAGGCTTGTGTATGTTGAAAAACATAATGTGTAATGCACTTTTGTGTAAAACATAATGTGTAATACACTTTAGTGTAAAAAGTAGTGTGTAATACACTTTTGTGTAAAATATATCTCAAATGATTAGTTTGATATCATAATCGTCCTCTTGAAGTAACAAAGGTATGCACACCCCAACAAGAGTGTATTCCTCATTTTGTATTGTTATAGGATTGTGATAGGATTCCATTATAAATATAAATTTGTAGGCTAAAATACACATCATTGTGTTTTTCAACCTACACAAACTATTGATAGAACCTAATGTCCATATATAATTCATTTGTAGGACCTTGTTTGATGAATTTCCACTGTGTAGGATTAGGTTTCTCTCTAGTTATGTTTTATTGTTGAACAACTGTGATTTTGCTATTTCTAAACATGTATCCCTCTATCCATCCATACCTCTCTATCTACTGTAACATAAATACATTGTACCCATACAATACCACCATAACTTATGTCAAAATTTCAAATAATAACACTCATAGATAGACATAAACCAATAAAGTTGTAGGTTGAACTACATATTTTATTTTTTAACATTCATAAGCTTATTCATGACAATGTCAAATGAGGAAAAAGACCATATTACCAGCCATGAACTAAGCTTGTGTAGGTTGAAAAAACATAATGTGTAATACACCTTTTTGTATAACACAATTTATAAACCATATATAAAATGCTTGGTTTGATATCAAAACCTTCCTCTTAAAGTAATAGAGGTATGTGCATTCCAAATAAAGTGTATTCCTCATTTTATATTGTTGTAGGATTGTGATAGGGTTTCTTTTAGTTTTAGCCGAGGATTGTGAAGGTTTAGGATGAATAGACATATGCTTCTTCTCTTCATTTAAATAAGGGTGAATAGGAGAGGGTCAACTAGGTAAAAAGAAGAAAACACGTAAAAAGGAGGGAAGTAAGGCTCCCAAGCCTCAACCTTGATATCCAAACCTAAGGACAAGAAAAAAATGTGCAAGGGGTATTATTTTTTTAAAAATGCGCATGGTTTTTTTTTAAATAACACGGATAGGTTTTTTTATTTTCTACATAACACTAATGGGTTTTTATTTTTAAAATAACACATATGGGTTATGTTTTTTAATATTCAAATATGTTAACATAGATTTATTTTTATATATTTTCATAGAAGTAGACATACATATATTCATATATGTAGACATATATATTCTACATATATTCATATATATAGACATACATATATTCATATATCTATATCTATCTATCTATGTCTTCATCCTCTCCCTTCCTTCTCTCTGTGTGTGTGTGTGTGTCTCTCTCTCTCTCTCTCTCTCTCTCTCTCTCTCTCCATCCCTCTTTCTCTCCTCAACTCCCCTCCCTCCCCCCCTCTCTCCCTCGCTCCCTCCCTCTCTTTCCCTCTTTCCCTCTCTCCCTCTCTCCTACTCTTCCATATATAGCACACTTTTTTAGTTAAGAGTAATAATCCCTAGCTTGAACTAATAGAATTAGATTGTCAATAAAAGTGTCTCTTGAGAACTTCATGGAAAAAGAATTCCTTAATCTTTGTTATGAACTAAAAGGATTATATTATCAATAAAAGTGTCCCTTGAGAATTTCATGACAAAAGACTTGCTTAATACCCAACCTACAAATAAGTTTCATCCTTCAAATGAATCATCAAATTTAAATAATCACTTCTCTTTACATGTTTTAAATCTTCTAAGGATAAGAGGTTGGAATTGCCTATAAGATAAGGAAAACATGTTTGTTTTACTAGGATTTTTACTTTTCGTTTATAATTATGCTCCAACATATTACATGTTAATACTCTATTACACATGCTAAGATATTAATTTGGACATATACCTTATTTCATCTATCTATTGTTGTACAAATCAAGTTTTAGTGAAATTCTTAAGAACTTATAACAACTTGTTAGGAAACTTGATCTTAAATATTAATGGAATTTAAATTTTTTATTATTATTATATAATTAAATTTTTTATTTTTAATAAAAGATATTTAAATTAGTTTTTTTAATATTTAATTACTAATACAAAACATAAAAGTAAAAATTACCATCTTTTTCTATTCAAATTGATACTTATGAAACATAACCATTTTAGTAAGCTATTAATAATTGTTATATTGAGAATTGTTAAATGATGAAGATCACGATTTAGATTTGATTGTTGATCATGTTTTTTTAAACAAATATTTTATGATAGTTATCCATTCAAAGTTGTCCTTCAAATATTAAAATATATCCTATTCTAATACATATATTTTAAAGTAAATGAAAAATTCAACTATGATTCTATGACAATTTATGTAAAATCTCTCTTTATGAATTATAATTCCCTTAAAGTTATGATTGTATTTTATTATAAAAATATCTAAATATAATCATATAGCCATCAAATTTTAGCATTGGTGATGATTTCATGTTGCCAATTTTCATATTTGCAATTATTAAATAATGGTGATTTTTCATATTTGAAAAATAAATCACTAAATTTTAATAAAACAATAATAAAAATGATTCAAATCTATGGACATTTCCTTAGAAAAAAATTGATTTCAAAGTTGGTTATGGTGGAAAATATACAAGGTGACATTGATTTCGGGAATGCTCTCCAGTTCAGGTTTCCATGAATAACTCCCACCTCCACTTCCAACCTAAACAAGAGAAGAAAAATAAGAAGCCTTTGGTGGGTTGCCTGCTTCCATTTCTGTCAAAAGTGAAGTGACGATACTCTTCACCATAGTCATAGCATTTGTGCTTTCAGACATAAGAGTAGAAATCTCTTTCTTAGATATCATTAACTTTAATCTCACCACCCCATCTTGTGATGGAGAAGGAATGATATCTATGGAGGGCTTCTTATCTCTGAAACCTGACAGAGATCAAGGAAGGCATCTCTTATGGTGGGTTTGATTCCAAGTCTTAGAGGAGCTACTCTCTAAAAACTCATGAGACTTCGCAGGAGGATGAGTGATCAAATAATACAACTCTCCTGCCCTTTAACTCTGTATTACCCCCTAAAGGCCTGCAAAGCCCTCCAAAATGATGGAATGAATCAGAATGGAAGATGGCATCGTATGGGTAGTTGCATGAAATATCCTCTACATATATTGGGCCTCCATACTTCAAAATCTGCTCATCCTTTTTCATCACTTTTATTGTTGGATCTCCAAGACTGCACTGTTTCACACATTGTAGAAAAGCATTCCCCATCTTCTCTGCAAAAACCCAAAAGCCCAAAATCAAACCTTTATTATCTAAACACAGGAAAAAACATGTACACTCTTTTAAAAATGAGATCCACATCAAGTTTATCTAAACCTACTTACTAAAACACAACTTAAGATGAACGAGTAAGCTCAGAGGCTATTTTAAGCATTACAGGACTCCAAACACATTAAACTTAATCCAAGTTATTGAAGCCTATGCTATCTACCTCAAAAATTAGAGATTCTTACAACACCGACTGTGAATTTGATAGAGGAGTACTGATCTGAGCATACTTGAGAGATGATGTGTGGTCAATATGATATAATAAACGAACAAAAAAATAGAATCACTTAAAAAAATAAAATGCCCAACAAATTTCTAGAGCTGTAGCTTTTTGGCTCAATGAGTAGAAAGAATTTCAATAAAAATTACCACTTTGAAAAAACATAGTCGTATCACTGTCAATGACCTTAACTCCCCCATCACAATAATTGTCAAACTGTTACGCCAATCCTCTAAAACAACACCTGAAATACAAAATGAAGCATGTGTATATTTTCCACTTTTCATCACAAGAGCCAACCTGTTGTTGATGCTCTCATGAGTCTTTTTTTGCAACAACCCATTACCATTAATCCTTGATTAATCTAATAGCAAGAACTCATTGCAAGCCGAAAATAAGAAAACAAAAAATATCATCAATCCTAATTAAACTCCATAAAAATGCAAATGACAACCTAGAAAAAAACTCAGGAATCCTACGAAGATCAGTGACAAATGAGTATACATATAGTTTTCTTATTGGCCACCATTTTGCAATCCCTCCTTTATTTAGCTTACAAATCTACTTCCATGCTATTTTTTCGAGAGAATCAACATCATCCACCTCCTGGATCATCAACAATAATGATCAACTACTCCATTTTGCTACATTTTGGATTCATGTTCCTCAAAATCAGAATCAATAGTAATTGAAAATGAAAAATATGGTGGGTAGGATAGAGATTTAAAATCATGTTGGGTAGGAGAGTATGTTGTGCGGGAAAGTGGTTTTTAAAATTAACGACACAAGCTAAAACATGAGTTGAAGTGTCTGTTGCCATCCAACTAATCCTCTATTTGATTCTTTGTCATCATGCTACGACATGAGGGATGGGGTATGAGATGTTATTATGCATAGGGAATGCCTTTTTTTGTGGATAATAGCTAGAGATGAATGTGATAAGGTCAAGTGTGGCCAGGTATGGATGAAGTGATGTTATATCAAAGAAGAATAAAACATAGAGGATATAATAGGATAATGACTAATATCATAATGCCCCTATCATTGGTAGGATGAGGAATGATGATGAGGAGGTAGTGGTATGCCCCCTCGAGAGGACATGTGCTATTTATAAGAATAAGAGTGTGCTCTTGAAATGTATAGGATGACTATAGGATGTAAAATGAAAGGGAAAAGGATAGGGATGGTAAAGGGGTGGATGAGGAAAGAATAGAGGATACTAATGCTATAGTGGTATACGCAACCTAGATTTGATATTGTACTTGACATTATGCACCGAGGTATGAAGAACCAGGATGACAATGTGCCAAGTACATGATAAAAAAGGTCAAGTGCAAACATATTCCTTATGAAACCATGATATGGAAGACCATGATTCTTTTGTGGCAATATGATGCAAAGATCACGATAAAGGAAAACAATGATAACACACACAAGAAACAAGAAAGCATGCACAACAAACCAGAAGCAAATCAAAATTATGCCCCTAGTCAAGCTAAAAACCAATCGATTGATTGATTGATTGAATAAAGAGGATAGCAATGTTAGCGATGAAAACAATGCACACCCTAAGGATTGGGAAGGACTTGTTATGATAATTGGATTAAATGTAAATAAATGGATTTTTGGATCAAGATGATGGATTTATTAAGGATGATGGTCTAGATTGCAAGATTGGATTGATCCAATATGTTTGGTTTGGAGGTATGGGAGGAGGATAAATGGATGAATACAATGGGATTGCATCTAGGATATGATGGTTAAATGGATGGGGTGGGATAGGACTGGATAAACAAATTAGGACCAATTACAAGGGATGACCAGTGATTGGGAAAATGATGTATGGATGGAAAGATTACTTGGATATAATATAGAGGGATTGAGTGGATGGATAGTAATAGGTGTAGAAATCTAAAATTAATTAGATTAAATATTTAATTAATTTATCCTCCCTACATAATTAATTAATTTAATTATGTTACCCTTTATCCTTCTCAAAATTAATTAATTAAATTAATTTTGTCACAATAGTCTGATAGTTAATTGGTCAATAAATTAATTATTTACCCATTCTTCTATAGTCCTCTAAATCATTTATTCCTCCAAATCCCTTGTAGTTAATTAATTCTAATTAATTAACTTAAGTCATATGATTCCTACAAATTATTTCTTCCAATTCTCAGTTAGCCTAATTAATTCTTCTAGAAGCTTGATTATTATTATTCCTCAATTTAAAATTCCTTCACTCATTCTCTCTCCTCTTGTCAAATCCTCGTAAGTTATCCACTTTCTCTCAAATCCCTCAATAACTTACCTAATGTCCTCTCTTAATCACTTGCACAATCCTAATCACCATGATTAGGAGCAAGTCAACTCTTTGCCATAAATGGCTTTCCTCTATCACCTTCCAAACCTTAAATGCACCTACTTTGGTCATGTCAAAGGATTTAAAATCCTTTGCACATTCCCATGCGCTCTCTTCCTAAGGAATTTTAATGTACTTTTCTCCTTTTTTTTTTTTTTTAATAAATTTTTTGCATGCAATATTCTATTTGGAATTTTTTTAATTCACTTGTCCCTTCCCAGGGAATTTTAAATTACTTTATTCTTCCAATGTACCTAGGGATCTCTTCCCCATGCACCTAGAGGAGAGTGGAGACAAGAAATGCCTTTATGGAAAATCTCTTGGTCTCCATACCTTGTCCTCTCATTGCTTCCCATCACTTTCATTCAATCCTCACTCTCCATTTCAAATTGATCTTGGCCCTCTCAAATCTATAAATTGGAGTCTCCTCCCCTCATTTCGATATCTCAATTTCATGCAATCTCATGTTGTTAGTTTGTGTTTAGAATCATCCTCATAGCATCCACACTATAGCCAATTTTCTCCACACTAAGGTGTTTCATCTCTCACCCATTTATCCATCAAGAACATCCCCATTTTTGTTGTGTAGTGGAGAGCATTCCACATCCCCACCAAGGACCAATCCAATCAAGAAAAGGAAGGGCACATCCTTAGCTTCATCAAAGGTCCAATCCGAGGAGCAAGTGAATATTTGTGAAGGTATATTGGTGTTTTATGTTATTTGGATGTTATTTGAATGTTTTCATATTAATTTAAATTAAACTAACCATTTATCCTCACACTAATTTTTCCTTGGTTCATTTTGGCATGCTCTATAGGACCCACATCCCTTAGCACTAACGTGTTTGTGATTTTTGTGAAGTTGAAGTCACAAGTTTCCGGTTCAGCATCCCTGACTGCATTTCAACGTCTCTGTGTGTACGCACAAAATCAACATCTCTAACCTGAATTTGAATTTTCCCGCTCTAACTTTTGCTTGCAGGTTACAGATTGGAGTCCACGTCGTAAAACAACATCCCTACCTTTTCCATTGAATTAATAAGTTTTCCCTTTCTTTTATTTTAAAACATTTAAAAAATCACAAAAAACATTGATTAATTGGTTTAAAATTCACAAAAAATATTTAGGTTATAGAATTGTGTTTCCTTTATGTTTGGATTTTTAGCTGCAAGTTAGATCTTTTAAGCAAGTTAGGCAGTGTTTTTTGGGACACTGGCATTTCGATGTCTGCGCAGACATTTATTGTCTATGCTCTGGTTCGGTGTTTGCATTTTCACATCTGTGCAGGTATAAGAATCACTCTCATTTTCAAATTTTGAATTCAAAATTTATTTTATCACTTTCTATCTTTTGTTTAGGACCAGACCTTGCTTCAATGCCTATGTAGATGTTTGACATCTGCGCTTGTACTTCGGCGTCTGTGCTAGAGTAGTTAGGATTCTGGGTTATTGATCAAATTTTTCAGTTTTTGAAGGTCTCTTTCGTAAGTCCAAGATAATTTTTGATAGACTACTAACTTGTTTCTTGTAGCACGTTAGTTGAAGACATCATTTTCTCACTAGTAGTAGTTTTCTTTCATTGCATTTTAGATTATAAAACCTTATCATGTGGGATTAAAATGAACTAGTGTCTTCCGTGTCTTGTGCATTTTCACTTGTGTAGAGGGGACCCAAATTGCTAACACACACTATCCCCTCCCCCTCTCTTGATTTTTATAATCTTGGGTGCACGAGAAAAGTGTTAACAATGGTCAATTTTATTTTTCATAGTAGAGGGCCCATTCCCTTGAGAAGTCCATAAGGCCACTGAGGGGAGAACAACTGAAGCGGTAATGGTCTCTTAGCTGAGTCACCTTTCAGCCACTATATAAAACACGTGGGACTAAAGTCTTCATGACGGGTGCTAATTGCCTACCTATGATGACCTCCCCAATACCTATATTCTATAGGATGGAGGCCTCTCGAGGGAGAGAGAATACATGGATGCTCAAGAGAGAGTCCCATACTAAGAACCTTGTTTTAGTGAAACCAAAATCTTCCATTAGTGGTGTAGGGGATATAGATCATACCTTGAATTACCTCTCATGTACCCACTCAAGATGAGATATGAATCCCTCATATGATCTCTGGATCTTTGGGGTAAGAGAATCTGGTATGCCTAAGAAGTGAGTGCATTGTAAGGGGGAGCGAGTGCTACCAAAATCTCTATTTGTCTGCTTGTTTGAGGTATCACTTTGTGTGAGAGGCCCATCTAATGGTTTCTATATTTTGAACCTAGGATGTATGCTTGATGTGTCTTCATTTTGCATTTTTGACAATTGGGCTAATCTAGGCCCCCAATCACTTTTGCACTTATCATAAAGCATTAAAACCTTAGCCAATGTGCCTTTATTGTCTGACATTTTCTTGCCAAGAGTAAACAAGGTTGCACACTTTCAAAATTTGACAAAGTTTGTCTGGATTCCCATCAAAATTTTCATTTTAAACTGTCAACTGTCTTTCAATGTCTCCGCCCTATCAAACTCTGAGTTTCAACTTCTCCGCCTCATTATTTCAACATCTCTGTCCTACTTCAACATCTTTGCCTTGGTTAAATTTCTAGTCAGTTTCATTCATTCACCATAAAACTGAGTCCCTTAAACATCCAAAGAAGTCAATACATCGCCAAGTTAAGAAGAAGAAACCCAATTATAAGCAACTCCTCTAGGATAGAAATTTTTTGTACATCAATTAAAAACTCTTGTTGAAACATAGGACCTTTTTGCATCGTTTCCATGATTATATTCATGGTCACAAAAATGAGTTTGATGAGGACTCTTTGAGAATCTGTGCTTTCCATCAAAGATCAAGTTTATTGCAAAGTATCAATAGGAGTGATTGTATCCCTTTGTCCAACTTGCCCCATTCTCAAATCATGTATTAAGTCACTAGTCCATGTAAGTTAACCTTCCCTTTTACCACATTTCTTTTCTTCAATCAACCCCTTTTTTCTCCCACAATAATTGTCATATTTTATAAAGGACTTATCTTAATCCAATCAATCAATCAATAATCAACCTTAATCAACCAATCGAATCAAGTCACCCAATCAATCAATTAACCTCACACTAAGATTCACACTTTGTGAAAGTTATATTTAGACCTTTATCTTTTGATCAATTATCAATTATATTTTGTGCTTGAGAAATAATCTACCTCAAGTACCTTTGTTTAATCATTTGGTTTAATCAAAACCCTAATCCTTTTACCCTATTTTGCTTAGGAACGTAAGTCTATCCTAAGTAGAAGGTTTAATCAATTGTGCCTAATCCATGGTTTGAATTTCACTTAGCTTGGTTGTCACCTTGCTTGTGGTCTACATCATCAAGCCCTCATCTAAGTCCTAATCCAATGGCTAATGTGTCATTCTAATCAATCTTGTCCTAATCTAAGGACCATCTAAATCCATTTTAATCCAATCCAAATCAAATCAAGTCAAAATGTGCTAAATCTTCTCATGATTTTTTTATTTGATCTATCCAAGGTCTCGACTTTTCCATCTTTAAGGTTACTTGTGTATGGTCTTGACTCACTCACAATAAACAAAAAATGGTCACCGAAGGCAATGATATGCGTGAGACTACTCACCACTTCGATAAAGATCCACAACAAGAGGAACTTGTTGATCAACCTAAGCTTTCTCGACGTGTCCAATACTTTATTGATGACCCTTATAATCAAGACATGATAGAAATATTTTTTAAACATAATCCTAATGAGCTTATAGCTCATCTCATTACTCAAGGGGCACTCTTGACCCTAGGATTTGATCGATATATCCTTGACAAACTGCTAGAAGGTGACTTCATAGATCAACCCGTCGTTGATGCTATTCTTCACCCACAACTTCTTTACCTAAAATTTTTGTACCTCAAAGAATGTCTAATCCACCATATCTCAACTACCTAGGTCGACCACACCTCTCCATAATGCTGGCAACAACAATGAAGTAAAACTGAGAGGGCGGGGGGGGGGGGGGGGGCGTGAATCAATTTTCATTAGATTAAACAAATTAAGAACAATCTGAGATCTGATCAATTGCAACAAGACTAAAGATAATCACAATAACAACAACACATATAACACCAATATTTTGACGTAGAAAACCTAGTTAAGGGAAAAACCATGGTGGGAACCTACCTACAATAAGATGATACTTTGTAGTAGTATGTGTAAATATTATAATGGGGAATGCACATGCATTTTGACACACTACCTAGATCTCATTGCTCAAAATATGATAACCCAAAAGGCTACAACCCTCAGGGAAGGTTCATTACCTTCCAATAACATTCAGACAACAATCCGTTTTACATGAACTGAAATGCCTGATGGCAATTTCGGTTAAGCACATTTGTCTTCCCTGCAACACTCTCTGCTCAACACTTCACACCAAAAGATGAATTCACTTATTTGCACATTCATCACTCTTTGATAATGCAAACACAACCTCTAACAACCACCGATCTACAAATTACATGAATATGACACCCATTTATAAAAATCATCAACCTTGACTACAAGGTCGACTCAACCCTAAAAAGCTAATTGCAAAATTACATCACATGATATATAAATCAACCACTAGACCAATACAATGTCATTGTCAACATAGAATGGACACAAATCAAATCCTCGAACACACAATGCCACCAGAAATCTTGCCAAGATTATTTGAAACACGCTACACCATAAAAAATATCACATAACCTGAAGAACATCACCGGACCCATAAGATCTTCAATAACGTGCACAATGATCAATGCAGACTAGCAAAACAAATAGGACATGATTAGGAAATACCAATAAGCATGTTAGAACCATCAACAATAGCTATACCAATACCACTTAATCAAATCTCCATCAATCAACATGCTGATAATCAAGAACACTCAAACAACAATAATTTAGACTAGAATGATAACTTTATTTAGACAATTCAAATAACCCGAGGACAACTGAGAGGGGGGGGGTGAAATAGTTGTCACCATATTACCGAAACCTTAAGCATTTATAACTTTATTACCGGAACACATAAGATCAATACCATAATACATAAACCAATTATTGAAATAGTAGATATACCAATTAAGCACAAGCAACAATTAGAGAATAGTTACCATCCACATTACACCAAGATTTGTACATGGAAAACCTGGTAAAGGGAAAAACCATGGTGGGAAGCCTACCCACAGTCAAATAATACTTATACAGTAAGTATGTGATTACAAATTGAGGGGCCTACACTTGCAGGAAGGCCAACAACCTAGATCACACTGCTCATTACAAAAGGAGTCTCACTGACTACATAAGAAATCCAGACTATGATCTAGAAGGAAGAATGAACTGCAATAATAGCATCTCCTATGGCTGAGTATAGTTCTGGTTAAGATCAATACCAGAGGTCTTAAATATCTTGCATAAACCCAACTCGATCACCCATGATTGACCAAATCCTCTGCATGAATGATTATTACATTATTCACTTGTATACCATGATATACAATGAGATCATACACACATATATACAAACCCTACACCTTAAATAATTAGGTCGGCTGCCCAGACAATAAAACCTATCACATAATTATAAAACATGTCAGCCTGAGGCCAAACAAATATCATCCAGCCCATAAGTCATCCCATAAACATATTGAGAAGTCCCAACAACACATTACATTAAGCTGGTCCATAACCTAGGTAGCACTGGACCCAATTTAGGTCCACACATGCTAAATAAATGATTCCAATCAATCAAGGCTCAAACATGATCACCATCAACATCATGAATCCCTACTAGAAGCTGCACCAACACCACTTATGCATAATATCAAAAGATCTTCAACAAAGCTCTGCTGGTGAAACCCTCACCAGATCAATAAACTAGGCTTACCAACATATAAGATAGCATCTGATCACCAAATCAATACCAACTGACTGAACATATATCTGAGTAGCATGAATAGCAGATCTAATCCAATTCCATAAGCCAAAGCATACCAAATCAACACAATCTTATCAACCAGAAACCAATCATCGTATTGTGACCAACCAGATATCGGTAAACAACCAAAGCAGCTAGTGTTGACATCAATGACAAAACATCAATGCAACACATTATCAATTCCTCCAAATTGCCAACAATCTCACCCTTTGGCATTCATGGTAACACTAGATGTGAAAAACATCCAAGTGCCAAGAAATGCCAAACAAATCTCCCAAACAAGAATATAGCAATGAAGTTTTGATCCATACTCTCCCTCTAGATGATTTCATAGTTAAGTTTTACAAATTTCTCCCCCTAATGTATATAACTCCTTAAGTTTTTCACATGAATATCTCTCCCCCTTTGATATCAATGCCAAAGATCTGACATAAATATCAAAGCAAAATCATAAACCACTGAATCACAAGACTAACTACTCCCCCTGAGTAGTAGCATCACCACATCAATCCGGAATGAATACTATCTCTAATAATGCATACTAGATTGATGCCAAATAGCATCAATCATTTTTCTACCGGAGGGACAAAACCCCTAATCTATCTCTAAGGTAAACTCAAATGATTCTTTAGGCAAAGGTTTAGTGAAGATGTCTGCAATCTACTCTTTAGTGTTCACATAAACCAATCTAACTTCATTTTCTTCCACCTTTTCCTTGAAAAAGTTATACTTGATAGATATGTGCTTTGTCTTAGAGTGGAATACGAGATTCTTTGATATATCTATAGCAGCAGAGTTATCACAGTAAATAACTACCGATTCATTGCAATGCACTTTTATGTCCTTTACCATTTGATTCATCCATAGAACTTGTGTACAATTAGTAGCAACAACAACATACTTAGCTTCAGTAGTAGATAAGGAAGTACATGACTGTTTCTTGTTGATCCATGAAATAAGTTTTTTTCCAAGAAAGAAAGCTCCACCAGAAGTGCTTTTTCAGTCATCAACATCACCTTCCCAATCTGCACCTGTATATGCACATAAAGTAAAGTCATCATCTTTAGGATACCACAAACCATATTCAGAGGTTCCTTGTAAGTACCTAAAAATTCTTTTCACCACACTCTCATGATTTTCTCTAGGATCACTTTTATATCTTGATGTAATGCAAACAACATTCATTATATATGGTCTAGCCTAAGTCAAATATAGCAGACCTCCAATCATGGACTTGTATCTTGTAGGATTTACCGATGATGATTCATCTTTCTTTGTCAATTTCTCACTTGTAACCAGAGGAGTACAAACCGGTTTAGAATTTTCCATACCAAATTTCTTCAACAACTCTCTAGCATACTTAGTTTGATAGATGAAAATACCTTTATCAGTCTGAGTAATTTACAAACCTAAGAAAAATTTCATTTCCCCAATCATAGACATCTCAAATTTATGCTCCATATTGTTAGAAAATTCCATGCACAACTTACCTTCACCTCCAAAAATGATATCATCAACAAAGACCTCAATAATCAGTATATCATCATCAATGACTTTATAATATAGATTACTATCAATATTGTTGGCATATGCACACTCCAATGACACATTGTAGGTGATTGAAGGTTTTGTCATTGATGGCAACCTTACAATCCTATGACACTGACAACGCAATCCACCGACACCAACAAAGTTAGATTCTACACCGGCACACAGACCATCGACACCGGTAGTGAAAGGAAGCATACCGGCACAGAAGCCGACAAGAATTTTGCTGTTAATATATTTTGTTTATTATTGTAAAATCATTGTAAGCTGACTTGGCAAGTTGTAAAATGACTCTTATATAAGAGAGATCATTGTAGAACATTTTATGAGAGATAGAAGAATGTAATTAGGTGAAATAAGATAGACCTATTATGCGAGATATAGGTTAAGGGTTTATGTAAAAAGCAAAGCAGAAACCGATACTAGATCTGGCATTATAGATGCTATTTTGAAGTAGTACAAGATACTGGATTTATATAATCCATTTTGTAAGTCAATGAGACTTCCCATTTTGTATTTGAGCAGTGAGCTCTAGGCACTTGGCCTTCCTAAATGTGCAGGCCCCTCTTGTAGTAGTAATATTCTCTTATTGGCTAGTAAGCGAATATTGTGGGTCACAAATCCCATCGAGGTTTTTCCCACACCGGGTTTCCTCATTAAAATATTATGTTATGGTGTGTTTTTCATGTGGTTGCTTTTGTCTCTGTTTATTGCATTACTTTTTGTTTACTGGTACACAGTATTAATATGCTCTACATGTTTTAAGTTAAGAAAATCTTATAACCGGTTAGATACTGATTTACCCCCCCCTCTCAGTATCTGTGGGAGTCCTAACAAATATTACCTTTAGTGAAACCAAGTTTTAAAAGATATTTGTCTACCTTGCATACCAAGCTCTAGGTGCCTGTTTCAATCCATATAAGGCTTTCTTTAACCTGCAAACCATGCTTTTATCAACTAAAAGTGAAAAGCCATTAGGTTGCTCAATATAAAATTCCTCATCAAGATCCCCATTTAGAAAACTACACTTAACATCCATTTGATAAACCTTATAGTTTTTATGTGCAACATAGGCAAGAAATAATCTTATAGCTTCAATCCTAGCTATAGGTGCAAAGGTTTCACCATAATCAATTCCTTCCTTTTGAGATTATCCTTTACAAACCAATCTAGCTTTATTCCTCACAATTTGTCCAACTTCATTTAATTTAATCCTTAATACCCATTTAGTTCTGTAGCGTAGAAATTAGGAATCATCAAAGCAATATATAAAAGGACATATTATTCATTATTAGCTCAATCACACATTGCAATGATCTAATCCTAAGCACACTCAATAGAGATATGAAAACAAAGCATTCAAAATGAAAGATTATGCAAACCAAATGCAGAATTGAATGCTCCTTCCATGCGGCTCCATTGTTCTTCTTTCCTCTTCAATGGATTTGTGGATCTCACCTACAAGTGCACATACAATTGAAAGCAAGATTGATGAAAAGCTCAAGAGTACTAGAAGCGTAAGTTTGATAGTTTGATTAAGGATTCGGATTCCAGATTAGCTTTGATTGAAAATCATCCAATTTATAGAAGAATTGGATAAATGACAAGATTAGCATGATGCAATTCAAATGGAAATTGCCAATCAATATGACAAATTATGACAAATTATGCACTTTCCATGCACAATTTGATTGATTGATAATTGATGACAAATTATGACACATTCTATGTCAAAATTGATTGATTGTCAATTATGACAATTTATGACAAATTGAAATGTCATTCCCATGGAATTAGGAGATGAAATAGGAGGGAAAAGAAATTAGAAATTAAGAAAATTAGAAAATTGAAATTGATGACAATTAGGAATTAGAAATTTATGGAAAAATAGGAAATTAGGAACTAGAAGAAATTAGGTAAATTAATTAACAATTTTTCATTTATTAATCAATTTACAAGAGGAAGAATAATTAGCCAATTAAATGAAGATTTAATTGTAATGAGAAGACCTAGGATTAATAAATAATTTAGTAATCCTAGAGGAAGAAATGACAAATTAGGTTAAATGAATAAATCATAAAACCCTAGAAGATGAATTAGAAATGCGAAAATGACAATTAGGTCTTGATTGAAGATAATTAATGTCATGATTTTGAATTGATAAATGACCAGTGCGACAAAATGATTTGATTAAGAAAATGCGCCAATTGACGAGGAACAATGACAAATTGATCCAAATTGACATAATTGAGATAGACAACAATCGATGACAAATCGATCGCCAAATGACAAGATTGACAAGAGGACAAGAATCGATGACAAAATAGATTGCAAAAGGATAATATTGAAAATGACCACGATCAATGACAAATCGATCGCAAATGACAAGATTGATAATGATAAAGATTGATGACAAATCAATAAGAGGACAAAACCCTAATTAGGATTGACGATGTCCAAAATGATAAGATTGATGATAAGATTGAAAAGAGGACAAAACCCTAATTAGGATTGACGATGTCCAAAATGATAACAAATTAGCATGCACATTGATGCAACAAGATAAGTTAGATCAAAATCATGATTGGATAATGTTGTCGACAAGACCAAATTTGAGGACGAGATGATTGAAGAATGTAGAAGAATGACTTGATGTTCGCAAATGATAAAGACCAAGTGCGAATCATAGGAGAAATGTTAATGCGACGCAAAAACCTAAAATGAGGCAATGCGCAAATGTTAAAGTATGACCTCGCAAGCGTTGACCATTTTTAGGTGTCTACAAGTTCCAATAACATTCTTATTTTTAGGTCGGGGAACTAAAATCCATGTGTTATTCTTTTCTATCTGATCTAATTCTTCTTCCATAGCTTTCATCCAACATTCATCTTTACCTGCTTTAGTTATTGATACTGGTTCAACTTGAGAGATTAAAAATACCTCATTAGCTGCCAATATTCTTCTTGTCATCACTCCTTTGTTTTTATCCCCAATGATCAGATCTTCTGAATGATTCAACTTTACATACCTAGGAGTATTCTGACTCTTTGTTCCTCTTCCCTGATCTTTAGTTACTGTTACATTTTCTGATACTGAAGTAACTGGTTCAGTATTCTATTTTGATAAAGGTGTTACCGGTTCATTTATGATCATTTCCACTGCCGGTTCTTGTCATAAATTATGATTTGACTTCTATTCAGCTCATTCACCTTGACATTAGTGATCTCCACAATTCACTACAATCTTTTTTTTATAACATCAATATGCTTTGCTTTCATTAGAATAACCAATAAATATTCCTTTATCACATCTACGATCAAACTTGCCATTGAAATCATCTCTTGATATAACATTTACTACCAAATATTCTGAAGTACTTAACTGTAGGTGTATTGCCAAACCATAACTCATAAGGTGTCTTTCCAGTTTCTCCTTTGATATGAACTTTGTTGAATGTATAAACTACTGTGCTCACTGCTTCTCTCTAGTAGATATGAGGTAGATTAGCTTCCATCATCATAGTTCTAGTAGCATCCAAGATAGTTATGTTCTTTCTTTCCATAACTCCATTTTGCCGAGGTATCCAGGGAGCAAAAAATTGTCTCCTTATGCCATGCTTTTCACAAAAGTTATTAAACTCATCGGATGTGAATTCTCCACCATGATCTGATCTTAAGCACTTAATCTTCAATCTTGTCTCAGTTTCAAACTTAGCTTTAAATATTTTAAACTTTTCAAAAGCCTCAGATTTTTCCCTTAGAAAAGTAACCCACATCATTCTAGAATAGTCATCAATGATTAGCATAAAATATCTATCACCTTCAAAACTTTTGATTCTAGCAAGACCACACAAAGCAGTATGAATAAAATCAAGAACATCATTAGATTTTTGTTGTATACTCTTAAAAGAGGTTCTGACCCATTTTCCCATTTGACATCCTTTACATACTGGATTATAGGGCTTCACAATCTTAGGTATATCTCTAACTGCCTTAGTTTTTGATTAAGGTAAAAACAAGTTTTGAAGGGGCCCCAAAACCCTTTACAAAAGATCCTTAAGAGAGAATAGCATTAGTTGAACTTATCTTTACCATGCAATCAAAATTCACATGACATAGCCTTTTATGCCAAAGCCAACTCTCATCAATTTGTGCAATCAAACATGTCTTCTCACCGAAATTTAAATGAAATATATTACCTTTTGTCTGAGTAACGGTAGCAATCTCTAATCCAGATCTATTAATGATCTTGCATTTTCCATCCTTGAATTGTAATTGAAATCCCTTATCCACCAACTATCCTACACTCAAAAGATTATGCCTTAAACTTTCAAAATAATAAACATTATCAGTATTGTGCTTACCATCTAATGATATGGTTCCTCTTCCTTTGATCATCCATGCTTTGTCATCTCCAAATCTAACTAGACCACCATCAAATTCTTGCAAAGATAGAAACTGTTGGCATTATGGATGAATTGATTATGTGTTGCATTGATGTTTTGTCATTGATGTCAACACTAGCTGTTATGGTTGGTTACCGATAGACAAGTTTTGGTTACTGGTAGAAGATCTAGTATTACCGACATAAGAGACTATCTATTGGACACTTCCGACATGTTTGGATTAGTGAAGTATATTTGATTTCATGTGTTATATGATCCATGAGCATGTTTTGGTTAGTTGATATTGGATTGGTAAACAGATGCTATCATACACTCTGGTAAACCCTTAACAACACTGGTTTAAGGCTTTACCGAAAGAGCTTTCATTAAGGAATCGTGACTGGATGCATAGTTGGTGTTGGTGTAGCTTCTTCATGGATTTCAGCATGCTGAAGATATTCTTTGATCATGCTTCAACTTCTTGAAGACATTGCTTTGGTGTGGTGGACCCATAATAGGTTCGGTACCTATCTAGTTTATGGATCGATATCATGCTAATGTGTACTCTACACGTTACTAGGATGTCTTGAGATGATTTATGGATTTGTTATTATTGTTTTGGTCTTAAGCCGGGATGGAATATCAATGTAATATGGAATCATGTAATGAAATTATTGTAATATGTTTTAGGTGGCCGACCTAATTGGTTTAGGCCTTAGGGTTTGTATAAATAAGAGGTAGAAACTCTTTCTACAGTATCATGGTTATTGGAAAGGTCATGGTCAAGGAATGTAATGTGAAAATATTGTAATATCATTCAGGCAGAGGAGTTGGTCGATCATTGATGACCGAATTGGATTCAAAAGATGATTTAGTCCTTCGACATTGAGCTTAACCGAGACTATAATCGGGCATGGTAGATGCTATTTATAGCAGTTCACTCTATTGAATTATTGTCCATTTATATTGAGATGGTTGTAGCCTTTTTGTAGTCAATGAGACTCTTTTGTAATGAGCAGTACACTCTAGGTAGTGTACCTTTCGGTAAGTGCAGGCCCCTCATTGTGACACATAATTTCTACAGAAGTATCATCTGACTATGGGTAGGCTTCCCACTATGGGTTTTCCCTTTTCAGGTTTTCCATGTACAAATCATGGTGTTATGTGGCATGGTTGCTTTGCATTGATTATTTGGTTAATTGTTAAGTTGTATTGTTTACCGGTATCTTTTCCTACCGGCATCTGTATGTGCTTTAACAATACTTTATTTGTTTAAGGTTGTATTGTGGATTAAAAGTTATAATCTGTTAACAACTGATTCACCCCCCCTCTCAGTTGTTCACCGATTTTCCTAACAATTGGTATTAGAGCTTTGGTCCTCTTTTGCAGAAGCTTAACCGCTTGAGGTAGATCCTATGACAACTAACACTTCTAATCCACTGGTAACTATTTTCAGAAGAGAAATCCCTAAGCTAGATGGAAAAAATTATGGGATATGAAAAATTCAAATGGAGACTCATCTTAGATGTCTTGGTAGGGATATTTGGGAGATCACTGAGAAAGGGTACACACCTCATGATTCGGCATCTAGCAATCCTACTCTTACAAACCTGGATAAGAATATTGAAAATGATTGCAGAGCTAGAGAAGCCCTCTTGTGTGCACTTACTGATTAGTAGATTATGGGATTGACTGACAAATCATCGGCTAAGGTTATGTGGGACAAATTACAAACTTTGAATGAAGGTGATCCTATTTTCAAAATTGCTAAACTTGATGGTTACTAGGTAAGATATGAAAACTTGAAAATAGAAGATAATGAAAGAATTACTGTGTTTATGGAAACAGTAAATGAGATTGTTATGGGAATTCAACATTGTGGAGGAATTCTAAGTGAAGATGAAATAGTTTCCAAAGTCTTGAGAGCCCTTCCATCGGCTTACAAGATGAAGGAAATTGCAATTAATGAGTTAAGAACAATGGCAAACACTTCAGTTAATAGAGACATTCTAATTGGGTAATTATCTTCTTTTGAGCTTGAAGAATTTGAATCTTCTGGAGCTGCAAAGTCTGAACTTGATTTTCATGCATCATCATCAACATCTACCGACAAAAGTGATTGGAAATCCCTATATGGAAAATAATTGAAAGATATGAGGAAAGAAGATGAAGAACTTGAGCAACTTGAAGCCTTATTTGCTAGAAGAATACCTAAAGGGCCAAATGGAAGTAAGTATGAAGGAAAATAACCTTTTAAATGTTTTGCATGTAATAAGATTGGTCATTTTGCATCTAGATGTGCTGAAAGGAATGCAAGGTTTGAGGAAAGACTTAAGAAATCTTTTAAGCATAACGAAAATAGATATAGATTCAAGAAGAGTATTCAATGCTACATAGCAGACGAGGAAGGAGTAACTGATGAATCTGGAGATGAACCGACAAAAGACTCTGCTAGTGGATCTGCAAAATGGAAAGGAATGGGTGTTTTATGCTTTGAAGGAAGATAAACCAGAACCGGCTATCAAGAATGAAGAAGAAGCTCTGGCAGCAAAAGTTGAAGATAAGGATGAATGGGTAATTGATAATGGATGCTCACATCATATGACTAGAGATAAAGAGAAATTTATGTCCCTGCAAGAATACAATGGCGGTCAAGTCAGATTTGGAGATGACAAGGCATGCATGATCAAAGGTAGAGGTATTATTTCTTTGGATGGTTAGCATAACACTGATAATGTTTATTATGTAGAAGGTTTAAGGCATAATATTTTGAGTGTTGGTCAATTGGTTGATAAGGGTTTTCAACTTCAGTTTAAAGATAGAAAATGTAAAATCATTAACAAGACTGGTTTGGAGATTGCAACCGGTATTCAGACAGGAAGTAATATCTTTCACTTGAACACTGGTAATAAGACATGTTTGATTGCTCATATTGATGAGAGTTGGCTATGGCATAAAATGTTGTGTCATGTTAATTTTGATTTAATTGTTAAGATCAGTTCAACTAAGGCAGTTAGAGATATACCTAAGACTATGAAGCCTCATAATCTGGTATGTAAGGAATGTCAATTGGGTAAGCAAGTCAGAAGTTATTTTAAGAGAATACATGATAAAGCTAATGATGTACTTGATTTAATTCACACTGACTTATGTGGTCCAGCAAGGACTAGAAGCTTTCAAGGTGATAGGTATTTCATGCTGATTATTGATGACTTTTCTAAGGGAGAAGTCTGAAGCTTTTGAGAAATTCAAGATCTTCAAAGCGAAGGTTGAAACTGAAACTAGATTGAAAATCAAATGTCTAAGATCAGATCATGGCGGTGAGTTCACTTCTCATGTATTTAATAGTTATAGGCAAATGGAATGATGAGACAACTATCTGCACCTAGGACTCCTCAACAAAATGTAGTAGTGGAAAGAAAGAACAAAACCATTTTGGATGGAGCCAGATCAATGATGATGGAAGCCAAATTTCCTCATATCTACTGGAGAGAAGCAGTGAGTACAACAGTCTACACATTGAACATAGTTGACATCAAAGGTGAAACCGGTAAGACACCTTATGAAATATGGTTTGGACATACACCTACTGTTAAGTATTTTAGAATTTTTAGAAGTAAATGCTATATCAAAAGAGATGATTCAATTGGAAAGTTTGATCCTAGATGTGATGAAGGGATATTTATTGGTTATTCAATTCAAAGAAAAGCATATAGATGTTATAGCAAAAGATTGCAGAAAACTGTGGAGAGTGCTAATGTGAAAGTTGATGAATAGTATAGAAATCATTCTATATCATATGACAGGGAACTGGCAGTGGAAATGATCATAACTGAACCGACAATGCCTCAATTGGTACAGGAAGTTGAGAAAGTTACACTGGTACAATCAGAAAATTCAACTGTGACTGATGATCAGAGAAATGAACCTGAAGTTTGAAAGACACCAAGGTATGTAAGATTAAAATATTTTGAAGATTAAATTATTGGAGATAGAAACAAGGGAGTTATGACAAGAAGAAAACTAGAAAATGAAGAGGGATGTCTTATTTCTCAAGTTGAACCAACAACTGTTATTGAAGCTTGTAAGGATAAACATTGGTTAAAGGCTATGGAAGATGAATTAGATCAGATAGAGAAGAATGAAACTTGGTCTTTAGTTTCCCGGCCTAAAAATAAGAATGTTATTGGAACTAAATGGGTTTTTAGAAATAAATTGAATGAGGATGGTGAATTTATAAGGAACAAGGCTAGATTGGTTTGTAAAGGATATTCTCAAATGGAAGGAATTGATTATGGTGAGACATTTGCACCTATAGCTAGAATTGAAGTTGTTAGACTATTTCTTGCCTCTGCAACTTATAAGAACTATAAGGTTTATCAAATAGATGTTAAATGTGCATTTTTGAATGGTGAGCTTGAGGAAGAAGTTTACATTGAGCAACCTGATGGATTTTCACTAACAGATGATAAAGATATGGTTTGTAGATTGAAGAAAGCTTTATATGGTTTGAAACAGGCTCCTAGAGCTTGGTATGCAAGGTTGGATAAATATCTTTTGAAGCTTGGTTTTACTAAAGGCAATGCTGATAGTAATCTATATTATAAGATCACTGATAATGATATTTTGATTATTGAAATTTTTGTTGATGATATAATTTTTGGAGGAGAAGATAAACTGTGCATAGAATTTGCTAACAACATGAAGAATGAATTTGAAATGTCCATGATTGGTGAGATGAAATTTTTCTTAGGTTTGCAGATTACTCAAACTGACAAAGGGATTTTTATCTGTCAAACTAAGTATCTGAGGGAATTATTGAAAATGTTTGGTATGGATAATTCCAAACCGGTAAGTACTCCTATGGCTACAAGTGAGAAATTATCTATCAAGGATACTTCTACACCGGTAAATCCAACAATGTATAAGTCTATGATTGGTGGTCTATTATATCTAACTTAGACTAGAGCTGATATTATGAATGCAGTAAGTATTGTTTCAAGATATAAAAGTAATCCTAAAGACAATCATGAATGTGCAATAAAGAGGATATTTCGATATTTGCAAGGAACAATAGAATATGGTTTATGGTATTCCAGAAATGATGATTTCACTTTATGTGCATATACTGACTCACATTGGGTAGGTGATACTGATGACAGGAAGAACACTTCTGGTGGAGCTTTCTTTCTTGGAAAGAACTTGGTTTCATGGATCAACAACAAAAATGTCATGCATTTCTTTATCTACTGTAGAAGCTGAGTATGTTGTAGAAGCAACTAATTTCACTCAAGTCTTGTGGATGAAGCATTTGTTGAAGGATACTAGGGTAAATTGTAGTGATCTGGTAGTTATCTACTGTGATAACTCTGCAACTATTGACATGTCTAAGAATCCGGTATTTCACTCTAAGACTAAGAATAGTTCAATAAAGTATAACTTTGTGAAGGACAAGGTTGAAGCAAATGAAGTCAAATTGGTTTATGTGAACACTAAATAACAGATTGCAAACATATTCACTAAACCTCTCTCTAAGGAATAATTTGAGTATTTGAGAGATAGGTTAGGGGTTTCTACCCCTCGGGTAGAGACTTGATTGATGAAGCTTGTCATCAGTTCGACATGCATTACCAGAGACATTATTCATTTTGACACTGATGAGTGGTGCTACTACTTAGGGGGAGTAGTCAGCTTTGAGATTCTGAGGTTTATATCATTGCTTTGATATTTTGTCAGATTTCTGGCATTGATGTCAAAGGGGGAGTGATAGTAATATGAAAAATCATTCAAAACCTTATAGAGATATCATTCACAGGGGGAGAGCTATTGATTGTTGGTTGTCTTCCACAGGGGGAGACTTGTTTGGCATTTCTTCATACTTAGATGTTTTTCACATCTAGTGTTGCCATCAATGCCAAGGGCAAAGATTGTTAGCATTATGGATGAAATGATTATGTGTTGCATTGATGTAAATACTATTGGTATTTTGGTATGGTTTTGTCATTGATTTTAACACCTACTAAATACACCTACTTTGGAGATCCAACAACATTCACCGGCAAACAGTAAACTGTGCAATAGTTATCAGTATATGGTTAACCGACAGGATATAATGTTCACCGGTACCTGCAATAACATGGAAGACATCATGTGGACACTTTATTTTGAAGTAATAATCATTGGTATATTCTTATTTGCATATTTGCTTTTACTGACAAATAGGTCTAGGTTATCTAGGGTTACACCGATAGGCTTATCTTTTCCAAATCAACATGGCACGCTATGGAGATGATTTATTATTGTTGTAAATGCATCAAGCTGACATGTTCAATCGGTTATTGCATCAGATATTGTATTATTTGTAAAATGTTTTTATTGTAATATCTTGTAGAGCTGACCTACTAAAATTGGTCTTAGGGTATGATATAAATGTAAGATCTTATTTGTAAGATCAAGGGTGGAATGTGAAAAAGATTTAAGGAAGGGTATATGTGAGATCAAGCAGGGATATACACGAAGACATCATTTGAAGGTGAAGTTAGGTTTTTGTAGAAGAATATCAGCACTACACTGGTACTGAATCCAGCATATGAAGATGCTATTTTGTGCAATACATTCTTATTGGATTTAACCATCCAACTGTAGTCAGTGTGACTCCCATTTGTGATTGAGCAGTGAGCTCTAGGCTGTTGGCCTTTCTACATGTGCAGACCCCTCTTTGTACACTTACTATCTGCAGTAGTATCATCTGATTGTGGGTAAGGTTTCCCACTGTGGTTTTTTCCCTTACAGGGTTTCCATGTAAAAATATTCATGTCATGTGTTGTGGATGACTTTGTGCTTATGTTTCATGTATTAATTCTTATCAGGATAGCAATTTTGTGTAAACACTGTTTACCGGCATACTTAACTGTCTTACCGGTATTAAGCATTAAGTTGGTTAATAAGATTTTGGTTTGAACTTATTTGACAACTGATTCACCCCCCCCCCTCTCAGTTGTCTCCAGGACCTACAAATACTAGCTATTATGGTTGGTTACCGACATACAAGTTTTGGTTACTAGTGGAAGATCTAGTGTTACCGACAAAAGAGACTATCTATTGGACACTTCCGACATGTTTGGATCAGTGAAGTATATTTGATTTCATGTGTTATATGCTCCATGAGCATGTTTTGGTCAGTTGTTATTGGCTTGGTAATCAGATGCTATCGTACACTTTGGTAAACCCTTACCGACACTGTTTTAAGGCTTTACCGACAAAGCTTTCATTAAGGAATCGTGACAGGATGCATAGTTGGTGTTGGTGCAACTTCTTCATGGATTTCAGGATGTTGAAGATATTCTTTGATCATGCTTTAACTACTTGAAGACATTGATTTGGCGTGGTGGACCCATAATAGGTCAGGTACCTATCTAGGTTATGGACCATTATCATGCTAGCATGTACTCTACACGTTATCGGGATGTATTGAGATGATTTATGGATTTGTTATTATTGTTTTGGTCCTAAGCTGACATGGCATATCATTGTAATATGGAATCATGTAATGATCTTATTGTAATATCTTTTAGGTGGTTGACCTAATTGGTTTAGGCCTTAGGGTTTGTATAAATAAGAGGTAGAAACTCTTTGTAAAGTATCATGGTTATTGGAAAGGTCATGGTCAAGGAATGTAAAGTGCAAATATTGTAATATCATTCAGGTAGAGGAGTTGGTTGATTATTGATGATCGAATTGGATTCAAAAGAGGATTTAGTTCTCTAACATTGAGCTTAACCGGGACTGTAATCAGGCATGGTAGATGCTATTTCTAGCAGTTCACTCTATTTGATTGTTGTCCATTTATCTTGAGATGGTTGTAGCCTCTTTGTAGTTAGTGAGACTCTTTTGTAATGAGTAGTACGCTCTAGGCAGCGTGCCTTCCTGCAAATGTAGGCCCCTCATTGTAATACATACTTTCTGCAGAAGTATCATCTGACTATGGGTAGGCTTCCCACCATGGTTTTTCCCTTTCCGAGTTTTCCATGTACAAATCATGGTGTTATGTGGTATGGTTTCTTTGCATTGATTATCTGGTTAATTGTTAAGTTCTATTGTTTACCGATATCTTTTCCTACCAGCATCTGTATTTGCTTTACTGGTACTTGATTTGTTTAAGTTTGTATTGTGGATTAAAAGTTATAATCTGTTAAAACCTAATTCATTTGCCTCCTCTCAATTGTTCATCGGTTATCCTAACAAAAACTTCCTTTTATCTCCATTTATATGATATGAACATCCACTGTCTATTACCCATTCATCCTTATCTTTAATTTTAGTAGTAAGGGCCTTTTCTTCAGGTACATTCTCTTCCAATACTAGACCATCTTCCATGATAGCCAAGAACACCCATTCCTTTCCATTGTTAGAACCACTAGCAGAGACTTGTGCCGGTTCATCATCAGAATCTGTCACACCTTCCTCATCAACAAAGTAACATGATTTATCTTTGTTTCTCCTATACTTATGCTTGTTCTGATATTCAAGGTTAGGCTTAAAAGATATTCTATCTCTTTCTTCAAATATTGAATTCCTTTCAGGAGATCTAGATGCAAAATGACCTATCTTATTACATGCAGAACATTTAAAGGGTAATTTTCCTTCATACTTACTTCCTACCGGTCCTTTAGGTACTCTTCTAGCAAATAGGGATTCAAGTTGCTCAAATTCTTCATCTTCCCTCTTCATATCTTCCATTTCCTTTGCATACAAATCTTTCCAATCTTGCTTGCCGGTTGATGATGTAAATGCATGAAAAGCAGGTTCAAACTTCACAACTCTAGAAGGTCCAAATTATTCAATCACAAAAGAAGATAATTTCCCAACCAAGGTATCCCTATTGACAAAATTATTTGCCATTATTCTCAATTCATTAATTGTAGTAGCCTTCATTTTATGAGCTGGTGGTAAAGCTCTCAAAACTTTAAAAACTATTTCATCTTCACTCAGAGATCCACCACAACATTGAATTCCCATGACAATTTTATTTAACATTTCCATAAATGCAGTAATCCTCTCATCTTCTTCCATCTTCAAATTTTTATATCTCACCCGTTAACCATCAAGTTTAGAAATCTTAACAATAGGGTCACCTTCATTTAGAGTCTCCAACTTGTCCCATTTAGCTTTTGCTTTTGATTTGTCAGTCAATCCCATTATTTATTGATTAGAAAGTGCACACAAGAGGACTTCTTTAGCTCTACAATCATTCTCAATCTCCTTATCCAATTTTTTCAAAGGATGATATCAAGATGATGGATTAAAAGGGGTTACACCATTCTAAGTGATCTCCCATATTTCCTTACCAAGACATCGCAGATGAGTCTCCATCCAAATCTTCCATACTCTGTAATTTGTTCCATCAAGCCTAGGAATTTCCATTCGGAAGACAGCTGCAGATGAACTAGAGTAACTTGAACTATTAGATGCCATATGATCTTCCTCAAGAGGGTAAGCTTCTGTAGAGAGGACCAAAGTTCTGATAACAATTGTTAGACAGTTCAAATAATCGGAGGACAACTAAAAGCGGGGGGGGGGGGGGGGGTGAATCAGTTGTCACTAGATTACCAAAACCTTAAGCATTTAAAACTTTATTACTAGAACACAACACATAAGATCAATACCGAAATACATAAACCAATTACCAAAATAGTAGATATACCAATTAAGCATAAGAAACAATTAGAGAATAGTTACCATCCACATTACACCAAGATTTGTACATGGAAAACTCGGAAAAGGGAAAAACCATGGTGGGAAGCCTACCCATAGTCAGATAATACTTCTGTAGTGAGTATGTGATTACAAATTGAGGGGCCGTCACTTGTAGGAAGACCAATAGCCTAGAGCACACTACTCATTACAAAAGGAGTCTCACTAACTACATAAGAAATCTAGAGTACAATCCAAAAGGAATATTGAACTGCAATAGTAGCATCTCCTATGCGTGAGTACAGTTCTGGTTAAGCTCAATACTAGAGGTCTTAAACCTCTTGCATAAACCCAACTTGATCACCTATGATTGACCAAATCCCTTGCATGAATGATTATTATATTATTCACTTGCATACCATGATCTACAATGAGAACATACCAATCATCCTACCAGGACCAACCAGATACCAGTAAACAACCAAAGCAACTAGTATTGACATCAATGACAAAACATCAATGTAACACATAATCAATTCCTCCAAATTGCCAACAAAATTTTGGAGCACCAAATCAAGAACCATCTAAATTGTAGATACACATGAATATCCCAAACACTCTCTCAAATATGCAACTCAAGATATAATCGTTCTGGAGCACAACAAGTCAAATATCAAAATGTGCTACAACATTGAACACTGAAAAACCAATCCTCATACCATAATCCATAAATCAATCAAATCATCACTTAGCCTCATCAAACCAATACTGAATCAAGATTCTCTAGCATATCAAATAGATAAACCAACCAGATCAACTCTCTGCAATCACCAGAACACAAAAACACAAGAATGTGTTGACATCAATGATAACAATATATCTGAGTAGCAACAATGTCCAACAATCTCCCCCTTTGGCATTGATGGAAACTTATGAATATGAAAAACAATCAATGCAAAGAAATAAATAAACACAAACAATCTCCAACAATCTTTCCCTAAGATCATGTACACAAAGCTTCAAGATAAGGCTGCTTTTCACATGCTTCTCTCTGTCTTTGACAACAATGCCAAAGACACATACAAATCATTATTCTCTCCCCCTTTTACTAGATAATCTCTCCCCCTTAGAACAATCTCACAAATATAAACAACTGAACCACTCACTGACTAATCCGACTGAGTAGTGTTGGCAACAATAATGAAGGAAAATTGAGAAGGGGGGGGGGGGGTGGTGAATCAATTTTCACCGGATTAAACAATTTAAGCACAATCTTAGATCCCATTAGCAACAATAAGATAAAAAATGAACATAATAATAGCAACACATATAACACCAAGATTTTGACATGGAAAACCTGGTTAAGGGAAAAACCACAGTGGGAACCTACCCACAATAATATGATATTCTATAGTAGTATGTGTAAATATTACAATGGGGAATGCACATGCATTCAGGCACACATCCTAGAGACCACTGCTCAAAATATAATGAACCAGAAGGCTCCAACCCTCAAGGAAGTTTCACTACCTTACAATAATATTTGGACTACAATATGTTTAAGATGAATTGAAATAATAACATCTCCTAATGCTTGATGATAGTTTTGGTTAAGAACATTTGTTTTCTCTGCAATACTCTTTCCTCAATACACCACATAGGAAGATAAATTCACTTATTCACACATACTATTGGTAGTGGGCCAACATCCCTCACGGAGATTTGCGACATGGTTTAACAACCTCCTGTGGATTCTATAAGTCTAGTGGTTGTATTGGGCATTGACAGGTCGATGTTTTGGCGCAATGACAACCCTAGCTTGTAACAAGTGGTATTAGAGCTTGGTCATAGGTTCAAATCATGTAGGCTATGGTGAGTGACACTGGGAGGGGGATTGTTGGCAGTGGGCCAACATCCCTCGTAGAGATTCGCGACATGGTTAATAGCCTCCTGTGGATTCTATAAGTCTAGTGGTTGTATTGAGCATTGACAGGTCGATTTTTTGGTGCAATGACAACCCTAGCTTGTAACACATATACCACTCTCTAGTAATGCAGACACAACATCCATACCCAAATTAAATGAATATAACACCTATTTATATAGATCATCAACCTTGACTATAAGTTCGGCTCAACCCTCAAGACCTAGTTATGAAATTACATCACACAATACATAAATCAACCACTAGACTAATACAATTCCATAGATGACATATCATGGACCCAAATCAAATCCTCTAATATGCAACACCACTAGAAATCTTGCCAAGATCAACCTCAACATGTTACACTACTGAAAATACCACATAACATGAAGAATATCACCGGACCCATAAGATCTTCAATAATGTGCACAATGATCAATGCATACCACAAAAATAAATATGACATGATTATGAAACACCAACAAGCATGTTAGAACCATCTGCAATAGCTGCACCAACACCACTTAATAAAATCTTCATCGATCAACATGCTAACACTCAACAACACTTAACAACACTCAACAATAGAAACTCAGACAAGAAAGATAACTTGCGGAGCACCAAATCATGAAACATCTAAATTAAAGATACACACGAATATCCCAAACACTCTTCCAAATCTGCAACCAAAGATATGATCATACCAGAGCTCAGTAGGTTGACTACCAACTTAACTTACTACAGTCACCGAAACATCGAAACACCAAAACACTAAAACACAAGAATATGTTGACATCAATGACAACAACATATCCTAGCAACAACAATATCCAACAATCTCCCCCTTTAGCAGTGATGGAAACATATGAATGTGAAAAACAATCAATGCAAAGGAATAAATCAACACCAACAATCTTCAACAAACTCCCCCTAAGATCATGCACACAAAACTTCAAGGATAAGGCATTTTTTCATATGCTTCTCTCCCCCTTTGATAGCAATGCCCAAGATAGAATACAAATCATTATTATTCCCCCCCTTTACCAGATAATCTCTCCCCTTTAGGATAAACTGACAAATATGAACATCTAAACCACACATTGACTACTCTGACTAAGTAGAAACACCAACTCATCAATCCGGATAAGAAGATAAGATTCTAGATTTCACCGGATTGATGCATCACAATGCATCTAGTTCTCATTAGGAGGGGAAGAGACCCCTAATTTGTCTCTCAAATATATAAATGTATCTATAGGCAAAGGCTTAGTAAAGATATTTGCAATCTGATCCTTTGTAGATACATACTCCTATCTGACTTCTTCATCACTAACTTTCTCCCTCAAGAAATGATACTTAATTGATATATGCTTTGTTTTACAATGTAGTACTAGATTATTGGAAATATTGATAGCACTTGAATTATCACAATATATAATAGTAGGCTCATCATAAACAACTCTAATATCCTTCAATATCTGCTTCATCCAAACTACCTGAGTACAGTTGCTAGTAGCAACAATGTATTCAACTTCTGCAGTAGATAGAGATATAGCATATTGTTTCTTACTGGACCATGAAACCAATTTCTTTCCCCAAAATAAAGCTCCACTGGTAGTTCTCTTCTGGTCATCAACATCACCAACCCAATTAGCATTAGTATAGGCACATAACATGAAATCATCATTCTTTAGATACCATAAACCATAGTCAACTGTCCCCTTCAAGTATTTGAAAATCCTCTTCACAATAGTAACATGACTCTCTTTACGATTAGCTTGAAATCTAGCACAAAGACAAACAACATGCATAATATCCGGTCTAGTTTGAGTCAAGTATAACAATCCACCAACCATAGATATATACAAAGTCTAATTAACTTTATGAGATTCATCATGCTTGGACAACTTGCATCCAGTCACCATAGGAGTTCCAACAGGTTTAGAGTAATCTAACCCACACTTCTTCAACAATTCCTTCATATACTTAGCTTGAGAAATGAAAATGCCTTTGTCAATTTGTGTAATCTGCAATCCTAAGAAGAATTTCATCTCAGCTATCATAGAAATTTTAAACTTCTTTTGCATATCATCAACAAAATTCATACTCAAACCATCATCTCCTCCAAAAATAAAGTCATCAACAAAAAATTCAACAATTAAAATGTTATCATTATCAACCTTAAATTATAAGTTACTATCAATAGTACCTTTATAGAATCCCAACTTCATCAAATACATGTCCAATCTAGCATACTAAGCTCTAGGGGCTTTTTTTATTCCATATAGTGATTTCTTCAGTTTGCATACCATGTCTCCTTCGTCTAATAATGAAAAACCATCTGGTTGCTCAATGTAGACTTCCTCTTCCAAATCACCATTCAAAAAGGCCAACTTAACATCCATTTGATATACCTTGAAACTCTTATAAGCAACATATGCAAGAAGTAATCTAAGAGATTCAATTCTAGCTACTAGAGAAAAAGTCTCCTCATAATCAATTCCTTCCATCTGAGAACATGCCTTATATACCAATATTGCTTTATTTCTAACCACTTCATTCAGTTTATTCTGGAACACCCATTTAGTGCCAATCACATTCTTGTCTTTAGGTCTCAAAACAAGCTCCCATATGTTATTCTTCTCAATCTGATTCAACTCTTCTTCCATTGATTTTATCCAATTCTCATCTTTACATGCTTCTACAACATCTTTAGGTTCAATCTTGGAAATCAAACATATCTCTTCAGCAACAATCTATCTCCTAGTCATCACACCTTTATTTTTGTCACCAATAATCTGATTTTATGAATGATTCAATTTCACATACCTCAGAGTCTTCTGATTGTTCTAATTGTTAGACTCTTGAACTTCTTCACCGACAACAACAATATCTAGATTAACTATCTCTATCAGATCATTTTGCTTTAAGATCTCAATTTGCTTAGGCTTTGAAATAAAATCTTGATCATCAAACTCATATCCACATGCTCTGACTTGCTTCCCATGACATTCATCAACCTTAACATTTTCACTTTCCACTACCTTCTTTAGCCTCTTATTCTAACACCACTAGGCTTTGCTCTTAGTAGAATAACCCAAGAAAATATCTTGCATCAAACTTTCCTATATCCTTATCTCTTTTGATATAACATTTGCTTCCAAAATCTCTGAAATATCTAACTGTAGGAACATGAACAAACCATAGCTCATAAGGAGTCTTACTAGAATCACCTTTTATATGCATCCAGTTGAATGTGTAAACAATAGTGTTAAGAACTTCTCTCCAAAAGGCCTCTGCAAGATTTCCTTTAATCAACATAGTCCTAACAACATCCAAGGTGGGTATGTTCTTCCTTTCAACAACATCATTCTATTGAGGGGTTCTAGGAGTAGATAACTGTCTTCTAATTCCATTCCTCTCACAAAATGAATCAAACTCACCATATGTTAATTCTCCCCCTCTGTTAGATCTCAAGCACTTCAGCTTCAACCTTATTTCTGTCTCCACCTTAGCTTTGAATATCTTGAATTTCTCCAATGCTTCTAATTTCTCCCTTAGAAAGGTAACCCACATCATTCTAGAGCAGTCATCAATCATCAACATAAAATATCTGTCACCCTGCATGCTTCTCACTCTTGTAGGACCACACAAATCAGTATGCACAAGGTCCAAATCATTAGATGTATACAAATTACTTTTAAATGAATTTCTTGTTTGCTTTCCCAATTGACATTCTTTACATACTAGATTAGAAGGCTTCACAATCTTAGGTAGATCCCTTACAGCTTGCATAGAGCTTATCCTTATCATGAAGTCAAAATTAACATGACACATCCTTCTATGCCACAAGCAACTTTCATCTATTTGAGTAATCAAACAACTTTTCTCACCGGCATTCAAGTGAAAGATATGACCTTTAGTCTTAGTCCCTAATTCAATATCTATACCAGAGGCATTTAGAATCTTGCATTTACCATTCTTGAATTGCAAATCATATCCCTTGTCAACCATCTATCCAAGACTCAAAAGATTATGCTTCAATCCTTCAACATATAAGATATCATCAATATTATGCTTACCATCAAAAGAAATAGAACCTCTACCATGAATCACACAAGCTTTATCATCTCCAAATCTCACTATGCCACCATCATACCTCTCCATATTCACAAATTTTCTTTTATCACCTATCATATGATGTGAACAACCAATGTCAATTACTCATTCATCTTTCTCTTCAATCTTAGCATCCAAAGCTTTCTACTCAACAATGCATCTTGTAGAATTCACTGGTACCATATCATCTTCCTTGATAGGAATAAATACAAATTCATCTTCTGAATTCGCATTCTCAAACTCTTCATCTGTCACATCTTCATTAATAGAATAATAACATCTCTTTTGATACCTGTACTTCTGGTTAGGCTTATAGGGCTTATCATAATTATCATGCTTCTCATATCTATCCTCTTATCAGATCTATCATATTTATCATGCTTATCATACCTTAACATTCCTTCAAGACACCTAGAAGAAAAATATCCCATCTTATTATAAGAGAAACATTTCAAAGGTAACTTTCCATCATACTTACTAGCTCCCTTAAGAAATCTTCAAGCAATAAGTGCTCAAGATCATCCAACTCTCTCTTGTTCTTCCATTTCTCTCATTTCTCTTTCATATTTGGAAACCTTAGATGAACTCTCTCTCGGATCATAATTCTGCTTCACAGATATAGAGGCTTTAAATGTAGTCTCAATTTTGCCATGTAATTCTCCAAATTCAATCAACTCAAAAGCAACAAACTTTCCAATCAACATATCTCTTGCCACATTAGTCACAGTCTGGATCTCATCAATAGCAACAATCTCATCTTCTTCAAAGGTTCCACTGACACATCTAATTTTCATGACAAGTTCATTCACTTTAGCCATAAAGGATATTATGTTCTCATCTTCTCCCATGTTCAACGTCTCATACTTTCCTTTCAAACTCTGCAACTTAGCAACATTAACTTGTGCATCTCCTTCATACAAGGTCTCTAATATTTTCTAGATCTGATGTGTAGTATGCAATCCCATGACATTAGTCATCTCTAAATTAGTCAATTCACTCAGCAATGGTTCCTTAGCTCTTACGTTGCGATCAAGATCCTTGATTTTAGCAGCAACAACCAGACCATTTTGAGGAATATTGTAAGTATTCTTTGTAATCTTCTAATAATCATCTCCAAGACACTTCAAGTGACACTCCATTTGGTCCTTCCATATAGTATAATTGTTTCCATCAAATCTCAGATTCTCTTTCTTGAACACATAGGTTGTCATCTCGATTCTCCTCAAGCGGTCAAGCTTCTTCTGGAGGATCTAGTTCTGATACCAATTGTTGGCAACAACAATGAAGGAAAATTGAGAGGTGGGGGGTGAATCAGTTTTCATCGGATTAAACAATTTAAGCAATACCTCAAATCCTATCAATAGAAATAAGAGCACAAATGAACATAATAACAACAACACACATAACACCAAGATTTTGATGTGGGAAACCTAGTTAAGGGAAAAACCATGGTGGGAACTACCCACAATAAGATGGTACTCTACAGTAGTATGTGTAAATATTAAAATGGGGAATGAACATGCATTCAGGCACACTACCTAGAGCTCACTGCTCAAAATATAATGACCTAGAAGGTTCCAACCCTCAGGGAAGGTTCACTATCTTACAATAATATTCAAACTACAATCTAGTTAATATGAAATGAAAGAATAACATCTCTTAATGCTTGATGGCAATTCCAGTTAAGCACATTTATCTTCTTTGCAACACTCTTTGCTCAATACACCACATCAAAAGATGAATTCACTTATTCGCACATACAACACTCTCTGATAATGCAAACACAACACCCATACCCAAATTACATGAATATAACACCTATTTATACATATCATCGACCTTGACTACAAGGTCGACTCAATGCTCAAGACCTAGTTACAAAATTACATCACACGATACAAAAATCAACCACCAGAATAATACAACTCCATAGACAACATATAATGGACCCAAATCAAATCCTTGAACATACAACACCACTAGAAATCTCACCAAGATCAATCGCAACATGTTACACCATCGAAAATATCGCATAACATGAAGAATATCACTGAACCCATAAGATCCTCTATAACACGCACAATGATCAATGCAGACCACCAAAACAAAGAGGACGCGAATAGAAAACACCAACAAGAATGTTAGAACCATCTGCAATAGTTGCACCAACACCACTTAATCAAATCTTCATCGATCAACACGCTAACACTCAAGAACACTCAACAACAACAACTCAGACAAGAAAGAGAAGTTGTATAGAACCAAATCACGAACCATCTAAATTGAAGATACACATGAACATCCCAAGTACTCTCCCAAATCTGCAACCAAAGATATGATCATACTAGAGCTTAGCGTGTCAAATACCAACTTAACTCACTGCAGTCATTGAAACACCGAAAGATAGGAATATGTTGATATTAATGATAACAACATATCCTAGCAGCAAATATCCAACAAGTAGCAACACCCACTCATCAATTTGGATAAGAAGATAAGACTATAAAGTCCACCGGATTGATGCTTCTCAATGCATCTAGTTCACATCAGAAGGGGCAGGAACCCCTAACTTGTCTCTCAGATATACAAATGTATTTGCAGGCAAAGGCTTAGTGAATATATTTGTAATTTGATCCTTTGTAGATACATATTCCAATTTGACTTCTTCATCATTGACTTTCTCCCTCAAGAAATTATACTTAATTGATATATGCTTTGTTTTAGAATGTAGTACAAGATTCTTGGAAATATTAATAACACTTGAATTGTCACAATATATAACAGTAGGCTCATCATAAATAACTCTAATTTACTTCAACATATGCTTCATCTAAACTATCTGAGTATAGTTGCTAGCAACAACAAAATATTTAGCTTCTGCAGTAGACAGAGAAATATCATCTTGCTTCTTACTTTCCCATGAAACTAACTTCTTTCCCAAAAATAATGCTCCACCGGTACTTATCTTCCAGTCATCAACATCACCTGCCCAATCAGCATCATTATAAGCACATAACATGAAATCATAATTCTTCGGATACCACAAACCATAGTCAATTGTCCCCTTCAAGTATCTAAAAATCCTCTTCACAATAATAACATGACTTTCTTTAGGATCAACTTGAAATATTGCACAAAGACAAACAACATGCATAATATATGGTCTAGTCTGAGTCAAGTATAGCAGTCCAACAGCCATAGATCTATACATGATCTGATTAACTTTTTGAGATTCATCATGCTTAGACAACTTGCATCCAGTCACCATAGGAGTTCCAATAGGTTTGGAATCAGCTAACCCAAACTTCTTCAACAATTCCTTCACATACTTAGATTGAGAAATAAAAATGCCTTTATCAATCTGTGTAATTTGCAATCCTAAGATAGATTTCATCTCACCTATCATAGACATCTCAAACTCTTTTTGCATATCATCAGCAAATTTCTTACTCAAATCACCATCTCTTCCAAAAATAATGTCATCAACAAAAACTTTAACAATTAAAATGTTATCATTATCAACCTTAAAGTATAAGTTACTATCAACAATACCTTTCCATAATCCCAACTTCATCAAATACCTGTCCAATCTAGCATGCCAGGCTCTAGGGGCTTGTTTGAGTCCATACAGTGCTTTCTTCAATTTGCATACCATATCTCTTTCATCTGATAATGAAAATCCATCTGATTGCTCAATGTAGATTTCTTCTTCCAAATCACCATTCAAAAAGGCTGACTTTACATCCATTTGATATACCTTGAAATTATTATAAGCAACATATGTAAAAAGTAATCTAACAACTTCAATTATAGCTACTAGAGAAAAAGTCTCCTCATAATCAATTGCTTCTATCTATTAATAACCCTTATATACCAATCTTGCTTTGTTTCTTACCACTTCACCAGATTCATTCAATTTTTTCTGGAACACCCATTTTGTACCAATCACATTCTTGTCCTTAGGTCTTGGAACAAGTTCCCATGTATTGTTCTTCTCAATCTGATTCAACTCTTCTTCCATATCTCTCATCCAATTCTCATCTTTACAAGCTTTAGCAACATATTTAGGTTCAATCTTGAAAATCAGACATATCTCTTCAGCAAGAATGCTTTTCCTAGTCATCACACCTTTATTTTTATCACCAATAATATGATTTTCTAAATGATTTAATCTTACATACCTCAAAGTATTATGATTATTCTAATTCTTGGGTTCTTGAACTTCTTCACTGGCAACAACGATATCTGGATTAACTATCTCTACCAAATCATTTTGGTTAAGGATCTCAGTAGGTATTTTCTTTGAAATAACATCTTGATCATCAAGCTCATTTCCGCATGCTTTGGTATGCTTCTCCTAACATTCATCAACCTTCACATTTGCACTTTCCACTATCTTCTTCAACCTCTTATTCTCTTAGTAGAATATTCCAAGAAGATTCCTTCATCACATCTTGCATCAAATTTTCCTATATCCTCATCTCTTTTGATATAACATTTGCTTTCAAAAATTCTAAAATATCTAACTATAGGAACATGACTAAACCATAGCTCATAAGGATTCTTACCAGAATCACCTTTTATATGCACTTAGTTGAGTGAGTATACAATAGTACTAACAACTTCTCTCCAAAAAGTCTACAGAACATTCCCTTCAATCAAAATAGTCCTAGTAGCATCCAAAATAGTTCTGTTCTTCCTTTCAACAACTCCATTCCACTGAGGGGTACTAGGAGAAGATAATTGTCTTATAATTTCATTCTTGTCACAAAATCAATCAAACTCACCAGATGGGAAGTCTCCTCCTCTATTAGGACTCAAAAATTTCAGCTTCAATCATGTCTTTGTCTCCACCTTAGCTTTGAGTATCTTGAATTTATCCAGTTCTTTTGATTTCTCCCTTAGAAAGGTAATCCACATCATTCAAGAATAATTATCAATCAACAACATGAAATACCTGTCACCCTGCATACTTCTCACTCTTGTAGGACCACACAAATCAATATGCACAAGATCTAACAATCCATTAGATGTATACAACTTACTTTTAAATGAAATTATTGTTTTCTTTCCCAACTAACATTCTTTACATACCAGATTAGAAGGATTCACAATTTTAAGAAAATCTTTAACAACTTGAGTAGAACTTATCCTTATCATGTAATAAAAATTAACATGACATATTCTTCTATGTCACAAACAACTTTCATCTATCTGAGCAATCAAACAACATTTCTCACCTACATTCAAATGAAAGATATTACCTTTAGTCTTAGTTCCTGATGTAATCTCTATACCAGAGGCATTTAAAATATTGCATTTACCATTCTTGAGTTGCAAATCATATGCCTCATCAACCATTTGTCCAACACTCTAAAGATTATGCTTCAAACCTTTAATATATAAGACATCATTAGTATTATGCTTACCATCTTTTGAATTCCTATTCTCAGACTCTTCATCTGTCACACCTTCATCATTAGGATAATAACATTTCTTCTTATATCTAAACTTCCGGTTAGACTTCTAAGGCTTATCATATCTGTCATGCTTCTCATATCTATCATGCTTATCATGCCTACCATACTTTGACATCCTTTTAGGACACCAAGAAGCAAAATGTCCTATCTTATTACAAGAGAAACATTTAAAAGGTAACTTTCCATCATGCTTATTAGCTCCCTTAGGAAATCTCCAAGCAATAAGTGCTTCAAGCTCATCCAACTCTCTTTCCTATTATTACATCTCTCTCATTTCTCTTTTATATTTGGAAACCCTAGATAAACTTTCTCCCAGATCATACTTCTACTTTACGGATACAGAGGCTTTAAATGCAGTCTCAAATTTACCATGTGATTCTCCAAATTCACTCAACTCAAAAGCATCAAGCTTTCCAACCAGTATGTCTCTTGTCACTGAGGTCACAATCTGGATCTCATTAATAGCAACAACTTTAGATTTGTAAGCAGGAGGAAAGAATCTTATCTTCTTCAAGAGTTCCACCGACACATTTGATGTTCATGATAAGTTCATTCACTTTATCCATAAAGGATGTTATTTTCTCATCTTCTCCCATCTTAAACATATCATACTTTCCTTTCAAACTCTACAATTTAGCAACTTTGACATGTTTATCTCCTTCATACAAGATCTCCAACTTTTCCCAGATCTCATGTATAGTCTTCTATCCCATCACATTAGTCACATCTGAATTGGTTAGGGCACTTAACAATGCTTCTTTAGCTCTTATGTTATGTTCAACATCCTTGATCTCACTTGCAGTAGCCGGTCCATTCTGAGGAACATTGTAGGTATTCTTTGTAATTTTCCAATAATCATCTCCAAGACACTTCAAATGACACTCCATCTATTCCTTCCATACACTATAATTATTTCCATCAAATCTTGGACTCTCTTCCTTGAAAACAGAGGTTTCCATCTCAGATCTCCTCAAGCAGTCAAGATTCTTCCGGAGGATCTAGCTCTAATACCAATTGTTGGCAACAACAACGCAGGAAAATTGAGAGGGGTGGTTAATCAGTTTTCACTGGATTAAACAAATTAAGCATAATCTTAGATCTGATCAACTGCAACAAGAATAAAGATAGGCACAATAACAACAACACACATAAAACCAAGATTTTGACATGGAAAACCCGGTTAAGGGAAAAACCATGGTGGGAACCTGCCCATAATAAGATGATACTCTATATTAGTATGTGTAAATATTACAATGGGGAATGCACATGCATTCAGGCACATTTCCTAGATCTTACTACTCAAAATATGATAGCCTGTAAGGCTAAAACCCTCAAGGAAGGTTCACTACCTTACAATAACATTCAGACAACAATCTGGTTTATATCAATTGAAAGAATAGCATCTCTAAATGCCTAATGGTAGTTCCAATTAAGCACATTTGTCTACCTTGCAACACTCTCTACTCAACACTTTACACTAAAAGATGAATTCACTTATTCACACTTACATCACTCTCTGATAATGCAAACACAACCTCTAACAACCATCGATCTACATATTAATGAATATGACACCCATTTATACAAATCATCAACCTTGACAACAAGGTCGGCTCAACTCTCAAGACCTAATTAAAAAATTAAATCACACGATACATAAATCAACCTCCAGACCTTTCCAATGTCATTGTCGACATAGCATGGACCCAAATCAAATCATCAAACACACAATGCCACCAAAAATATCACCAAGATCATCCGCAACATGCTACACCACTAAAAATGTTGCATAACACGAAGAACATCACCAAACCCATTAGATCTTCAATAACATGCACAATTATCAATGCGGACCAGAAAAAAATAGGGCACAATTAGGAAACACCAACAAGCATGCTGGTACCATCTGCAATAGCTGCACCAACACCACTTAATCCAATCTCCATCGATCGAGATGCTAATACTCAAGAACAATCAAACATGGGCAACTGGGACTAGAAAGATAACTTGCAGAGCACCAAATCATGAACCATCTGAATTGTAGATACACATGAACATCCTAAACACTCTCCCAAATCCACAACTCAAGATATAATCATTCCAAAGCACAATGGATCAAATATCAAAACACTACAACATTGAACACCGAAAAACCAATCCTCATACCGAAATCCATAACTCAATCAAATTATCACTTAGCATCATGAAACTAATACTGAATCAAGCATCTCTAGCATATCAAATAGATAAATCAACCAGATAAACCCTTTGCAATTACTGGAATACCAAAACATAGGAATATATTGACATCAATGACAACAACATATCCTAGCAGCAACAATGTCCAACACATAATTCCCTCAACTTCATTAACACTAGCTTACCTGCCGCTAGCACCATTAGTGGGTCACAACCTCAAGTTACTTCACAACCTATCAGTTTTTCTTAGCAATATATTGGTGGTGGTAGTGGTATCTCTCTCATGATCAACCAAATACCAGGGTATAACATGGGTCACTATGTCCCTAATATCCACAATCAACAACCTGACCTTATGAAAGAAATACAGGACATGAAAGACCTTATCAAAAATATCAAGGATGGGACAAAAAAGAGACCTTAAAATTTTGAGGAAATATGTCCTTGTCCATATGATCCTTCCATTTTGGTTGCACCTTGTCCTCCAGTTTCAAGATGCCCAAGTTTGTAAAATATAAGGGCAAGGGTGATCTTAGAGACCATATCCATGAATTTTATATCCTTTGTCAAGAGGTCTTTTATTGTGATGTCTACCTTAGAAGACTTTTTCCTAAAATTATTAGTGGGGATGCCCTCACTTGGTTCTCTTCCCTACCCCATGGCTCCATCAAGTCATTCCTAGACCTAGCAGAGAAGTTTGTGTCCCACTATGCTTACAACATTAAGAATAATGTTTCCTTGATGGACCTATGCAACGCAAAGAAAATATTTGAAGACAATTTCACCAACTTCCTCCAAAGATGGTGACATATCATCAAGAAGTTTCCATGGGACATACCAGAGTCAAATCAAGTTGTGCTATTCCAACGTAACCTGGTACCTAAATTATCAAAACTTCTGACTTGTTAATTCTTAGAAACCTTTGACCAAATCACCAAGAAGGGCCTATCCTTAGAGAGTGTTCTTTTAGAGGAAGGAACATTAAAACATTACCAAAAATATAATCAAGGTTCCTTGTATAATGACAACCCAAAATTTTGTTCTAAAAACAAAAATGTTGTCAATGATGGAGTCATCGATGCCAAGCATGTCTAGATTGTGGCTTCTCCTTCCAAACCCACCACCACCAATAATTTATTCAATGCTCACACTAACCCATGCAATAAATCTCAACCTCATGAGAATATCTCTATCCAAGGTTGACTTTCCTTCTCCAACAACAAACCCCAACGTGAGTACACTACACTTTTGAATCCATTGAGGTCATCTTCTAGGAGCTAGTCAAGGTTGGTGCTGTTGTCTTTCCAATAACATGCCCTTTTTATGCAAATCAACCTAAACCTCGATGATATAATGAAAATGAATATTGTCATTACCATTGTGTCAATGGTCATGATACATGTAAGTGCACAATATTAAATAGCTACATCCAAGACCTAATTGACAAGGGTGACATTGAGGTTGCAACTCCTAAGCTTGGTAACTCAAATGACAAACTTAAAATATACCAGGACCCTTTTCCTAAGCATGGGTAGGACAAAGCCTCATCATCTCATGTTTTTAATTATGACTATACCAATTATGTCTCTGGCTTTGATTCCTTGGTAGGCTGCATAGAACCTACCGATACCCATGTTAACACCATCACAATCCAAGGAGATAATCCCCCCTACATCTCATAGACCTAGGGTCACCATCCAAGGTACTCCTCCTTCTCAATTATCAAATCAAGTATCCCAAGCAAAAATAGTCATTCAAGGTTCCATACCTTCCTCTTCCTATTCTTAGAATGATTGAAATGTTACCACCCGAAGAGGAAGAGTGACCATCCAGGGAGCTCCTCCTCCCCCTCCACAACCCCCCATGTCATCCACCTGCCTCTATGATATCCTTTATCATCTTAGAAAGAAACTTGCATAGATCTCTATCTTAAAACTCCTCAAGACATCTCCTATCGAGAAAGAGATCCTTGAACAAGCCCTCCTAGAGTCTTGTGTTCCAGATAATATCAATGTAGCCTAATTTCAAGCCCTCAAAGGTAAACTCACTATGCAAGATCACCTTGTGCTCACATCTAAGGATGCACCATCTGATGATCCATATCACAACAAAACCCTCCATATCAAAGCCATTATACAAAAACATAAAATCAAGAGAGTTCTTATAGATAGTGGATATGGCTTAAACCTTTGCACATACAAAAGTTGATAAAAAAACTAGGAATTTACAAAGATTTGGTAGACACATAAGGAAAGATCACAATCAAAGCCTATGATGATGCAAAAAGAGTTTCTAAAGGAACCATAACTTTTCCTCTTCAAGTGGGCCATGTAGTAGTGGATAGAAAATGTCAGGTCTTGGACCCTGATCTCCCATACAATATTCTCCTTGGTTACCCATGGATACACTCCATTCAAGCTGTCCCATCCACATATCACCAATGTCTTAAATTACCCTTCAATGGTAAAGAAATTACCATCCCCGCTGACCTGTAACCCTTCCAATATTGCAAACTTCTTGAAGGGAAGAACCCCTACCATTGCCCACTCAACTCACCAGTTCCACCTCTGCCATCAGATCCATCCAATGTCACATCCACCTCTACCAATATGAGATCAAGGTCAAGATCATTGACAATGGTCATGGAGAGTATACCCTTCACAATGCTCTTTATGTGGGTATACTCCCACCCTCACCTAAGTCATATAGAAAGCCAAAGGAAATTAAGAAGAAAATAAAATCCACTATGAAGTACAAGAAAACCACCTTCCAGCAGTGGGGTCCACTTGATGAAGAAAGCCTAGAAACTAATGTCACTTCATGGTTATACGAGAAGAAGATGAAGCACCAATAGACATATCTAAAGAAATGTATCCTAAGGAATCCACGTGGTAGACAAGATGTGTTACAAAGGACATTGTCTTGGACCACAAGAACAAGGCAAAAAGGAGCCCATCTCTCCAATCTCCTATAAGTATAACAGAGGCTTGGGTTACTCACCTATACCTAAGATCACTATCACTAGTGCCCTACCAGACCCTCCTACCAAAGTTGAAGACTTTGACGAAGAGGAATGCTATGAAGTGACTTTCAAATACCTTGATGACATATTTGATGACGCCTACATAAACACTATCACCCCCATTATCCCTTCTATCCCATCTGAGCTCCAATTTGTCCACCCTAAACTTATTGATTGGAGTCAACGAGGACAACCCATTCTTGATATATGTGTCGACAATGTTGCCCTCTTGGAATTACTTACTATGCAATACCTTGAAAATCACACATCTATGAAGGGCATTTAGCTTAACCTGGAAGCATACTTTGGTAATCAAGTCAATTCCCTCAGTCGCAAAAATCAAAATAAGAGAAAATCAAAATTCCCCAAATGAAAACCTCTCTGAGGCAACTTTGGATGTAAAAAGAGTAAAAATAAAGGACACATATTCTAGTGAAAACTTAGATGAGATGCTAGAAGATGGTCTCCTTGACTTTCTTATCATGGTTCCCTCGTACCAGGAAAAGTCACTCTTTCTTACTGAAGAAAATGACACTATCAACATGGGAACAAAGGAGAATCCAAAGAATGTGCTTATTTCTAAATCCCTTACGGATCAAGAGAAGCAAAATTTCATGAGCTTTATACAAGAGATGAAAATCAACTTTGCTTGATCCTTTGTTGACATGCCAAGCCTTGATCCGGAGTTAGTAGTGCACAACCTTGAAATTCGACCAGATGCCAAGCCTGTCAAATAGAAGCTACACAAGATGCATCCACAAGTTTCCCTCTTAGTCAAAGTAGAACTCCAAAAGATGCTTGATGTTAGATTCATCAAACCCATAGACTATCCTGAGTGGGTTTCAAATATTGTACCTATTGGCAAAGCCTCTAGGGACATCAGAATTTGTACAAGCTTTAGAGATCTCATTAAGCATGCCCGAAAGATGATTTCCCTCTACCAAATATAGACATGATTGTAGACATCACAATAGGACATGAGATGCTCTCCCTAATGGATGGATTCTCTAGGTACAATCAAATCATGATCATAGAAGAGGATCAACATAAGATGACATTCACAACACCTTGGGGTACCTTTTTCTATCAAGTCATGCCCTTTGGTCTCAAGAACATAGGAGCAACCTACCAAAGAGCCATGAAAACTATCTTCCATGACCTTTTGCACAATATAATGGAATATTATATGGATGATCTCTTAGGCAATTCTAAAATGAGAGAACAACATATTCCAATCCTAAGGAAGATCTTTGAAACACTTGACAAATATAAGTTGCACCTAAATTCTAAGAAATGTGTCTTCAGGGTTACATGAGGAAAGCTCTTGGGGTTTATTCTCTCTCGTAGAGGAATAGAGGTGGACCTGACAAAGGTGAAAGAAATCATGGAAATGCCTCCTCCTAAGGCACTTAAGAAACTTTGTAGTCTACAGGGAATCTATCTGCAGATTCATAGCACAACTTGTAGATAAATGCCATCCTTTTGCAGATGAAGGCCTTTGACAAATTGAAAGAATATCTTGCCTCTCCTCTAGTTTTGATGCCACCTATTCTGGGTCAACCCCTCCTCTTGTACATGTCAACAACTATAGTGGCACTGGGGGAATTACTTGCATAAATAGATGACAAAGGGAAGGAACATGCAATTTACTATATCAGCCACACTCTTGTAGGGTATGAACTCAATTATACTCCTATAGAAAGAGATTGCCTTGCATTGATTTTCATCACACAAAAATTGTGCCACTATATGCTTAAAAACAAGACTAAATTGATAACAAAGATTGATACTCTCAAATTTTTGTTGTGTAAGGCTGCTCTCACAAGCCGCAGAACAAAGTGGGTCATGGTCCTAAGTGAATTTGACATTGAGTATGTGGACCAAAAAGCAGTCAAAAGACAAGCCATAAATGACCAATTGGTTGATGCTCCTCTTCAGGGTGATTACCCTCCAATAACAGTTTCATGATGTTTCTATCATGTCTGTCACCAAATCTACCACATGGTAGTTATATGTTGATGACTCTTACACACAACATAGATTAGGGGCAGGAATATTGCTGATCACACCTCAAGGAGACTGCATCCCTAATTCCTACAAGATAGCCTATGAATGCACAAACAACATTGCAAAATATGAAACCCTCATTATTGGACTCCATTTAACTATCTAATGGAAAATCACAAAGCTACAAGTCTACAGTGACTCCCAACTTGTCATTAATAAAGTAAATGATGAGTATCAAACAAAAGATGATAATATACTCCCTTATCATAGCATGGTAGAGGACCTTAAGCAACATTTCACCTTGACATAATTTGAACAAGTTCCTAGAACAAACAACAGAGCTGCTAGCACCATGGATACAATTGGTTACCCCCTCCAAATGCTGACAAATGGTCAAAAGTGTGAGTTCTTGGTTGAGCAACTCTTAGTACCAACATATGATGTCCTAAAATCAGAAATGGTGTGTCCTCGTTGATTTTGATTCCCCATGGTACCAAGAAACCTTTGCCTATCTACGAGACAACATCATTCCCCCTCACCTCACCAAAACCCAACAAAAAATTTTCATTTGCCGATCCTCTCGCTACACTATCCCTGGTGATACCCTATTTTGAAGGAACTTTCATGGAAATCTCCTAAGGTGTTTAGACAAAGAGGAGGCTGAATGGGCACTACGTGAACTGCACGAAGGTATTTGTGGAGCACACTCAAGTGGCATCACTTTGGCTAAGAAGCTCTTGCACACAAGATACTATTGGCCAACAATGGAAGAACCTACCTATCATTATGTAAGGAAATGTATCACTTGTTAGAAACATGGTGACAAGATTCACATGCCCTCTTAGGATTTGCAGCCATTTATCACACCTTGGCCCTTCTCTCAGTGGGGACTTGATTTCATAGGGAAAATCCATCCCACCTCATCTAATGGTCATAAGTTCATAATAACTACTACAAAATATGTTATTAAGTGGGTGGAAGCCATACCACTCACTTTTACAATTGCCAAACAAATTTCCAAATTCATCCTAAATTACCTTATCTATCGCTATGGAATTCCTAAGGTTATCATAACAAATAATGGTAGACCTTTAAAAAAATATGATGTAGAGGAATTATGCTAGAAATTCTCCATTCACCACTACTTTTCCACCCCCTACTACCCGCAAGGCAAAGGTCAAGCTGAGGCTTCAAATAAAACCCTTATCAAAATCCTTGACAAAATAGTCAATGAAGCTGGCCATGATTGGCACTTACAACTCCATCCTTCCCTTTGGGCCTACTACATAAGCATTCATACCCCCACATGAGCCACCCCATACTCCCTAGTCTTCGGTTCCAAATCCATCCTCTCCCTTGAGATCAAGATCCCTTCACTTTGGGTCTCGTTGTAGAACATTCTCCCTGATGAAGAATACAGAGTTGCCAGATTGCAAGAGCTAGAATTGCTGGATAAAAGGTGCCTCAAGGCCTTGAATCATCTAGGGGTATATCAGAATTGCCTTTGGCTAAGCTACAAAAAGAAGGTTAGAACCAAGAATTTGACATTGGTGACCTAGTGCTTATGGAAAATTAGAAGAATCTTCAAGAACAAGAAAATAAAGGCAAGTTTGAGCATAATTGGCTTGGACCATATGTGATCATTAGAAAATATGGATTAGGAGCTTACCAATTAGCCACACCTTAAGGGGATCCTCTAGATGAGCCTATGAACATCATGTATTTAAAGAGTTTCTACACCTAGTCTCCAAAGGTTCCCCAGTTTTCAAAAATAAAAAAATACAAAAAAAAATGGAAAAAGAAAAAAAGTAAAGAAAAATCTATCCATCCATTAGTGAAAACCACTTTGTGGTGCTATGGGAAAGTACCTTGGTGAAAACCTATTTTGGGCATCAAGGTAAATAAATCAGATCCATCGTCTCTCTGGATGCTCATCTTTTCCCACCCACCTGCCCAATATCCATATTTTGCAATGTAAGCCATTAATTGGTTGCTTAATTGTCACATCATACGTCGATCCATCTCCTTCCCATTTGAATACTATGCATCAATCATTGAAACTTCCGCACCATCACCCATCAACCTACCATCTTACCCCCCCTCCATTCCACATTTCATTAGTGCTATGATTGATAGGACAACTTATCCACTACACCATTCTGCCTAGCTTCCATATTTCACATGCATCACATTCCCCTTCCATCACCCCGCTTGGCCTCCATATTCCATTAGTGATGTTAAGAATGAATTCTCTACTTCACCTCCCATATTCACATTCCCCATCTATGCAGATTGTTTTAGTCATGGTCGTCCACCTTCATCACTTACGTTCACCTTGTCCTTCATGAGATGATGAGATTTTGTTTAGGCCGTGAACAAGGAACGTCCCAATACACTGAGATTTCCTCATCCCCTGAGATTTCATCTAAACAAAAAGAGTTTCTTCTTGACTTTCTCATCATCCAAATATCCTTCCACATGAGCCTAACCAAATCCTAGCAGTCAGTTTCACATCTGCTTTTATGCACACCAACCATATACTTACATTGCCTAATCAATCCTATTAATTTTCTTTACCCATTGAGATACATCCTTCCCAGGTCTGACACCATCATTGTAATCCTAGTCCTATTCTTGGCAAGAGATATCAGTTGGCCACATGCATGTCATTTGTGTGGTTTGATTTTTTTGCTTTGATTTGCATGTTTGTGTCCTATGACTACTCCTATCTAAAGGCTACCTGGATCATTCTATATCCTTGTATGTCTTGGGTTGGTGTATAGTGGGGCATCTTTTGTGGCATGGTGTGTTTTATGGTTTCTCTTGTACGATCCTATAGTCCCGCATCTACATCATCATGGTGTTTGTGAGCTTGTGTGCATAAAGACACCTATTGTTTGAGAGTCTAGTCCACGCCTCAGATCCTGATAACATCCTGACTCCTATAATAAGTGATGTAGATCATCCTTGGAAATATTAAACTAGGAATTCTCTCCACATCTACACAATAATAACTTACTCATTCCACTTGCATTTTTCATCCCATGTCCCCTTATCTTGGATACTCCATTTTATTCACTTTCCCCTTTCTATTCTTCCATCTAGTCCTATATCATTGTATTATGGTTGTCTCATTATTAAAATAGTTGCATCATAATCATTTTAGTTGCAATCATTTTAGTTTAATTATCATTTACGTGTTCATTTTAGGTCATTACATAATCACCATCATTTTAGTTATATTTGCATTATAGTTGCATTCTCACCCATTTCACTTTTCACAATCATTATAGTTGCCCTTTTAATTTAGTTGCATTACCATTTTAATTACATTTACATTATAGTTGCATTACCATTTTTTATTGCATCCATTAGAGTTGAACTTCACATTTAGTTTCATAATCATTTTAAATTGCATTCATTTCATATTATCACATTAAGGCTAAATATTTCAACTCCATTATAATAAAATCCAATCACACTGAGTTGAAATGTAATAAGCTCTATGATTTGAAATGTAATAAGGACATGACAATCATCCATTTGTATTGCATACATCATTATAATAATTCCATCAAAGATAACCATGTCATCATCACATTACATATTTCATCATAAGTAATCATATAGCATCGCACATCATAATAGAGCCTGCATATATCATAATCATGACATCATGACATCCATCACATCCATCACATAAATCACATGCATCCTGCATCCAAAGCATGTTAGAATCATAATCATAATCATACACATCATATAGACATCCATCCTCCATCACAAGCATGCCAATACATATTCATCATCATAATCATAAAATCATAAAATCAAAATCATCCATCACATATCCATAATCAAAGTCCATCAACAATCCATAATAAAATGCATAGATGCATCGCCAAAACTACATCTAATGTCATATATATATATCACAAATTATTATGAGTCCAATCATGATACAATGATAGCCCTGAAGTGTCAAAAAAGTCACACACATACATAATGGAGTACTAGCCTGCACTCCCCCTATCTTCTGCACCTCCTGAGGGCCCAGTTGGTGGTGGTCGGGGAGCTCTCATTCCCAAAGACTCTCCCAATGCCTACATTTGTGTTTGCATCTATCTGGATTGAGTATGCTCTATCTAGGAAGGCACCCACTGATCTTGCGACACTGATCTCTCATAGAGACTCCTATAATACTGGACCTCTCATAAGGCCCTCTTTGTTTCCCTCCATGCATCTAGGGCCTTAGTAACCAATGTTAGCTACTGCACCGGGTCCAATTCCCATCTCACCACATCCCTCTCCCCTTGGAGTCTCACTGCCTCTACTTCTGATCTACTCAATCTCACCCAAAGAGTGTCTATCTCCTTGTCCATCCTCTATATCTCCTCCCTAAGTTGTTCAATAGCTCCCCCACTCCTAGCATCATCTAATAACTATGAGGTCGTATCAGCCTTTACCCTCAAGCTATCTTTCTTAGAGATGGATACCTCTAGATCCTTCTATAGTGCATCCCCCTCCTCCCTCATCCGATATACCTTTTCTTGTAGGCTATCAAATCTAGCACTCTCCTGATCCACCCTCTATCTCTTTGGTGCCAACTGGTCCTCTAGACTCTATACTCTGGCCCTCTCCGTGTCCCTATCCAAAATGGCCTGTAACACTTGTCCCTCCTATCTCCCTCTCCCTCCCATCTCTTTTGTCCCCCCTCTCCCGCTAATATATCCATTGGCTCCCCTTCTCCCTCTCCTCCTCCCTCTACTAGATCCTCTCCTCTGAGCGCCCTGAGCTATCCTATTAGAACCTTCACCAAAATGGTAGAACTACCTCAAGTATCCGTCTTCCCCCCTCTACTCCTTGACATCCATCACTGACTCTATCCCCTCCTCTTGCCTCTCTCTCACCAACCATATGTGCATCTCCCCCCACTATCTCTTCTATCACTGGTCTCCTCTCATCCTCCTACAAAACCCCTGACACCAAAAATTGAACTAGCCTATATGCCTCCCACCATGTGGCGTATTCACTTGTGCAATTGAGATCATCCCCAACCTCTACCCTCTCATCCCATGGCACCATAGATGCCCTTGTCCAACTCAAGCATACCGCAAATAGACCCACGACATCTCCCCATGTTGTAGCCTCCCTAGTAATGTGCAAATGTGTGTGCTCATAACTGACAATGTCCTATTGCAATCCAAACTACCTCACAACCTGATGTGGTAAATACTGATCAATCACATGGATCATCCTGCCAAACAACCAACACTTTGTTTGCACCCATGCTAGCATGTAATCATACCTCCAGTTCTCACAATCTCTGAATGGTCGCCATGCGGATACAACCATCTCATCCAGGACCCATCTCCAGAACCAACAAGCACCAACCCATGTATAGTGTAATAACCCCCTATACCTATCAATGTATGGATCGTGGGGCTTCTGATCCTACACTCCTAGTGGCCATGTCACTGCAATATGCTCCCATGCCTAAATGTGTAGGAGCGTGACACCGGTACCGAGGTTCTTATAACCTCAGCACACACACATACGCATATCATGGTATAACTATCCTAGCATCACCACACCCCAAGCATACTCTACCTCGTGCTCGAGCATATAATATATATATTTTCTCCAGCCCATATAAAATTTATGCCCACTCAGATCCGACATCATCTGACCACTGATCAATCTACAGATGAATAGTACTAGATGAGGAACCCCTCTCTATGGCTCCATCACTGTCTGTAGCACTGTCCTCATCTTATCCATAGGAAAATCATCACACTCACATATCCACCACAGGTAGTCCTCACCATGATCCAATCTATACTCAGGAATCACACCTCTAATTAGAACCTTCAAGATCTCCCATACAATGAGAAGGGTGATGTTGGCCTCACCTATAGGTAGATGGAAGGAATAGGTCTTACTATTCCACCTCTCAACTAAAGCTATCATCAAGGCTGTGTTTCCCAAATATGAGGCCAGTGCCCTACAAATCCAAGTCCTAGCAAGTTCAGTGTAACTTGCTTTGCTCCTCTGAGCTCCCTGTATAATTCCATCATGGGAGGCCAATCTCCCATGACTTTAGGGCATCAAAATCCTCTTGCATCCCATCAAACCACCTCATTATCCATTCTTCTAAGCCTATTCTAGCCTACTTCTACATCCGGGGCATTCCATTGTTTCCATGTTACCCCTGTTTAATTCATGTTTTGTGCATTGGAATTTGTTCTTAGTGATATGAGTTGACATGTTACCATTAGCATGTTTCATGAACTGGTTGGTCTTTGGGCTGACTTGATCAAGTTGTTATTATTTTTGGACAGTATAAATAGAAGTTTGTGAATCATTTGAGGGGATAGAAGAAAGAAGATAGATAATAGAAGTTTGATATTGAGCGAAGATGTAGAACTGATGAGATTCTGGTTCGGTGGACTGAAGACGAAAGGGTTGAGGTCTGGATTAGGGTTGAACCGACATACCATTTCTAGAGGCCAATTTGATATGTGGATGATTTGAGGATCTTAGGTTTGTGTTGTAAGCATTATTTTTATCCTGGACTATGATCTAACATGTGGCATATGTAATTCTTCAAACTGTTATAAAAATTATTGATACTAGTTACTGATTGTGTATTCTGTGATGTTACCGGTTGTTCTTTCTGCTTTATCTAGTGTTGTGTTACCTATATATCTTGCATGGTTTTTGTGTTAGGCTGCAAGGATGGGATTTCCTTCATTGGAACTCCCTACCTTGACTACATCAAATGGTATCAAAGTTGGTTTGTGAACCTGTTGTTGGAGAGAGTGCTAGTTGTGTACCGGTTGGTTGGCTAGGAAGTTGAGGCAACTTATGGACTTGTTTAGATCAACTAAAGTGAGGCAAAGAAAGGTTCATTGGTAGACCACCGATCCTAGAGCTTGATCTTGAGGCAGTTAGTGGGTAGATACTTGAACAAATCACCAATTAAGGTAGGCTACAGAGTGGATGGGTAGATCACCATGGAGAGGCAACCGAAAGATGTAGTCAGATTGCTAAACACTTGAGGAAGTTGCAAGTACCTATTGACAAATTACTGAACGAGATCAAGTGATGGGACTCACTTTTCAATTAACCCCAAGAGTCTAATGTAGGAGCACCAGTGTAGTTCTTACCGGTTGAGCAATTAGCAATGGAATTGCTTGGAGATTGTGGAATTTCTTCATGTTTGAGAGTTTAGCATTGTGGATTTGGATTTATTCCCTTGAGTTTTTTGTCTTTGTCATGTTCAAGTTTCATGGCATTTGGATTTGTTTTTGGTGAGATATCAATTCTAGTATTGGCCTGGTTGATATGTTCTTACCAGTTAGTCTTGCAGTGTGTTGAGCAAAGTTGAACTGGGTTACGGTTGATTTTCGTGACTTGTGGATCATTGAGTTACGTTTCTTGTTCCTTGTCCAATGTTCCTGGAGGACTGCGTAATGTTTCGTGCATTGGAAGTTGTTCTTAGTAAATTGAGCCAACATGTTACCGTTATCATGTTTCATGAACTGGTTGATCTTTGGGCTAACTTGATCAAGTTGTTATTATTTGTAGACAGTATAAATAGAAGTCTGTGAATCATTTGAGGGGATAGAAGACAGAAGATAGATAATGAAAGTTTGAGATCAAGCAAAGATGTAGAACCAGTGAGATTCTGGTCCAGTGGAATGAAGCTAGAAGGGATGAGGTCCAGATTAGGGTTGAATCGACAGATTGTTTCCAGAGGCCGACTTGATTTGTGGATGATATGCGGATCTTATGTTTGTGTTGTAAGCACTATTTGTATCCTGTAATACAATCCAACATGTGGCATATGTAATTCTTCAAAATGTTATAAGAATTTTTTATATTGTTTACCGGTTGTGTATTCTGTGATGTTATCGGTTGTTCTTTCTTCTTTATCTAGTATTTTGTTACCCATTACTGTTGACAATTGACACTCATTTGATTGGTTTCAATATGTTGTCATTGATGGAAACATGTTCTCGCTTTCATATTTTGGTTTGGTTGATTACCAACAGACACTTCACCAACACCGACACTGACACCGGCATCGACACTGGCACCGACACCGACACCGACAGGTATCTTCAAAGGTTGGAAGGTATTATTTGGTTACTGCCATTGCAAGCCGACGTGACTTCATAAGGTTATTGATATTGGAGGCCAACATCATTTTGGGAGATCCAACATCAACAATTGATTTTGATAGTTATGTATATATGTTATTGTCAGAATAATGGATGAATTGATTATGTATTTCACTGATGTCAACACTAGCCATTATGGTTGGTTACCGACAGACAAGTTTTGGTTATCGGTAGAAGATCTAGTGTTACCGGTAGAAGAGACTATCTGTTGGACACTTCTTGCATGTTTGGATCAATGAAGTATATTTGATTTCATGTGATATATACGCCATAAGAATGTTTTGGTTAGTTGGTATTGGATTGGTAATCAAATGCTATCATACACTCTGGTAAACCCTTACCAGCACTAGTTTAAGGCTTTACTGACAGAGCTTTCATTGAGGAATTGTGACAAGATGCATAGTTGGTGTTGGTGCAACTTCTTCATGGATTTCAGGATGCTAAAGATGTTCTTTGATCGTGCTTCAACTGTCTAAAGTCATTGATTTGGTGTGGTGGACCTAGAATAGGTCCGGTACCTATCTAGGTTATAGACCGGTATCATGCTAATGTGTACTCCACACTTTATCAGGATGCCTCAAGATGATTTATGGATTTGTTATTATTGTTTTGATCTTAAGATGACATGGCATATCATTGTAATATGGAATAATGTAATGATCTTATTATAATATCTTTAGGTGGCCGACCTAATTGGTTTAGGCCTTAGGGTTTGTATAAATAAGAGGTAGAAACTCTTTGTAAAGTATCATGGTTATTGGAAAGGTCATGGTCAAGTAATGTAATGTGCGAATATTGTAATATCATTTAGGCAGAGGAGTTGGTTGATCATTCGTGATCGAATTGGATTCAGAAGAGGATTTAGTCCTCTGACATTGAGCTTAACTGGGACTGTAATCAGGCATGGTAGATGCTATTTCTAGCAGTTCACTCTATTGGATTGTTGTCCATTTATCTTGAGATGGTTGTAGCCTCTTTGTAGTTAGTGAGACTCTTTTTTAATAAGCAGTACGCTCTAGGCAGTATGCCTTCCTGCAAGTGCAGGCCCCTCATTGTAACACATACATTTTGCAGAAGTATCATTTGACTGTGGGTAGGCTTCCCACCATGGTTTTTCCATTTTTGGGTTTTCCACATACAAATTATGGATATTTTGCATTGGTTTTGTCATTGATGTCAACACTTATCAACACTTATCAACACTTATCCTTCTGGAGATCTTTGGTTATGTTCACCGGCAAGTTCAGTGACTTATACACAATCACCGATATCTGGTTCACCGACAGGTTATATTGTTCACCGACACTGAGGATGACTTGTTATCATTTGCAGATCACTTGGTTATGTCAAAAAAATGGTTTGGACACTTGGTTTTGGAGATTTTTTTATTGGTCTAATCGGATTGACATATTTGCTATTATCGGCAAATTGGTCTAGGTTATGGACCGACAAGCGTTATCTATTCTAGATCAGCATGACATGTTATGGAGATGAGTTAATCAATTAATATTGTTGTTGAGCTGACATGATGCATCACATCTTGACTTACTTGTAATAGATTTTATTATATTATTCTTAGTAAGTCGACCTACACATTTGGTCTTAGGTTTTGGTATATATGTAAGATCTCAATTTTGAGATTGATATAGGAGATGAGATAAGGTATTATAAGGTTGTGATATTTGGTATATGCAAATATAAGAAGATCTACTCATGCAGACATCATTTGAAGATTCAAGGAAGGTTTGAAGGAGACAATCAGAGCTTAACCGGTACTGAATCCAGCATTGGAGATGCTACTTTGAGCAGTACATTATCATTGGATTTAATCATCCAATTGTAGTCAGTGTAACTCTCATTTTGTGATTGAGCAGTGAGCTCTAGGCAGTTGGCCTATTTGCATGTGCAGACCCCATTTGTATACACATACTATTTGTAGTAGTATCATTTGATTGTGGATAAGGTTTCCCATCATGGTTTTTCCCCTTACAGGGTTTCCACATACAAATCTTTGTGTTATGTGTTGTGGATATTATTTCTCTTTCTGTTTCATGCATTAAGTTTCACTGGTACTGTTATTAATTGTTAATCTATTTATCGACATTAAGTTTGGTTTACTAATATTAAGTATCAAGTTTGGTTAGAGTATATTTGGGTTGAAATTAATAGACAACTAATTCACCCCCCCTCTCAGTTGCCTCTGGGTCCTAACAATTGGTATCAGAGCCAAGTCCTCTTTTTGTAGAAGTTTAACAACTTGAGGAGATTCTATGGCAACTAACTATTTTAGGAAGGATAGTACAAAAATTGATGGAATGAACTATGGTATATGGAAGATCAGAATGGAGACTCATTTGAATTGCATTGGAAGAGAAATATGGGATGTTACACATAATGGTTATGTTGGTCCTATACTGAATCAATCTAATCCACCCACATTAGGTAAGGATCAAGAGAATTATTACAGAGCAAGAGAAGCACTTTTGAGCGCCTTGTCAGATCAGCAAATCATGGGATTATCAAACCGATCTACTGCTAAAGCTATTTGGGATAAATTGGAGACATTGAATGAAGGAGATACCACTGTCAAAATTGCAAAACTGGAATGCTTCCAGGTCAGGTATAAAAATTTGAAAATGGAAGAAGATGAAATAATTTTTTCTTTTATGGAAAGGGTTAATGAAATTGTTTTGGGAATACAATGCCGTGGACGTTCCTTAAGTGAAGATGAAATTGTTTCTAAAGTTTTAAGAGAATTGCCACCGACATACAAAATGAAAGTAACTATTATTAATGAGTTAATAACCATGCCTAATACATTAGTGTCTAGAGATACCTTGGTTGGAAAACTTTCAGCATTTGAGCTTGAGGAGTTTAGTCTTGTTGCTACAATTAAGATAGATTTATCTTTCAAAGCATCATCATCTACAAAATCTTCATCATTAGCTGATAAATCTGATTGGAAAGCACTTTATGCAATAGAACTTGAAGACATCAGGAGGGAAAATGAAGAACTTGAAGAGCTTGAAGCACTATTTGCAAGGAAAATGCCTAAAGGTCCTATTGGAAGTAAGTATGAAGGTAAAGAACCTTCTAAATGTTTTAACTATAATAAAATTGGTCATATGGCATCTAGATGTTTCTATAGACATGCAAGATTAAGAGAAGAAGCTAAAAGAACATATAAGCCTAACCCTGAATATCAAAGATACCGATTAAAAAAAAATAGAGACAAATCTTGTTACTATGCTGATGAAGGAGTTACTAATGATTCTGATGAAAAACCGTCAGACAATGGACGGGCTTTTGTGGCAATAACAGAAGATCAACCAACACCTATTGTTCCATTGGTAGAGCAGGCCCTGGTAGCTAAAATTGAAGAAAAGGATGAATGGATTATAGATTCTGAATGTTCATATCATATGACTGGTGATAAAAGTGAATTCTTATCTTTTCAGGAATACAATGGAGGTCTAGTAAGATTTGGAGATGACAAAGATTGTTTAATCAGAGGAAAAGGCACTATATATTTTGATGGTAAGCACAATACTAACAATGTTTATTATGTTGAAGCACAATCTTTTGAGTGTTGGTCAATTAGTTGAAAAAGGATTTCAGTTACAATTCAAGAATGGTAAATGCAAAATCATGAATAGAACTGGTTTGGAAATTGCAACCAGTAATCAGACTAAAGGTAATATCTTTCATTTGAATATCATTGAAAAGACATGTTTGATTGCACACATTGATGAAAGTTGGTTATGGTATAAATGACTTTGTCATGTAAATTTTGATTGCATTGTGAAGATTAGTTCATCTAAGGTAGTAAGGGATTTACCTAAGATTATAAAACCTCATAATCCGGTATGTAAGGAATGTCAAATGGGAAAGCAAGTTAGAACAAATTTTAAGAGTATTTATGAGAAAACCAATGCCGTTCTTAATTTAATTCATACTGACTTATGTGGCCGACAAGAACAAGAAGTCTATAGGGAGATAGATACTTTATGTTAATCATTGATGATTATTCTAGAATGTGTTGGGTTACTTTTCTCAGGGAGAAATCAGAAGCTTTTGGGAAATTCAAATTATTTAAGGCACTTGTAGAGAATGAAACTGACAAGAAAATCAAATGTTTAAGATCAGATCAAGGAGGTGAATTTACATCTAAGGAGTTCAATACATTTTGTGAAGTGAATGGAATAAGAAGACAACTATTATCACCCTGGACACCTCAACAAAATGGAGTTATGGAAAGGAAGAATAGAACTATTCTAGATGCAGCTAGAAGCATGATTTCAGAAGCAAATCTACCTCATGTGTATTGGAGAGAAGCAGTGAATACAACGATTTACACTTTCAACAGAGTTCACATCAAAGGTGAAATCAGTAAGACACCCTATGAACTATGGTTTAGTAATATTCCTACTCTTAAGTACTTTAGAATATTTGGAAGCAAATGTTACATTAGGAGAGATGAGTATATTGGTAAATTTGATCCTAGAAGTGATGAAGGAATATTTCTTGGGTATTCATCTAAAAGAAAAGCATACAGATGTTTTAATAAGAGATTGCTGAAAATCATTGAGAGTGCAAATGTGAAGATTGCTGAACATTTTAGGAGGAATTTAAGGTCTATGGATTTTGAACTGGCAGTTGAGATAATCACAAATGAACCTATACCGAATGCACTCGTACAAAATGTTGATCCAGTCACACCGGCATCATCAGAGAATTCCATAGTGACTGAAGAACAACAACAAGTGAACACATGCAGGTATGTAAGATTGAATCACTCTGAAAGTCAGATAATTGGGAATAAGTATCAAGGAGTTATGACAAGAGGAAGACTGGCAAATGAAGAGGTATGTTTAATTTCTCAAATTGAACTAGCATCTGTCATTGAGGCATGTGAAGATAAACATTGGATTAAGGCTATGGAAGATGAATTGGAACAAATTGAAAAGAAAAATACATGGACATTGGTTCCCCGGCCTAAAAAAAAAAAGTAATTGGAACTAAATGGGTATTCAGAAATAAACTTAATGAAGATGGTAAGGTAATCAGAAACAAAGCAAGACTAGTGTGTAAGGGATATTCACAAAAAAAGAGAATTGATTACAATGAAACCTTTGCACCGGTAGCTAGAATTGAGGCAGTCAGATTATTTCTTGCATTTGCATCACACAAAAAATATAAAGTATATCAAATGGATGTTAAATGTGCATTTCTGAAAGGTGATCTTGAAGAGGAAGTTTACATTTAACAACCCGATGGATTTTTATTGACAAATGATAAGGATATGGTTTGCAGGTTAAGGAAAGCTTTATATGGATTGAAGCAAGCTCCTAGAGCTTGGTATGCTAGATTAGACAGATATCTTTTGAAGCTTGGGTACACTAAAGGAAATGTTGAGCACAACTTATATTTCAAAGTGATTAATGAAGACATTTTGGTTATTGAAGTTTTTGTTGATGACATCATTTTTGGAGGAGAAGATGGATTGTGTAAAGACTTTTTTAACAAGATGCAGGAAGAATTTGAAATGTCTATGGTTGGGGAGATAAAATTATTTTTAGGATTGCAAATTTCTCAGATTGATAAAGGTATATTCTTATGTCAATAAAAGTTTTTGAAGGAATTACTGAAGAAATTTGGTATGGAAAACTCTAAACCGGTAAGTACTCCTATGACTTCAACTCATAAACTATCATTGAAGGATGACTCAGCTCCTGTTAATCCAACATGATACAAATCTATGATTGGAGGTTTACTATATTTGACACAAACAAGACCTGATATAATGAATGCAGTGTGTATTGTTTCAAGATTTCAAAGTAATCCTAGAGAAAATCATGAATCAACAGTAAAATGGATTTTTTGGTATTTACAAGACACAACAAATCTTGGTTTATGGTATCCTAAAGATGAAAATTTTGAATTATGTGGATACACCGATGCAAATTGGGTAGGAGATATAGATGACATAAAGAGAACCACCGACGGGGCATTCTTTCTTGGTAGCAAATTGATTTCATGGTTGAGCAAGAAACAAAGTTGTACATCATTATCAACAACAGAATCAGAATATGTTGTAGCAACAACCAATTGTACTCAGGTATTATGGATCAAGCAAATGTTGAAAGACATAAAGGTAAAATGCAAAGAAACTATAATTATCTATTGTGATAATATGATAGCAATTGATATATCTAAGAATCCAGTCTTTCACTCTTAAACTAAACTTGTTTCTATCAAATACAATTTTCTGAAAGAGAATGTAGAAGCAAAAGAAGTAAGATTGTCTTATGTGAATACTAAAGAGTAGATTGCAGACATCTTTACTAAGCCTTTGCCTAAGGAAAATTTTGAATATCTCAAAGAACAGCTTGGGGTCATACCCTCACTGGTAGAGACTTAGACAGTTGATGCTTGACATCAAACTGATATAATTTACAGAGAAACCCTTTTTCGGCTTTCATGGAGGAGAGCTACTTCTCAAGGGGAGTACTTGGTATTTTTAATTGGTTCTATGAACTGGTTTTATTTGGTATTTGTATGACTTTGGCATTTGATGTCAAAGGGGGAGAGATATCTATGGAAAAAATTTGTATTTAGGAATCATTATCCTAAGGGGAGAGATATTTTGATATTCTGTATTTTGATTTCTGGTATTGATCTATTCTAGAGATTGTTGGTTTTTGGTTTTTGGCATTTTTGCTTTGGCACTTAGATGGTTTTTCCATCTTGTGTTTCCATCAATGCCAAAGGGGGAGATTGTTGGTATTATGGATATGTTGCATTGGTTTTGTCATTGATGTCAACACTTATCCTTCTGGAGATCTTTGGTTATGTTCACCGGCAAGTTCAGTGACTTATGCATAGTCACTAGTATCTGGTTCACCGACAGGTTGTATTGTTCACCGGCACTAAGGATGACTTGTTATCATCTGGAGATCACTTGGTTTTGGAGATTTGGTTATTGGTCTAATCGGGTTGACATATTTGCTATTATTGGCAAATTGGTCTAGGTTATGGACCGACAAGCGTTATCTATTCCAGATCAGCACGACACGTTATAGAGATGGTTTAATCAATTAATATTGTTGTTGAGCTGACATGATGCATCGCATCTTGAATTACTTGTAATATATTCTATTATATTATTCTTAGTAAGTCGACCTACACATTTGGTCTTAGGTTTTGGTATATATGTAAGATCTCAATTGTAAGATTGATATAGAAGATGAGATAAGGTATTATAAGGTTGTGATATTCGATATATGTGAATATAAGAAGAGCTACTCACATAAACATCATTTGAAGATTCAAGGAAGGTTTGAAGGATACAATCAGAGCTTAACCGGTACTGAATCCAACATTGGAGATGCTACTTTGAGCAGTACATTATCATTGGATTTAATCATCCAATTGTAGTCAGTGTGACTCTCATTTTGTGATTGAGCAGTGAGCTCTAGGTAGCTGGCCTATCTGCATGTGCAGACCCCATTTGTATACACATACTATCTGCAATAGTATCATTTGATTATGGGTAAGGTTTCCCACGATGGTTTTTCCCCTAGAAAGGTTTCCACGTACAAATCTCTATGTTATGTGTTGTGGATATTATTTCTCTTTCTATTTCATGCATTAAGTTTCACCGGTACTATTATTAATTGTTAATCTGTTTACTGACATTAAGTTTGGTTTACTGGTATTAAGTATCAATTTTGGTTAAAGTATATTTGGGTTGAAATTAATAGACAACTGATTCACCTTCCCCTCTCAGTTGCCTCTGAGTCCTAATAGTTATGTGGTATGGTTACTTTGCATTAATTGTTTGGTTAGTTATTAAGTTGTATTGTTTACCAATATCTATTCCTACCAGCATCTGTATATGCTTTATCGATACTTGATTTGTTTAAGGTTCTATTGTGGATTAAAAGTTATAATTTGTTAACGATTGATTCACCCCCCCACTCAGGTGTTCACCGCTAACAATTGGCATCAGAGTTTTGGTCATTTTTTGCAGAAGCTTAACCACTTGAGGTAGATCCTATGGCAACTAACACTTCTAATCCACTAGCAACTATTTTCAAAAGAGAAATCCCTAAGCTTGATGGAACAAATTATGGGATATGGAAAATTCAAATGGAGACTCATCTTAGATGTCTTGGCAAGGATATTTGGGAGATCATTGAGAAAGGATACACACCTTATGATATGACATCTGGCAATCCTGCTCCTGCAGACCTGGATAAGAATATTGAAAATGATTGCAGAGCTAGAGAAGCCCTCTTGTGTGCACTTACTGATCAACAGATTATGAGATTGACTAATAAATCATCGGATAAGGTTATGTGGGACAAATTGTAAACTCTGAATGAAGGTGACCCTACAGTCAAAATTGCTAAACTTGATGGTTTCCAGGTAAGATGAAAATTTGAAAATGGAAAATAATGAAAGATTTGTTGTGTTTATGGAAAAAGTAAATGAGATTGTTATGAGAATTCAATGTTGTGGAGGATTTCTAAGTGAAGATGAAATAGTTTCCAAAGTCTTGAGAGCCATTCCATCGGCTTACAAGATGAAGGCAACCACAATTAATGAGTTAAAAACAATGGCAAACACTTCAGTTAACAGAGACATTCTGATTGGGAAATTATCTGCTTTTGAGCTTGAAAAATTTGGATCTTCTGGATCTGTAAAGTCTGAACCTGCTTTTCATGCATCATCATCAATATATATTGGCAAAAGTGACTGGAAATCCCTATATGAAAAAGAATTGTAAGACATGAGGAAAGAAGACGAAGAACTTGAGAAACTTGAAGCCTTATTTGCTAGAAGAATACCTAAAGGACCAATTAGAAATAAGTATGAAGAAAAAGCACCTTTTAAATGTTTTTCATGTAATAAGATTGGTCATTTTGCATCTAGATGTCCTGAAAGGAATGCAAGGTCTTAGGAAAGAGTTAAGAAATATTTTATGCCTAACCAGAACATATATAGATTCAAGAAGAGTAAAAAATTCTACATAGCAGTTGAGGAAGGAGTAACTAATGACTTTGGAGATGAACCAGAATAAGACTCTGCTAGTGGATATGGCAATGGAAAATAATGGGTGTTCTATGCTTTGAAGGAAGATGAACGAGAACCGGCTATCAAGAATGAAGAAAAAGCCCTGGCAGCAAAAGTTGAAGATAAGGATGAATGGGTAATTGATAATGGATGCTCACATCATATGACTAGAGATAAAGGGAAATTTCTGTCCTTGCAAGAATACAATGGTGGTCAAGTCAGATTTGGAGATGACAAGGCTTGTATGATCAAAGGTAGAGGTATTATTTATTTGTATGGCAAGCATAACACTAATAATGTCTATTATGTAAAAGGTTTAGGGCATAATCTTTTGAGTGTTAGTCAATTGGTTGATAAGGGTTTTCAACTTCAGTTTAAAGATAGAAAATGCAAAATCATTAACAAGACTGGTTTGGAGATTGCAACCAGTATTCAGATAGGAAGTAATATCTTTCACTTGAACACTGGTAATAAGACATGTTTGATTTCTCATATTGATGAGAGTTGGCTATGGCATAAGAGGTTGTGTCATAATCCGTTATGTAAGGAATGTCAATTGGGTAAGCAAGTCAGAAGTTCTTTTAAGAGAATACATGATAAATCTAATGATGTATTTGATTTGATTCAAACTGACTTATGTGGTCTAGTAAGGACTAGAAGCTTTCAAGGTGATAGGTATTTCATGCTGATTATTGATGACTATTCTAGAATGATATGGGTGAATTTTCTAAGGGAGAAGTCTGAAGCTTTTGAGAAATTCAAGATCTTTAAAGTGAAGGTTGAAACTAAAACTAGATTGAAAATCAAATATCTAAGATTAGATCATGGCGGTGAGTTCACTTCTCATGTATTTAACAGTTATTGTGAGACAAATGGAATCAGGAGACAACTGTCTGCACCTAAGACTCCTTAGCAAAATCAAGTAGTCAAAAGAAAGAACAGAACCATTTTGGATTTAACTAGATCTATGATGATGGAAGCCAAATTGCCTCATATCCACTGGAGAGAAGCAGTGAGTACAACAGTCTACACATTGAACATAGTTGACATCAAAGGTGAAACCGGTAAGACCCCTTATGAACTATGGTTTGGACATACACCTACTGTTAAGTATTTTAGAATTTTTGGAAGTAAATGCTATATCAAAAGAGATGATTCAATTGGAAATTTTGATCCTAGATGTGATGAATGGATATTTATTGGTTATTCAAATAAGAGGAAAGCATATAGATGTTATAACATAAGATTGCATAAAATTGTGGAGAGTGCTAATGTGAAAGTGGATGAATAGTATAGAAATCATTCTATATCATATGACAGGGAACTGGCAGTGGAAATGACATAACTAAACCGACAATGCCTCAACTGGTATATGAAGTCGAGACAGTTACATCGGTACAATCATAAATTCAACTATGACTGATGATCAGAGCAATGAACCTGAAGTTCGAAAGACACCAAGGTATGTAAGGTTAAATCATTGTAAAGATCAGATTATTGGACATAGAAACAAGGGAGTTATGACAAGAAGAAAATTGACAAATGAAAAGGTATGTCTTATTTCTTAAGTTGAATCAGAAACTGTTATTGAAGCTTGTAAGGATAAACATTGGTTAAAGGCTATGCAAGATGAATTAGATTAGATAGAGAAGAATGAAACTTGGTCTTTAGTTTCCCAGACTAAAAATAAGAATGTTATTGGATCTAAATGGTTTTTTAGAAATAAACTGAATGAGGATGGTGAATTTATAAGGAACAAGGCTAGATTGGTTTGTAAAAGATATTCTCAAATGGAGGGAATTGATTATGGTGAGACATTTGCACCTATAGCTAGAATTGAAGTTGTTAGACTATTTCTTGCCTATGCAGCTTATAAGAACTATAAGGTTTATCAAATAGATTTTAAATGTGCATTTTTGAATGGTAAGCTTGAGGAAGAAGTTTACATTGAGCAACCTGATGGATTTTCACTAACAGATGATAAAGATATGGTTTGCAGATTGAAGAAAGCTTTATATGGTTTGAAACAGGCTCCTAGAGCTTGGTATGCAAGGTTGGATAAATATCTTTTGAAGCTTGGTTTTACTAAAGGTAGTGCCGATAGTAATATATATTATAAGATCATTGATAATGATATTTTGATTATTGAAGTTTTTGTTGATGATATCATTTTTGGAGGAGAAGATAAACTATGCATGGAATTTGCTAACAACATGAAGAATGAATTTGAAATGTCCATGATTGGTGAGATGAAATTTTTCTTAGGTGTGCAGATTACTCAAACTGACAAAGGGATTTTTATCTATCAAACTAAGTATCTGAGGGAATTGTTGAAAAAGTTTGGCATGGAGAATTCCAAACCGGTAAGTGCTCCTATGGCTACAAGTGAGAAATTATCTATGAAGGATACTTCTACACCGATAAATATGACAAGGTATAAGTCTATGATTGGTGGTCTGTTATATCTAACTCAGACTAGAGCTGATATTATGAATGCAGTAAGTATTGTTTCAAGATATAAAAGTAATCCTAAAGAAAATCGTGAATGTGTAGTAAAGAAGATATTCTGGTATTTTCAAGGAACAACAAAATATGGTTTATGGTATTCTAGAAATGATGATTTCACTTTATGTGTATATACTGACTCAGATTGGGCAGGTAATACTGATGACAGGAAGAACACTTTTGGTGGAGCTTTCTTTCTTGGAAAGTAACTGGTTTCATGGATCAGCAAAAAAATAGTCATGCATTTCTTTATCTACTGCAGAAGCTGAGTATGTTGCAACAACAACCAATTGCACTCAAGTTTTGTGGATGAAGCAAATATTGAAGGATATCAGGGTAATTTGTAGTGAACCGATAGTTATCTACTGTGATAACTCTGTTGCTGTTGACATATCTAAGAATCCAATATTTCACTCTAAGGCTAAGCATATTTCAATAAAGTATAACTTTCTGAAGGACAAGGTTGAAGCAAAGGACGTCAAATTGGTTTATGTGAACACTAAAGAACAGATTACAGACATATTCACTAAACCGATATCTAAGAAATCATTTGAGTATTTAAGAGATAGGTTAGGGGTTTCTTCCCCTCTAATAGAGACTTGATTGATGAATTTTATCACCAGTCTGACATGTATTACCAGAGACATTATTAATTCTGGCACTGATGAGTGGTGCTACTACTCAGGGGGAGTAGTCAGCTTTGAGATTTAGAGGTTTATATCATTGCTTTGATATTATTGTTAGATTTATGGCATTGATGTCAACGAGGGAGTGATAGTAATGTGAAAAATCATTCAAAACCTTACAAAGATATCATTCATAGGGGGAGAGCTATTGATTGTTGGTTGTCTTCCACAAGGGGATACTTGTTTGGCATTTCTTGGTACTTAGATGTTTTTCACATCTAGTGTTGGCATCAATGCCAAAGGGGGAGATTGTTGGCATAATGGATGAACTGATTGTGTTGCATTGATGTTTTGTCATTGATGTCAACACTAGATGTTATGGTTGGTTAGCGACAAACAATTTTTTGTTACTAGTAGAAGATCTAGTGTTACTGACAGAAGAGACTATCTGTTGAACACTTCCAATGTGTTTGGATCAGTGAAGTATATTTGAATTTATGTGTTATATGCTCCATGAGCATGTTTCAGTCAGTTATTATTGGCTTGGTAATTGGATGCTATGATACACTCTGGTAAACCCTTACCGACACTAGTTTAAGGCTTTACCGATAAAGCTTTCAGTGAGGAATTGTGACAAGATGCATAGTTGGTGTTGGTGCAACTTCTTCATGGATTTTAGGATGCTGAAGATGTTCTTTGATTGTGCTTTGGTGTGGTGGACCCAGAATAGGTCTAGTACCTATCTAGGTTATGGACAAGTATCATGCTAACATGTACTCTACATGTTACCGAGATGCCTTGAGATGATTTATGAATTTGTTATTATTGTTTTTATCTTAAGCAGACATGGCATATCATTGTAATATGGAATCATTAATGATCCTATTATAACATCTTTAGGTGGCTGACCTAATTGGTTTAGGCCTTAGGATTTGTATAAATAAGAGGTAGAAACTCTTTGTAAAGTATCATGGTTATTGGAAAGGTCATGGTCAAGGAATGTAATGTGCGAATATTGTTATGATATTTATTTGTGTGATTGTCTTATTGATTGCTTTACTTCTTTGGATCTTATATGTACTGGTATACTAGTTGGTGAATGCATGTGTTGATAAGGTTAAATTTGATCATTTCAGTAGAACACTGATTCACACCCCCTCTCACTGTTCTTGGATTCCAACAATTGGTATCAGAGCCTTGTGCCTCAGAGGAATTTTAATAGCTCGAGGAAGATCCTATATCTGAAATCCATGGATATGAGTTTGGAGAAGCAACTTGAGGTAGTAATTGAAGATTCTAATGCTAAAAGGATGAAGAACTTGAAGTTACAAGATGAATTGAATTCTTCTCAGGAATTCATTCTTATCCTACAGGAGAGGTTGTCATCTGTTCAAGCTAGGAGGAAGAAATTTTTGCAGAATAAGGATAATGAAGAGAAAGATGCCCTTAATGAGAAATGTCAGAAGCTAAGGTCAGGAGAACATGGTCTAGAGGAATGAAATGAAAGCCTTAACCATGAGAATGTCAAAGGAGATTGAGGACCAGAAGAAGAAGGAAGAAAATATTGCTATATCTTTGAAAGACAAATTTGAAGAATGCTCCCAATTGGTTCATGAGAATGAGATGTTGAGAATAGATTTAGAACAATCCCTGAGTAATGAGCAAAAACTTAAAAGATAAATGATAATCTCGAGTGATGATCTGACTGCTGCAAGTGAGTACTGTTGGAAACCAATAACACTGAGAGGGGGTGGGGGGTGAATCAATGTTATACTGGAATAATAGATTTTAGCCTTAACAAAACACTCATATACCAACTGGTTTTACCGGTATAGACAAAATTGAAATAAGTAAAGAAACCAAAAGACAAACACATAAATGAGAACCATAACACACAAATGTATACATGGAAAACCTCAATGAGGAAAAACTGCGGTGGGATTTGTGACCCACAATATCAATCCACTGGCCATATGAAGAGATATTACAATATATGATGGGCCTGCACTTGCGAGAAGGCTTACAGCCTAGAACACACTGCTCAATCACAATAGGAGCCTCAATGACTACATAAAATTTTAGACAACAATTCGGAGAAGTGTGAATTGCTAAGATAACATCTTCTATGCTAGAATATAGTTCTGGTTTAAGCTCTATCTATTTTGGTTGAAACCCTAAACCCCTTTACCAGAATAACCCTTACAATAAATTCCTCACATACATAATCTCTTTGAATAATTAAAATCGCATATCCATTCTGTTGTCTTCAAAATTCTATTCACTTCAACATCCTTATAATAAGATGATTAAACTCTGTGTAGGAGAGATGTTAAAGGGGAAGGAAACTCTTAGGACAACATATGACAAGGTTTGATTTAACCTTCTACACTTCGGACTTACTCAGAGTCCAGGCGGGTATACCTTTGTGAACTAAATTCACACTTTCAAAAGATAAATCCACAGCAAACCAGTCCAGAAAACCAGTGGATCTAATCACCTTGAAACTGATTGAAACAAAGGAATGAAAATTATACTCATATTCAGTATTTTGATCTACAAAACATACAATGGACAACCTTGATCTATACCAGTGCCTTATCCAAGGTCATAGAGTCATCGAAATTCAAACAATACTCCCCGAACAGAAGATCTCTACACATCCCATTGGCTCAGCTTCTGTTAATCCCTATATATGCCTGACATACATGAGAATTTATGCTCATCAAGATTCAAGATGTCTCACAGGTAATTTACCAGTAGAAGTGATCCCCGCATATTTAATTTCCCTCCTAAAGGGAAAAGCTAGCAAACACATCTACTAAAAGTTGCCTTACAACCCCTATTCAGACAAAATAACCCTGGATTATTCAGTATGAAACAATAAATAATTGCAAACACATTTGAAGACAACACAAAGCTTTACTCAAAACTAATGGTCTATATATTGATATTATCTTTAGGAAAGTATTACAAAAACTTTTGAATATTCTCCATTAAACTTAGAAAAGCTCAGATAAATTTTTGCAGTGTTTTCTTACAATTCTTTGCGATCTTTTTTTTTACTAGTCCTGGTATCCATTTATAACATTATGGATGCACAAAGCTTTAGACTTTCCTAGGAGAATTTGTTACAATCATTGCTTCTCAAGAAGAAGTTACAAAACCTTTTGCAAAAATGGTTACAAGTCCTTTTTGACCTCTGTAGCTTCTTCAACTTGCTATCCGGTTGCAACCTCTTCTAACTGTTCAGGAGCGCCCTCTAACTGCTCTGCATCCTGGATGGCATATTTCATTGTCCATTCATTGTACACATCATCAGTTGGCCACGTGAAATCAATCACTTTTGTCTTAGCCTTGGTCAACCTTTTCCAAGAATTTCTCATTTTGTTAACCTCTGAATTGAGAAAAGCATAATGAGACTTGATTTTCTCCATCTCCTAAATTGTCACAAAAAAGAAGGAAGCATCATCTAGATCAATAATGCCTTTAATCCTAGCTAAAAATTTGGCCTCTAATTCCTTGAGCCACACTTGCTTGTCCTTCAGTTGATCTGGGCTGGCAAAAATTCTTGGGAGAAACTCAAAAACTTGATCAGTATATTCCTTTATGTACAAGTTAATTTTTCTATCAACATTATCCACACCTTCTGCTAGTTTCACTAGATCCTTGGTGGTATCACAAGTGGATTTGATGATAGGATTGGCCCCTGCCTCATCATAAGAGGCACAAATAAACTCCAAGTCCTACTCTCTAGGCCTCCATTTGTCAAAAATAGGTATCAGAATGGCTTTATCTCCATTGAGCTCATTCCTCATTTCCAAAATCTTGCTTATATTACTATATAGCAATGAGGCACTCATTGTATCTTCAAAACTTGAAATAGTAGCCCTTACTCTCTCCTCATATTTCTTTGCATACAAGGCCTGAGCCTGTTTTAAATTCTCTAGCTCTTGAGGAGTAATCTCAACCATTTGAGAGCTGGAAGGTGTCAGAGATGGTGGGAACTCAATGATGGGGCTAGTAGGTGGAGGTCTTGCAGGAGAAGAGGAGATCATTAGTGTTGAAGACTCACCTTGATGGTACTATCCTGGCAACTGGCTTTGTAGCTTAGCAATGATGCTATCTCTACCTCTTACCTCTTCCTTAAGACTGTTATAGGCCTTAAGAATTGTCTCCAACTTGACTTGGAGGTCTGCTTTCTCCTTGGCCTCATTTTCTACTACTACAACACTAAATTTTGCAGTTTCTAACATAGTACTAGCAACTTCTACCATCCCTATGTTATGCACTCTCTTCACTATCATTCCACCAAGGTAACTTGACCTTGGGGTATCTTTTCTTCTCTTACTCTCATCTCTCTTGAGAGACCACATGACTAGTGCAGCATTATCCTTGCTGAAAGTGATTCTCTCCATAGGCTTGGTTTCTTTCCTTATTGCCTCCAGAACCAGGGCATCTGCTATGTCCCACTCAGGGAGAATAAGCACTCCAGCTTGTGCCACCATGTCTCTTCCTTGCTCAGGAGTGATGGTCTTAAATTATTCCATCATTTCCTATTTTATTTCTTCCTCTACCCGAGATGGATCTTTGCTGAGCTCTTCACCTTTTCTTTTCTCGCATCTTGCATTGTATTTATCTATATTTTGTTTCCATACAAACTGCATAAATGCTCCTAAGGTAACAAAATTATTGTCAGCCAAAAAGTCATCACTGGCTTGCTTTATCTCAGGATCCAACTCTTGGCCTTTGAGTTCAGTGGTAGTGATGTTCATTTCAGTAGCAAGGGGTTCTTCTGGCATACCCTCCTCTACTTCATCATATGTATAGGCAATTTCTCCTAAACCACCTTATTGTAGAAGTTGCTCAGCTGCTGCTTGCTCATCTCTTATGTGGATAGGGGATTGGGATGGAGAGTACAAAGGTGTATCAGATTGTACTTCTTTCCCTACTCTCTACTTCTTTGGGCTCTCTTGGATTTCAATGACATCTTGTATCTTCCTCTTTCATTTGGAGGTAGAGGGCTCCCCTTTTGTAGGCATCAACACACTATAACTAGTTTTCTTGTGCAGGGTGTAGTCACCAGGAGGGATTGCTTTGGTGGAGGCAGACCTACTTAGAATCATTCTTGCCTTTTCAAGGTTGCTTTTAATCACAACTTCCCTCTTCTCCTTTAGGGTCTGCATCACATCCTCAAAGCAAACAATTAAAAACTTTATTTTTTCCTTTAGAGGGAAAAAGCTAGACAATGGGTCATAGCTAGCATCAAACTGATGCACAAAGTCTAAGGCTTTCTTATAAGCCATCCATTTCTCCTTCCTCATTTCCTGCTCATCCAAATCAAATTCATTTCTAATGAGGTCTTTAGGAAACTGAAATTGATGGGGTCTACCTCTGCACGTTGCTCTCTTTCTAAACATGCCATTAAAGAAGTCTTCTGGATTGGCACACCTAGATATTGCAGTTGACAAATGATAAGGTTTGAGAAAATCCTCAAAACAATTCCAACCTCCCTTAGTTATTACAAATTGGTGGGCTATGGTAACCATAGGGAAAATAGTCCCTTTACCCCTGCCTGTCAGTTCTGCCTCTTGTACACTACCAATTTGTCTAAGGACTTCTGCAATTCCCACTTTGAGAGGGACCTGATAGGGCAACAAGAATGGAGTGCCTTTGAAACCAAAAACTTTGAAAACTGTTGAGACTGGGTACAGATAAATGTCACCCCAATTGTGAACAATCTTTATGCTCTCTGCAAATTCTTTTGGTCTAATGAATTCCAAAAGAACCTTGGGGATTCTTGGGTTCTCCGAGTAGAGGAGAGTCCTGATCTTGGATGCAAAATATTTATCAAACTTCAAGAAACTGGCATCCTCTCTATCCCATGACAAGACAATACTCCATAGTTGCACTAACATCTTTTCTCCTCCCTTCTCTTTGATAAGGTTTAGTCCACTGGCAAAGTAATCACCTCCTTTGAATAGAAATAGATGCATCAGGAGTGAGTACCATCCGAAAGGCCTATCCACCTTTCCATTCTTTATTCCTACTAACCCTCCATGGATAGCATGAGAAATGAAAGAAGCATAATCAAATGTTACTGCAAGGGAAGGATTTAAAATCTGAGCAATCATTAACAAGTAGTGATTGGGCATATTCGCTTCAACATCTTCTCCCAAAACTTGGCAAAGTGACCAATACATTCCCTTAGCTCTGAGGGTGAGAAAATTTAATGAGAAGGGCTCTTCTGTGTTGGGTCCTACAACAGTCAACCCACCTATCTTCACAAAAAATTCCTTAAGAGGCCCACTCCTAAGATGATTCCTCTGTGCATTGTATACTTGAGCTAATGATTTGAAATTTATGGGTTAAGAAAATTTGTAAACTCATTTAGCCCGAAAGCACTTCTGAACTCTTCAGTATTAATCTCAATAAGGGCTTTTCCATTTATATCCCGAATGCTTCTTGTGACTGGATCATAATTAAGTGCAATTTGGGTCAACAGATCCATATCCATAAATACTCCTGGGACTACCAACTTCCCTACATCTAATTCCCAGATGCTATTTTGTGGGGCCGGAGAATTCCTCATTCCAAATCCAACCTTGAATAACCCCAACCTAGACAATCCAACCTGCAGATCTCTCAACCAGTTACCCTTGTCATATAGCCCTTCTCCTATTTTCAAATGAGGAGCTCCAGGCACTAATTCTTTTGCCTTAGATGCCTGATTAGTTGACAATGTCAACTGCTCAAGAAAATCATCACAAATGACTCTCTTCGGATAATTGACTTTCCCAGAAAATTCTCTCTTAGGTGCCATTTTGAAAATGTAAGAAATCAAAATACTGCCCCCAAATGGTTCTGTGACAAATCAATATCTTATTTAAAGCACACCACAAAGAAATTGCTACATGAGAGTACAAGAAAACCTGTTTTTAGCTCAAGTGAATTAGCTTTGCAACTCAATTGACTTGCTCTGTATTTGAAGAAAATGGCCTTGTATCTGCTCCTCTGCAATAATTCTTTAGAAAGATACCTTCATCTGGTTGATAGGAAATCATATATAGTACCCAGGCTCTTAACTGCAACATTGATTCCGCATGCTTTGGCCGTCCCTTCAAAATTGAATTCATGAGAGAATTTGTATTTTCGCTCCAACGGACCATTTGATTCCTGCATTTCTTTCCTTTTGCTCTTTCATAACTTCACGAAGAATAACCTTTAGGCAATTTCATCCTGTGAAATAGCACCAACCATTTGATCAAAAGAAACTTGATCGACCGTTATATTGACTTAATAGCCTTGCCTCCACACTAGGCCCCACCTTCTTTTCACCATTTTGCAGACTTTATCTTTCGAGCACTTCTCCTTCGCGAAACAACACCTGGCGTTAGATGGAACTCTAACTACTCGGTGTTTAACTTTGATCAAAACCGTCAACATCTTTTCTAACCGCGCCTTTACTTTAACTGCTAGTGGTTTTTCGCTATTTCGCGAAGCTTAAACATCTATCAACTTCAGGTTGAGAAAGAGCGTGAAGCGTTGGATCAATTCGGAGATGACCATCCTTTAAGGGAAACCCTTATGCTTGCTTTACTTACACTGCCTTTTCATTGGCTACTGGCTACCACGTGGCACTCATCCATTGGCTTTGGAAAACCCTTTGCATTTAATTCAACGTCAGCCACATGTCTCTCCTTTATACCATCGGTTTCACCTTGGCAGGCCCTCAACTTCTTCTAAAACCATGTGTCTATGGACACGTCACCATCTATCATGACACCTGGATGAACCCTTTTTACTTTCGCTATTTCGCGAAGCATATCCTTCAAGCATCTCGCACCCGCAAAATAGCGCCGGTCGTTGGATCAAAACAAAGTCGATCCTCTTTTAACCCTATGCTTTATCTGCCTTTGGGGATGAAAAACCTTTCCGCCATTTCGTAGGGTATAAAGCATGAGCATCTTATTCTTGTGAAATCACGAGGGCCGTCAGATCATTTTCTACTTGTTCGGTGCTTAACCATCTGAACAGACTCCGACAGACGTGGGCCCTCTAACTCAACCTCGAACACCTGGCATCTAGTCACTTTTAGAGCTGACATGTCAGTCTTTCATTTGCCGAGAGAAAACACTAGGTTCCAATTAATTCTTACCACCTGCATTTGCTAGGTCACTTCTTATCCCGTGGCATGACTCACCTCTAGGACCCACCTTTTAACTCTTAGACCTGGCTTGCTAACTATTGTAGCTTCTGCCACGTGCCACCATCTTACTCGCCCTCTTGACCAACTAGATTGTCTACTTGGAATGCCATGTCATTTCACAACTTCGCGAAAGATAACTATTGAGCATTTTCATTCTGCGAAATAGCACGAACCGTTAGATCAAATGGGACTTGATCACTTTTTAGTCACTTAGAAAATCCTCGCATGCAGGGTCCCACCAAAAGCTTTCACCATTTCGCTTAAGGTATTTCGCTTGCAGGTTTAGGCTATGAAATAACGCTAGCCGTTGGATCTTGGACAAGATGAGACCTCTTTAGACCAGACCAAAATCGCCCTTTAGAACGCAAAGCCTTTTCGCAACTTCGCGGGTTTTAAACCATGTGCAACTTTTCCTAGCGAAATAGCAAAAACCATAGATCCACTTGAGAGATGCACACCACTTACTGGACCTGACAACATTAGGAGGAAAATACATAAGGCATAAATTTTATGATTAATTCATATGACTGCCTAGGCAAATGACAAGGGGGGACAGTTCCTATGACCCCAGGACCCATTACTTAAGTGGATAAAGTAACGAAGGAATAGAAACTAGAGGGTTTTTTATCAAACATTAAGCAATTTAAAATAAAAAACCCTAAACCCTTAAGACCCAACACAGACCTGAAGCAATTGATAATGTGTCTTACTCAAAATTTGAAGATCATAGCCAATTATGGGAAAGGAAAACCCATTTTTCAAACAATGATAACACATTCCATTACATCCATATCCTTACTCTTATTATTCAAAATGATCTAATCAATTTGCCCTATATACCCTATACAAATTTATGCCTTATGTTGGCTTACAAAGATATATACAATATCAGATTACATGTCGGTAGATATCACAAATTAATAAACATTAAAATAAATTGCTGATGCCGGATCCAAGATATGTCCACCTCCAATACCAATAACCTTTTCTATACCATGTCGGCTTGCATTGCCGGTGACCAAAGAAATCCTTTTGTCCTGTCGGTGCCGGTGCCGGTGCCAGTTTAGAATCTATGAAGTGCCTGCCTGCACAACATGTGAAGCCGCAACACAAAATCATGTTGCCATCAATGACAACATAGTGAAACCAACCAATAGAGTGTGAATTGCCAACAATCTCCCCCTTTGGCATTGATGGCAACACTCGTGTGAAAAATGGTCAAGGTTTCATCTGCCGGTTTCATCCTGCCCTGCTCCCTCCAAGATGAATATGCAAAATACTCCATCTCCAAAAACTTCAAAATTCTGTAACTCCCCCTAATGTATGCAACTCTTTATTCTTTTTTACATCTAGACTACCTCCCCTTTGACATCAATCCCCAAAAAATTGTAAAAAGAATGTGAAAGAATAAGAACTATACCCTGAATACCTCCAAGAATGTCTTACCAGCGCTTGACCAATTTCAAAATTTTTGGACAAGCTTTCTCTAGTAACTCGACATAAGTATCCCAATCAATTTTGAATGTGCTAGAGATAGATACAAGACCACTCAATAAATGTGCAAAATATTCTTTCTCATTTACCTCTACCGGTGTGGGCTTTCCTAGCATATCCATGCATTCATTCTTATGTACACAGAGTGAATCCAATCTTGGACTCACCAAACCTCTCAGACTTCTGGGTCTCTGAATTATTTTATCTCTTTCCTTCTCAAGAGAATAAATTTGATGCTCCAAAATCAAAATTTGACCATCAATTGATGTAGTCAATGAAATTAATCCATCAAAAGAGTTAGCAATACTAGCAATTTTCTCCTGTATCTCTTTTATCTTTTTATCTACATTTTTTGTAAGTATTTAAGTATTGCAACATACCCTATATATATTTATACATTGTTTCAAAGAATTTTCTATTAGAATTAGTTTCTCTTCAATCTTTTTCTTCTCTGTCTCAATTACTTGATCAAAAGTCGCTCTCTTAGCCTGATTAAATCTTTCTAATGCTTGTCGATCATAGATTTTCTATAAGGATTGAAAGTCATTTGATATGTGCTCAGTGATTACCTTAAGCCTACCAAAAGGGCTCACTTAATTTTCAATCTTACACTTTGGGACCAATCTATGTAGAACAGTGATTGATTGATCTATAATCCCCTTGTCTATAGTTCCCTCCTTCATTAGTTTCTGAGCATCCATCATCATTAGTTCAGTGGGACTCATCTCTATGATGGTTTTCTTTTCTACTTGAGAGTGTGAATTGTCAATAATGATGGGCCAACAATTGGCTCCCTTCCAGATTCCCCTATTTTCTCCTTTGATGTTTTATCCTTTATTACCTCCTCACTTGCACCGGTGGCTTCGCCACTTGGTACTATTGGCAAATGCACACTCCAATGAGATATTGTAGGTGATTGAAGGTTTTGTCATTGATGGCAACCTTACAATCCTATGACACTAGCAAGGCAATTTATTGGCACTAGCAAAGACAGACTCTACACCGGCACAGAGACCAATGATAGTGAAAGGAAGCATACCGACACAAAAGCTGACAAGAATTTTGATTGTAATATATTTTGTTAATTATTGTAAAATCATTGTAAGCCAAATTGGCAAGTTGTAAAATGACTCATATATATAAGAGATCATTGTAAAACATTCTGTAATAGATGGAAGAAAATATACAGGCAAAATAAGGTAGACCTATTATGCGAATTATAGGTTAAGGGTTTATGTATGAAGCAGAGCTATAAACCGGTACTGGATCTGGTATAGTAGATGCTATTTTGAAGTAGTACAAGACATTGGATTTATATAATCCATTTTGTAAGTCAATGAGACTTCCCATTTTGTAATTGAGCGGTGAGCTCTAGACACTTGGCCTTCCTGCATGTGCAGGCCCCTCTTGTAGCAGTAATATTCTCTTATTGGCCAGTAAGTGAATATTGTGGGTCACAAATCCCACCGAGGTTTTTCCCACACTGGGTTTCCTCGTTAAACTACTGTGTTATGGTGTGTTTTTCACGTGATTGCTGTTTTCTCTGTTTATTGCATTACTTTTTGTTTACCGGTATACTATATTAATATGCTCTACATGTTTTAAGTTAAGAAAATCTTATAACCGGTCATATACTGATTCACCCCCCCTCTCAGTATTTGTGAGAATCCTAACAATTGGTATCAGAGCTTGGTCCTCTATTTTCAAAAGCCTAACAACTTGGGGAATATCTTGACACCGGTATAAATGGAAAACTTCATGAAGCAATTAGATGGATCTCTCTCAGACTATGATGTAGAAAAGTTAAAAAATGTCAAACTTGAAGATGATCTAAATGCTGCACAGGATATTATTCAAGCACTTCAAGAAAATCTTACCATTGCAAGGAATAAAAGAAGAGAACTTTGTGAAAAGATGCAAAATGAGAATGATGAAAAGGAAACTCTTAGTGATCTGATGAATAAGCCGAAACAAGAAAACATGACAACAAAGAATGAGATGCAGGATATGACTATGAGATTTTGTAAATAAATTGAAGATAGGAAGAAGAATGAAGAAGACCTGACTAGAGGAATGAATGATGTTGCAAATGAAAACACAAAACTTAGTTATGAAAATGATATGTTGAAGACAAATCTGATGCATGCACAGAATGAGTCAAATGAACTCATGAGGCAAAAAGGTATCTTGGAAGGAGAACTGGCTGCTGCAAATCAACATAAAGAAAAATTCAAGAAAAGCTCAGAAGAACTTGGTGACTTGCTGAAGAATCAGAAACCTAATTGTGACACTAATGGCCTTGGCTTTGAAGTTGGTGAAAGCTCCGGTACTGCAAACACACAAGATCAAGACAAATTGGTAAGACAACCTACTGCTTATAAATTTAATGGTAAATGCTTTAACTATAACAAGTATGGTCATAGAGAAAATCAATGTAGATCTAGAAATTATCAGAGTACCAATACACCCACCGGTCAATGTTCCAAATGCAACAAAATTGGTCATAATTCAGAGAATTGCAAAATGAATGTAAGATGTTATGTTTGTGGAAGATTTGGACACTTATCTAATCAATGCAGAACACAAACCGGCAGAGGATATGGGAAAGCTATTCAGAAAAATAATGTGACTTGTTATTCCTGTAACAAGATTGGACATATTGCTAAATTTTGTAGAAGCAAGTCCTCACCGGTAAACAATAATGGTGCTAGTTTGAAAGGTAAAGAAAAGGTGGAAGAAGTAAAGCAGAAATTCTCAAAACAATGGATCAAGAAATCAAATCTAAATGGTGATAGGAACACTCCTCCACTGATAGAATAGAGTAACACTCCACCGGCAGAAGAGAGTAACACTCCACCAGTAGGAGACTCTTAATCTAACTAAAGAAAATTCATTTGAGGGTTTGGCAATCAAACGTGAAACTTGGTATAATTCCCTCGGTTGATGGTAATAAGTTGAAATTACTTCTATACTGGTAGATAAGTTAAGTCATTACTTAACCAACAAGTATTAAATGTGGTGGTTGGCAAAATTAACACTATAAATCAAGTGCTTTGGCTCCAATTTCATTTCACCAAGCATTCAAATATTCAAAGAACGTGAAAATTCCTAAACAAAGTTATTCCAAGCAAAGAAGAGAAGAAATTCATCAAGCAATCATCGTTAAGGTAGATAAAGGTATTTATATCCATGGCTTCTTCATCTATTCCTGAATTCATAGCAAACCCTATTGTAGTCGAAGTGATTAAACACCCTAGACCCGTATTTCAGTTAGTTCCCGAGATTGCCAAGAAAGATGATAATGTTGGTGCATTTTCTCAAATCCCCAAAGGAGTAGTTTTTGCAGAAGACCCTGGAATGTACATGCATTGTCACATAGAAGAATTAGGTGATGAGGAAATCAAGAGCATGTATAAGACTGTAATTTGTGACGATTCCGGTAATGTGAAACTTGAACACAAAATAGTTGAAACCCTAGGATTCAGTGAAATTCTCAGTATTCCGGATTTTCCTAAGGATGTTATAAGGATAGTTCTAAGAAGGGTTCATGGAGAGTTCTTCTAGTTAGACTTAGTTCACAAAATTACAAAAGAGGCAGTAAAGGTTGTGACAGGGTTACCTTCCACCGGTAACAGGCCTGATAAGACAAAGAAGGTCTCAAATGACCTAGTGATCAACCTAGCAGGTGCAACATCTGATAAGATATCTTTAAGAGTAAATGATGTAACCGACATCAATATCAGATTCATTAGCACGATTTTAGGCTACAAAACCACACATGCAAATAGGTTAAATTCAGTCTCTAGCCTATGCATAAAGAGTGCTTATGATATGATTAAAGATAATGCAAAAATAGATGTGTGTGAATGGTTGAAAGATGAACTTATTGACAATCTTGGAAAGATAAAGAAAGACAAAAAGAGGACATTCAGATTTGGAAACCTACTTGTCTATTTAATGCTACACATAACAAAACAAGTGCCCGGTATCAGTAATAAAAATCTTGGTTTTGATATACCGGTAGGCAAACAATTGTCTGATTTACTAAACAACATGGCAGATAACAGAGAGAAGAATATAAATGAGTACTTTCAGGCATTAAAGGCCCAGATGAATACCAGAGTCAGATTATTACAAGCAATTGTAAATAAGTATAAGGATGAAATATGCTTTGTTATTAAGAAGGATGAGATTTAGATGGAGGCAGTTGTCCCAAGAACCATTTGGGTTACTGAAATGGGTTATGAAATTGATGACCACATAATTGAAACATATACAAAAGCCCTCTTGGAAGCACCCAAGGAACCTAAAGAAGAGGTATTTGGTAGTGCTGAAACTATTGAAAGTCAAATCCAATCAAAGAAAAGGGTAAAGAAGGTGGAAGCAATAGTTAGAAGAGGATCTAGACAAGCTAAAGCTATCAAAGAAGATGTACTTAAGCAAATTGGTATTACTGAAGATGAGTTAGAAGCACAACAACCAGAAACTCACCTTTCACTAGTTGCAACCTCTTTGGAAAGTGATATGCCAGCTGAATTTAAAAGAGTTGCGAGAAAAAGGGAACGTTCACCGGTATCTACACCTTCTCCTAGAAGAACTAGACAGAAACAACAGGCAGTAAGGCCCCCGGCTAGGAAAGTAACTTCAAAGAAGAAGTTAACACCCAAGAAGAAGAAGACCTAACAAACCATTGCTCCAATTGACAAACTTCTAGATGAAATAATAGAGGATGGAAAGTTGAAAAACATCAATAAATTATATGATTCATTATCAGCTGATGACAAAGAAAAAGTTGAAAACAGTGTAATTCTCCACTTGGACATTTACAAGAAATTTTTAATGCAAGTTGTAGATGAATTACTGGCATAACTGTTCAAAAGACTTGAAGCTAGAAGGCAAGCTGCTGTAGAGCTTGATAAGAAAATAAAAATTGAAAAACTTCTTGCTGTATATCTAGTTAACTCACCAAAAGAGATAGATGATATGATCTTTGAGGCTAACCAATCAATATTTTCAACTGCACACCAACATGTAGCACTTATGGTTGGTAGAGTAAATGAGGTAGCAGAGGAAACTACTAATGCATGGGACATATTCCTTGTAGAGAAGGAAAAGTAGGAAGAATATAGAAACCCTAAACCAATCAAAGTATATCAGAAGGATAAGGATAAGGGAAAAGGCAAGGTTGGTGGACCACCTAGCATAAAAATAAAAGATAACTTATCCCCACCGCCTCTGAATACTCCACCGGTAGTTACCACTAACAATCAACCGGCTAGTGAGAGTATGGACATACCACAAGAGGACACCGATCCCAATTTTGAGGTGTTATATACAATAGACATTGACACACAAAAAGTCAATATTATGGTAGATAAGGATACAACTGGGAAAACAGATATGGCTAAAGAACCACCGGTAACAGATAGTATGGAAAGCAAACCGACAGATGACAACACTGAGCAATAGGCTCACACAGAGCAATAGGCTCACACAAAGAAACATGCTTCATCACAACAACAGGTTCATATAGAGACAGTGCCACTAGCATCAGCTGAGCAATCCAAACCTTTGCTTAAAGAAATAGAAACACAAACTAACCTACCAGAGGTCATCACAAGCAAGGAAATTGTTCCCATCAGTGGAATACAGATTATTGGCTCATCAAATAATGTAATAGAAGTTCTTTTTGATTCCATTAAGAGGATAACAGATTGTAGCTCACAAGCATACAAGGCAATAGATGATACCATTCCAATTTTGAAAATGATAGCACCAAAATGTAATGTAGATAATAAAGATTCTTTGAGTCAACTTGACACTTTGTCTAAGTATATAACTAATAACACTGTGACAGTTGAACAAATAAAAGAGGAAGCATTCAAGGTCAGATTAGAGAAAGAAAAACACAAATTCTTTGAGGAGGAAATAAAGAAGTGTACAAGGCAATTTTACACACTTTTACCGGAACTGTGTAAAACATTGAAGGAATTTAAAACTTTGTACACGGATACATGTAAAACTAACTTTCTGACAGTTGATATAGACAAGAAGATCAACAAGATACAGGAGGAAATAAATCAACTAGCTGATAACTTCATTAATTCATCTGATTCATTATTTTTTTTTGAGCAGAAAATAATAGGTTTTGAGTAAGAACTACTAAAGTTGGAAAGAGAGAAGGAAAGAATAAAAGGAAAGGCTAAAGATTTAAAATGGAGACAATCCAAAATTGGACTACCTAGCCTCCTTAAGAAAAGAAATATCTGATGCTTTGATTCAAGGATAGAAAACACAGGCAGAGCAAATGCAACACCTCACTGGTACAGTTTAGAGGACTGAGGCAACAATAAAAGACAACAAAAAGCTCATTGAGAGCCTGAATCTAGTTTTGGCAGATCTTTTTCAGATTGTAACCAACCGGTTACAAGGATGAAATAGGAAACCACACTCAATTGACACTTTGACAAACTTTGTCATTGATGCCAAAGGAGGAGTAGTGGAATGAGAAAAATAACCAGCAAATGACTCATCAACTCAGGGGGAGCACATATTCTTTTGGTACACAATTTTGGTAATTCTGGCAGATTCTTTTTGGATAACAATTTTTGGATTTTTCTCATGAGTGTTGCCATCAATGGCAAAGGGGAAGATTGTTGGTAAATGTACACTCCAATGAGATATTGTAGGTGATTGAAGGTTTTATCATTGATGGCAACCTTACAATCCTATGACACCGGCAAGGCAATTTACCAGCACTAGCAAAGACAAACTCTACACTGGCATAGAGACCACTGGCAGTGAAAGGAAGCATACCGGCACAGAAGCCGACAAGAATTTTGATTGTAATATATTTTGTTAATTATTGTAAAATCATTGTAAGCCGACTTGGAAAGTTGTAAAATGACTCATATATATAAGAGATCATTGTAAAACATTCTGTAATAGATGGAAGAAAATATATAGGCGAAATGAGGCAGACCTATTATGCGAATTATAGGTTAAGGGTTTATGTATGAAGCAGAGCTATAAACCGGTACTGGATCTAGTATAGTAGATGCTATTTTGAAGTAGTAAAAGACATTGGATTCATATAATCCATTTTGTAAGTCAGTGAGACTTCCCATTTTGTAATTGAGTAGTGAGCTCTAGGCACTTGGCCTTCCTGCATGTGCAGGCCCCTCTTGTAGTAGTAAGATTCTCTTATTGGCTAGTAAGTGAATATTGTGGGTCACAAATCCCACCGAGGTTTTTTCCACATCGAGTTTCCTCGTTAAACTACTATATTATGGTGTGTTTTTCATGTGGTTGCTGTTTTCTTTGTTTATTGCATTACTTTCTGTTTACTTGTTGTAAAGCGGAAAAATCGAACCCTAGGTGTTCTCCCCCACTCCAAGGAGAAAGGGGGTCACTAGGATTGACGGTTTTCACTTAGGAGGGACTTTACATTCAAAAGAGGGGTTGAAACCCACAAGATCCAATCCCACACAATGCAGGATTGGATTCTAAATGAGTTTCAAGGGCTGAGACATCAAGGATACCCTCTTTTGTAAAGAATCTAGATAGAAGATTGAACTAGGAATGCATGAAAAGTGAGAAAGATTCACTTATAAATAGAGATAGGAATATAGGATGAAGCTGCGGACCTGGAATTAATAGTAAAATGTCAAGACGGTGCTGTCCTGCAAATTTGAGCAAAAGTTGACAGGACAATGGCGCCTGGCATGCACACGGTCCTCCGAAAAATCCGCGAAACGAAGGTGGATCTATTCGTCTCTGCATAAGGATTCCAGATCTTCAATTACAGCCATGTACCTGCAACCTACACATAGAAAAGCGAAGACGATTGGGGGGTTAGGGATTAGGGGTTTGCCCTTAGGTCAAACCCCAATTTTGGAATTAACCAAGAAATGAGAATGCTGTAAATGTAAATGTTTGTAATGTAAACAAGTACTTGATACCTTGTTGTAAGAATGTTTGTATTCTTACATGCGAAGGTGTAATGTATGTAGTATGTTGTATGTTGTATGTGATCTCCCCTTCAATGGTTGAATCCTTGTCTTGAATGCAATACTTAGCCTTGAATGGAGACTTAGAATGATTAATTGCTTGAAGGAATGCTTGAATGTTTGAATATCATTTCCGCCTTTTTTTTTTTCTCTTCCAAAATGGGAGAGGAAATGTAGTTTATATACTTGTCAATTAGGGCTGATAGACTGATTTTCCCGACCTTAGACTGACCAAGAAATATTATTTTCCAATTTGCAAACTTAAAGACCCAAAGCCCCATAAGAGACCGGGCCCAAAATAGGGCTAGGGACCAGGGTGCTGGGTGCCATGGTCCCACCTCCAGGGACAGCAGGGCGCAAGGAGGATCAGGCCAGGGTGATGAAAAATGCAGTTTTTGATGTCATGAACAAGTTTCGGGGTCTCCATTCAGGTTTCGTGTTGCATCGCCATCGTGAAGACCCAAATGCGGTCGAAATTGCAAGTGTCACAATTTTAGGATGCTACACCTGTATACTGTATTGATATGCTCTACATGTTTTAAGTTAAAACAATCTTATAACTAGTCAGATACTGATTCACCCCCCCCTCTCAGTATCTGTGAGAATCCTAACAAGTGCAGTTTATGTAACTACCGGTTCATCTGTAGGAACTGTATCCTCAACTTGTACATTAGTATTCGGAGGATAATTGTCCTCAATATTAGTATCCTATACAACATTCTGTGTATTAACCGATGTCTCTGTATTTGTCTGTACATCTTTGTTTACCAGTGGCTCAATATCCACTATCTTAATATTTTTCAAAACTGAGGGTGAAGTACCCATAATCCCCTTTCCTTTCCCTTCAACCGGGGTATATATAGTATCTATCTTGGTCTCTAGTGAAGTAAAGAATACTCTGTGTTCTCCGAAAAATTAAATCCATGCCTTCTAAGTTTCCTTTATTACTTCATTCACTCTCCCTAGCATCAGGCTATTTATCCTATGTTTACTATTGAAGACATTTTTGTTTGCTGCTTCAATTGTCTTATCCATTTCATCTGGAGTTATAGTAACACAAATAACTAGTAGTTCTTGCATTTTAATGTGTTTATCCTCTTGCATACCAGATATTCTTCTAGAATCCAACATGTTATATAACTCAGCTGGTATTTGATGTTTTATTTCTATTAAGGCTTTCTTATAGATATCTAGGTATAGTAAGACTGCTTCTTCTACCTCTCTCTGTTCGTTATCTTCTAAGTTATCATAATAAAATTTAACATTCTTCAACATACCATCTTTTGTAATTTCATCTACAATTTATGCACAAGTCTTAGGTGAAACCTTACCAGAATTAGTGTCATCCTTCTTCTTCCTCTTGACAATGTTGGATGCAACTATAGGTGTAGCCTTAGGTTCTTGCTTCTATGCCGGTAGCTTGATTGCGACCTTCCTAACCGGTTGATTCTTTGCTTCCACCTTTGTTTCCTTCGGGTTCTTCCTGAAAAACCTCTTGAATGCTAACAACGTGATCCTTTGATTTGGATTCAGTAGTAATAGTTTCAATATGAACTTCGAGATCCTTCCTCTTTCTACCTTTCTCTGGGACATCATCAATTAGTGCTTGAATATCCTTTGAGACTTTTTGTAAAAATTTACTTGTTTTTCCTTCTTGTTTCTCCCTTTTCTTCTGATTGAACTCTGTTTCAATGTCTAGAGTCTTCTGTTGTGTAGTTCCACAGGGTTTCTCTGCCTCATCTATTGGTGCATCAATTAGCATTTTTGCGTAGGCATCAAGATTCTGTGTATCTACCTCATAACTCATTTCTTCAATCCAAATCTTCCAGGGCTTAACTGCTTCCATGAGAGTCTCATCCTTCTTTACCATGAAGCAAATGTCAGTAGAGTATTTCTCTACTATATGCTCAGGTACCCTTACCCTAGACCTCAGATTTTTGAAATGCCTTAAATTAACCCCATATATTATCATCTCTCTAGCTTCCTAATGCAACAATCGACTGTTTTAATTATCTTCCTACTAGAATGTCAAAAAACCATTATTTCCTACCAGAATCAGGTGTATCATTTAAAAAATATAGCATCAAGCAGACTAACATATTCCCATACCAAAAAGTTCCCTTCTTCTCAAACTTAATCTTTCCTAAGTTGATTAACAAATCATCAAGCATCCAACCACAAAGATGTCTCTCATCATTTTATATGCAGCCAAAATGCATGGATTGGAAACAACATTCAGTCGGTTTGACTGAGTTACCTTATATCTGTTGGCATTTTTGCATTAAGTTGTCATTGATGTCAAGCGACATGATGGATATTCACATGAGTGTGAGAAGACATAATGAAGGCTTACCGGTAAGGCATAAACTGGTCTCAAGGATAACTGCTTGTTTATGATGAAGAGGTAGAATGTTAAAGTTATCACAAATCACTAGAGGTGAAGATGTGTTACTGGTATAGTGTGCACTATCGGTTAGCAGAAGAAGAAGGCCTTACCAGTAAAGGTGCGTACCGATATGAGTTTTCTGAATGTCCAAGTTTGAACTGATTGTGTGTCAGTGGGCAGAGTGATTGACCATGGTGATGCCATGTGGAGCTGAGGTGGCAAATAGGCACAGGTTGATAAAACCATCATCGACATGGTTGGTGAAACATTCTATCAATATAAACAAAACAAACACAAATTATGGGATTGTAACTGATCGATGCAGCTCGAGGAAGAAAGAATGACAGAGGAAGATCAGGGAGTAGTTGGCACCTAGATCAATGCAAAGGAAATCTAATTCAGGTTGACCTCGGAAAGGAAACAATTGAAGTGTTTTATGTGTCAATAGATTTCAAGGCAAAAGATCTTGTTCAAGATTGCTATTTTCAGAAAATATGCGTTGGATAATGGAAACCATGCACAAATACATCCTTGAAGGACAGGTGATCGATCCAAGATAGGGTGGATTGGATCTCATGAAGATTGTGTTGGGAAGAGGAAACCCTAACCACTCCGAAGTTTGAATTGCTTTTCGGTGAGAAATCACAGGATAAAAGAGGAGAGCTTGAGATAGAGCAAGTGGATGCTACAGAGAAGAGGAAGAGAAAAGAGAGAGTTAGTGAAAGAGAAGAATTGCTAGCCTTAGAAATAGTTCTAATAAAGTTGTAGTGTAGGTGAGCAAGCATACCGGTGAGAGGATCCTACTGGCATAACTATAGTTTTGCATTTAAGCCAAACTGACAAGGTGTGGCAGAGAAGGAAACATCCAAGTGTGACACAGAGTGTTGAGAGACTGTGTGAGAGAGGGAGAGAAAGATAACATAGACCAAGAATCAGAGAAAGTAATCTCACAACTGGTAGTGTGAAATTCAGTGGAGGAGAAAAGACTATCAACCGACATTGAGTTATTTGATCAAAGAGTTGCTGAATTCATTTGCAACAAGAAGTCTTAATTGTATTCAAATAGTATTTTAATATACATCGCCAAGTTAAATCTTGGTGCAAAGGCTGGTGCTCCTTGGGTTGGTGCCCTAAATCTTTATATTTTAATGTTTTACCTATGAGGCTAGATTGGAGTAGTAGTCTCCAGCAACTTTTCTCACCGAGGTTTTTCCCACATTGGGTTTTCCTCATAAATATAGTGTTGAGAGTTACATTTGTGTGAATTATCTCTTTGGATTTCTTTCTTGTTCTACTAGTTTGATTGTTTAGTGTTTAAGTGAATAACTGATATTCTAGAGTTTACTTGAAAGTCAAAAAGTTAAGGAACCACTGATTCACCCCCCCTCTCAGTGGTACTCTATGTTCAACAATTGGTATTAGAGTGAAGCTTCCCGGTTATCTTTAAACCTTGGGTAGATTTTAGACTTTGAACATAATGGCAAGAAAAAAGTCTGCTTCTTCAAAAGCCCCCATGTTTGATGGATCCAACTATGCTTTCTGCAGTAGAAGAATGGAGACCTATATTTCCTCCTTGGGTTTTGATATGTGGATTTCTGTCAAGAATGGGTATGTTGTTCCTAATGCTCCTCCCACTAATCCGGATGCCAAAAAGGAGTATGAGAATAATGCAAAGGCAAAACATGCTATCTTGAGTGGACTATCTGATAATGAATTTGTCAAAGTCATGCACCATGTTTCAGCAAAGGAGACTGAGACAAATTGTAGAGGTTGTTTGAAGGAGATTCAAAAGTCAAAGAAGCCAAGCTGCAAGCACTAAGGGGCCAACTTGAAAGCATCAAAATGAAAGATGATGAAAATATTGCATACTATCTTCACAAATTTGATGAAACTGTGAATACTATTAGAGAACTTGGAGAAGAGATTGCAGATGAGATTCTCGTCAAGAAGGTACTTAGATCTCTCACACCCAAGTATGATACTAAGGTGTCTGCCATAGAAGAAGCCAAGAATCTGAAGACTTTTTCAATGGATGAGTTATTTGGTTCACTGTCAGCCTATGAGATGAGAACAATCGGTGATATTTCCTCAAGGAAAGAAGCAACATTCAACATCACCAAAAAGGGGAAAGAGGTAGCTACTCATGAAGATTCCAGTGAAGACTCGTATGCAGAAGTAGAAAACTTTGTTAGGAAGCTCAAAAGAGGAACCGATCAGTATAAAGGAAATCTACCATTTAAATTTTTTAATTGTGGGAAGCTATGACACTTTTCTGCTAATTGTCCTCACAAGGAAACCGGTGGAGATGAGTCAAGAGCGTTCAGAAAATCTATCAGAAAAAATAGAGAAAGAAACGACTATCGGCAAGGAAGGAGAGGCTACCAGAATCCAAACAGTCTATATACTATTGAGGATGATACGTTAGATGAAGAAAATGCATCAGAAGTTGATTACCATGAGAATGACATAAAAGTCAATCTCTTCATGGCTCTTGGTGAACTAGTTGATGAAGATGAGGAAGAGGAGGATATTGAGGCTGAAGTGGACTTGGAAGGTGAACTTATTAGTGCTCTTGAGGAATTGAGTAAAAAAAGAAGAGAACTCAAGAGGGTTAAGCTTGTTGTAGTAGATGAACAAGATCTCTTGAATCAATCCCTGGATGAGTCCAGTCAAGTTATATCTGACTTTAAATTGCAGCTGGAAGAAACTAAAAGGATATGTGAAGCTACAACCTCTGATCTGACAAAGAAGGAAAAGGAGCATAAAAAGTTGGAAGCAAAAATAGTAAAGCTCAGAAAGGAGCTTGAAGAAAGTAAGAAAGAAATAAAAATAAGGAGCAAGTATGAAGGCAACACCAAGGCCTTAGACAAAATGTTGAGCAAATAGAAGCAATCCAAAGACACTAGTGGCCTAGGCTTTGAAGAAGGTCAAAGTTCAACACACAAAGATAAAATCGACAAAGAAATAATGTTCACTTCTTCAATTAAAAGTGAAGAAAAGAAGACATTCACTGTAAGCAAGGATACCGGAAAAAAGACATATGCAGACGCTGTTGGAAATCACCACTCAAATTGGTACACAACAATGAACTGGAGGCCACACTTCCTATATCAACATGTAGATCCAAGGAGATATGCAAGAGTTGACCATGAAGGATTCACTTGACTCAAAAACATGAAGGGAAGACCCCCAATGAGGCAGTTCCATTCAGGACCAAAACAACCTAACCGACATGTTTCAAACTTTCATGGTTACTGTTATCAATGTAACAAATTTGGGCACAAAATAGCTGACTGTAGATTAATCAATAAGCTCTCTATGAGTTATGAAAGTAGAAATCCATTTAATTCACCCTAGGATATGAATGTTGTTTGTTATTAGTGCAATGGATGTGGTCATAAGAGTTTTGATTGTAGGAAGAATAAACCAGTACCCTACAATAATTTTAAGGATGTTCCCTTAAATGAAAATGTAAAATGCTATAACTATCAAGAGTTTAGACACATAGAAAAGTTATGTAAAAATTGGAAGATCAAGTAGAAGAAGACAAATCCAGATTAAGAGCCAGTAACTAAACCTGAGCACAACATAGCCGTTGACAAGAAGAAGGAGACCAAACCAGTTTGGGTTGAGAATGAAAAAGAAAAGGTAGAATCAAGTCTCATAGTACAGACTGCCTTACATGCTGAAAGGAATAATCTATGGGTTGTAGATAGTGGTTGCTCAAACCATATGACTGGTGACAAAAGGAAATTCATCAAACTTGAAGACTGGAATGGTGGTTCAATAAGGTTTGGAGACAACTCCTCCATCAAAATAAAGGGAAAAGGTACTCTAAGAATTGATGTAAAATTGAAGGCACATGATGTATATTATGTGGAAGGCCTTAAGCACAATCTGTTGAGTATGAGTCAGATGTGTGATAAAGGTTACAAATTCACCTTTGACTCAACCAGTTGCCAGATAAAGAAAGATAGTATCAGTCAAGTTGTGGCAGAAGGAAAGAGAATAGATGGAAACGTTTATAATCTGAAGGAATGATATGAGTCCCAAAGTATGATAGGACAAGTAGATGAAAGTTGGATGTGTCACCAAAAATTAGGCCACATAAATTTTGATAACCTAGCTATAGTAAGCAAAAAGAGGTGTGTGAGGAATATTCCACCCATCATCAAACTGGTAAACACATTTTGTGATGAATGTGTAAAAGGTAAGAAAAATAAAGTGAGCTTCAGGACAAAAGAGAACAACACCTCAAGACCACTTGAAATCATGCATACAGATCTATGTGGTCCAATTCTAACAAGAGCACTTCCTGATGAAAGATACTTTATGCTCTTCATTGATGACTACTCAAGAATGACATGGGTCACCTTCATGCAAGATAAATCAAAAGCATTTGAAAGATTCAAGATCTTTCGGAAGATGGTGGAAAAAGAAAGTGGGTACATGTTAAAATTCCTAAGATCAGACACAGGTGGAGAGTTTACCTCAAATGAGTTTGAAGATTATTGTGAAAAACATGGAATTAGAAGGAAATACTCAACTCCTAGGACACCACAACAAAATGGTGTGGTAGAAAGGAAGAACAAGACAGTCAAGGAGATGACCAAAACCATGTTAAATGAGGCCAGTATGCCAAACATTTATTGGAAGAAAGTTGTTCATACTGCTGCATATACCTTGAACCGCATTCAATCAAGGACTAATAGAAAAATGACACCTTATGAATTGTGGTATGACTGGAACCCTTCAGTCAAATACTTCAAACTTTTTGGAAGAAAGTGCTTCATCAAGAAAGACATGGATGGTCTAGGAAGTTTTGACTCCAGGAGTGATGAACGAATCTTCCTTGGTTACTCATCTACCAGTAAGGCCTACAAATGCTACAACAAAAGACTAAGAAGAGTTGTTGAGAGTGTGCATGTAAGAGTTGATGAGGACATACACAAATGATGTCAACCATAGATCAATATGTATGATAACTTCAGTGATGAAGATGATGAAGCTCAGTCAGACATCAAACCAGAGGTAGCATGCAAGAAGGCCCCCAATTGGTATGTACAACTGAATCACCCAGAAGAGAAAATTCTGGGAAATAAGAGTAATGGTGTGCATAATAGAAGAAGACTTGCTCAGAATGATGAACAAGTTAATATATGCCTTATGATTGAAATTGAACCCAGAACATTTAATGAGGCAAGCAAAAGACAAGAATGGATGGATGCCATGGAAGAAGAACTGCAATAGATTGATAAGAACAAGACCTGGGAATTAGTCCCTAGACTAGAAGACAAGAACATCATTGGCACTAAATGGCCCTACCGGAACAAGATGAACAAAGAAGGTAAGATTGTTAGGCATAAAGCTAGACTAGTGTGCAAAGGATACTCTCAAGTAGAGGGGATTGACTTTGATGAAACATTTGCACCGGTAGCTAGATTTGAAGCAATTAGAATGTTTCTAGCCTACTCTACCTACAAGGGCTATAAAGTATACCAAGTGGATGTAAAATCTGCCTTTCTAACTGGAAATTTAGAAGAAGAAGTGTACATGGAGCAACCGGAAGGGTTTCTGCTACATGATGATGAGACATTTGTGTGCTGGTTGAAGAAGGCCTTGTATGGTTTAAAGGAAGCTCCTAGAGCATGGTACTCAAGACTAGATCAATATTTGAAGGAGCAGGGATTCAAAAAGGGAAGTGTTGATAGCAATTTGTAGATAAAGAAATATGGGAACCGCATGATCATTGTGGTTGTGTATGTAGATGACATCATTTTTGGAGGCAACAAGGACACCCTCTGCAAAAGAATTTGCTGATCAGATGCAGTCAGAATTTGAGATGTCAATGCTTGGTGAATTGAATTACTTCCTTGATTTGTAGATATTACAACAAGATAAAGGAATCTTTATCTCACAAATCAAGTATGTAAAAGAGATGTTGAAGAAATTCTAACTAGAAGATTGTAAACTGGTAAGTACCCCCATGGTGATCGGTAGCAAGTTGAGAAAGAATGATGAATCACCGATGGTGGATCAAACTCTGTATAGATCCATGATAGGCAATCTATTGTATCTAACTGCTTCAAGACTAGATATAGTTCAGGTAGTATGCATGGTGGATAGATTCCAAGCTGCACCAAAGCAGTCACATATGAATGTTGTTAGCAGAATTTTTAAGTACCTACAAGGGATGCTCAACTATGGTTTGTGGTATCCTAAACAATGATATTTTATCTTGGAAGCATACACTGATGTTGATTGGGCAATTTGCATTGATGATCGAAAGAGCACAAGTGGTGGTGTATTTTTTCTAGGTGATCGATTGGTCTCATGGCATAGCAAGAAGCAGGACTCAGTCTCTCTATCTACTATTGAAGCCTAATACATTATTGCTGCTACATGCTGCTCTTAGGTGCTTTGGATGAAGTAGACTCTCAAAGACATATAGGTGGACATCATTGATCCTATTCTCATTTGGTGTGACAATTCAAGTGCAATCAACATAGCAAAGAATCTAGTCATGCATCCTAGAACAAAGCACATTGCTATCAAGTATCACTTTCTCAGAGAGAAGGTTGAAGGATAGGAGGTAAGGATGGATTATATTCCTACTCATGAACAAGTAGCATACATTTTCACCAAACCATTACCGGTAAGCACTTTTGAGTACCTCCGACACAAGTTGAGAGTTGTGTCATCTATCTAGGAAGGCTTTATGTGGTTCAAGGGGAGCTTGGTATGGATCAAAGGGGGAATGCACATTACCCTTTGTCATTATGTCAAAGGGGGAGAAATGTACCGGTATAAAGTGTCTTGTGATAAGTTGACATCAATTCCAAAGGGGGAAATTGTTGGTATTTTGGCATTAAGTTGTCATTGATGTCAACTGACATGATGGATATTCACATGAGTGTGAGAAGATAGAATGAAGGCTTATCGGTAAGGCATAAACCGGTCAGAAGGATAGCTACTTGTTTATGATGAAGAGGCAGAATGTTAAAGTTATCACAAATCACTGGAGGTGAAGATGTGTTACCGGTATAGTGTGCACTACCAGTTAGCATAAGAAGAATTCCTGACCGGTAAAGGTGCATACCGGTATGAGTTTGTTGAATGTTCAAGTTTGAACCGACTATGTGTCAGTTATCAGAGTGATTGACCATGATGACGCCATGTGGAGCTGAGGTGGCAAATAGGCAGAGGTTGATAAAACCATCATCGACACGATTGGTGAAATTGTTTGTTGATATAAATGAAATAACCACAAATCACAGGATTGTAACTGACCGATGTGACTCAAGGAAGAAAGAATGATAGAGGAAGATCTGGGAGTAGTTGGAACCTGGATCAATGCAAAGGAAATCCAATTCAGGAAGACCTCGAAAAGGAAACAACTGAAGCATTTTATGTGTCGACAAATTTCAAGGCAGGAGATCTTGTTCGAGATTGCTATTTTCAGCAAATATTTGTTGGATAATGGAAACCGTGTATAGATGCATCCTTGAAGGATAGGTGATTGATCCAAGATAGGCTGGATTAGATCTCATGAAGATTGTGTTGGGAAGAGGAAACCCTACCGCTCCAAAGTTTGAATTGCTTTCTGGTGGGAAATCACGAGATAAAAGAGGAGAGCTTGAGATAGAGCGAGTGGATGCTGCAGAGAAGAGGAAGAGAAAAGAGAGAGTTAGCGAAAGAGAATAATTTCTAGCCTTAGAAATAGTTCTAAGAAATTTGTAGTGTAGATGAGCAAGCATACCAGTGAGAGGATTCTATCGACATAACTATAGTTTTGCATTTAAGCCAAACCGGCAAGGTGTGGCAGAGCAGGCAACATCCAAGTGTGACATAGTGTGTTGAGAGATTGTGTGAGAGAGGGAGAGAAAAATAATAGAGGCCAAGAATCAGAGAAAGTAATCTCACAACTAATAGTGTGATATTGAGTGGAGGAGAAAAGACTATCAACCAGCAGTGAGTTATTTGATCAAAGAGTTGCATAATTCATTTGCAACAAGAAGCCTTAATTATATTCAAATTATTTTTCAATATAAATCGCCAAGTTAAAGCTTGGTGCTCCTTGGGTTGGTTCCCTAAAAGTGTAGGGGTTGGTGCCCTAAATCTTTGTAATTCATTGTTTTACCTATGAGGTTGGATTGGAGCAGTAGTCTCCAACAACTTTTCTCACCGAGTTTTTTCCCACATTGGGCTTTCCTTGTAAATCTAGTGTTGAGAGTTATATTTGTGTGAATGATCTCTTTGGCTTTCTTTCTTGTTCTACCGGTTTGATTGTTTAGTGTTTAAGTGAATAACTGATATTCTGAAGTTTACTTGAAAGTCAAAAAGTTCAGGAACCACTGATTCACCCCCCCTCTCAGTGGTACTCTGTGTTCAACAATATCCGATAATCATGCTTCCAAATTTGATGTCGGTGTCGGTGATAGTGCTCACTTTTATGGATCTCTTGTCAGATGTAGTGCTAGTGATCTTCCTCACGAAATCATTTGGAAATTTCTTATCTGGATGTTGCCCTATCGATGACAAACCAATAATATCTCAGATGGCTTCCTTAGTGATTTTGTAAGGTCTGTCCAGCCATATGAATTCCCCATGTACTCTGCTCAATACATATCTTATTGTTTCATCCTCAAACTCTAGAATATCCAAAATGTCTATAAACCCTAGTTCTTCAATATGTTTATATGCCAATTTTATCTTTCCAGCTTCTCCTATTAGATCACTCATATACATTCCCTTGATATTTGAAGTTCTTAAGTCCTCTATATGCTAGTGGATGTATGGCCTAACATCCTCTACATACACAACTCCCTCCAAAATGTGAGAAAATGCTCCAACCAAATTTTCTTGGATCGCCACATGTGGATACTGCTTGAAAATTGGCCTGGGGTGGTCCTTGACCTCCATAACAGTTGGGTTTGCTACAAAAACAAGAATAGAAGATGATCCTACTTCCATGTTTCAAGATAAATACCTTTTCTTTCTCTCAGTAAAACCTTCAACAAATTCTTCCAGATTCTGGTGTGATCGCTTAAGAAGAAATCTGATTGCCTCTGAATAGCCTCTGATCGTACTTAATCACTCTGAGAAAAACCTAATCTTCCATTGACATAAATGACTGTTGGTGAAAGATACCCAGATCTCACTGAGAACATAACCATGTTGGATAATCCTCTCCAATATCTAGAACATCTTCCAAAACCTCTTCCTGGCACATATGCAACATCTTCATCAATTTTGCCCACCCCTAAGGCATTTGCCTTAGTTACCGGATGAGCTCACTACTAGTGTAGGAGCAGTCTCTTTTGCCGGATAAGTAACCGGGACATTCCCAACTGATGATTATTCTTCAGTCATCCTAACGCATCTCTGAGTATGATCTTGCCAGATTTCAGTAACCTTCTCTTTTCCTTTTTCATTTGATCCTCCATTACTTACCGGTGGATTTCTGCTTCTACAAAACTTGGCAACATGTCCAACTTCGTTACATGCATAACATGTAACATTGTTCTTTTGAATTGCTTTGTTAAAACCAGTGAAATTGCTTGACCTACACTGATTAGCCATATGTCCAAATTTTCCACAAGAATAGTATTTAACATTCATTTTGCAATCTTCTATCTTATGACCAAACTTATTACATTTAGAACATTTACCGAGAGTTCTAATTTGCTCTTTTTCTACATTGCCTAGCCATGTGACCAAATCTATTGCAAACAAAACATCTACCATTGAATTTATAAGTATTGAATTGCCTTACCAATGCCTTATGGTTTTGATCTTCAGTAGTAGTACCAAAACTCTATCCTTACTCAAATCTAAGTCCACTGGAATCTCCAGTCTGTCTCTCTCTTCAATAACTCATCAAGTTGTGCTGAGTTGATCTTTAATTTTTCTTTGTACTCACTTGCAGTAGTTTAATCTTCTCTTAGTATTATCATTTTTCTCTCAAGCTCTTGCTCATTGCTCTAGTATTGTACCAAATCAGTTCTCGACATATCATTTTCATGAACCAACCTACCACATTCTTCAAATTTGTTCTTTAGGGATACAAAAAGGATTTTTTCCTTTTTCTTTCTGTACTCAATCTCCTTAGACATCCTCATAGTTATAACTTGCATTTCATTCTTCATAACCATGTTCTCTTGACTTAATTTTTGACATTTCTTCTTAAGTGCATTTTTCTCCTCATCATCCTGATTTTGCAAAAGTTCCTTCCTCCTAGCTTGTATAGATGATAGCCTCTCTTGTAGGACAAGAATGAATTCCTTAGCAGAATTCAATTTATCTTGTAGCTTTAAGTTCTTCAACCTTTCAGCATCATGATCTTCAAGTACCATCTCAAGCTGCTTCTCCGAAGCCATATTCAATCATTCCAGTTTCAGGATCTTCCTCAAGCTGCTAAACTTCCTCCAAGGCACAAGGCTCTGATACCAATTGTTGGAAACCAATAACATTGAGAGGGGTGGGGGGGGGTGAATCAGTGTTATATTGGAATAATAGATTTTAGCCTTAACAAAACATTCATACACCAACCTATATATCGGTATAAATAGAATTGAAAGAAGTAAAGCAACCAATAAGACAAACACATAAATGAGAACCATAACACACAAATTTATACATGGAAAACCTCAATGAGGAAAAACCACGGTGAGATTTGTGACCCACAATATCAATCCATTGGCCATATGAAGAGATATTACAATATATGATGGGCCTGCACTTGCAAGAAGGCTTACAACCTAGAGCACACTACTCAATCACAATAGGAGCCTCACTGACTACATAAAATTCTAGACAACAATCCGAAGAAGTGTGAACTGCTAAGATAGCCTCTTCTATGCCATAATACCATTCCAGTTTAAGCTCTGTCTATTCCGGTTGAAACCCTAAACCCCTTTACCAGAATAACCCTTACAATAAATTCCTCACATACATAATATCTCTGAATAATTACATTCACATATCCTTTCCATTACATCCATATCCTTATTCTTATTATTTAAAATGATCTAATCAATCTGCCCTATATACCCTATACAAATTTATGCCTTATGTCGGCTTACAAAGATATATACAATATCAAATTACATGTCGGCCAAATATCACAAATGTATAAAAATTAAAATAAATTGCCGATGCTGGATCTAAGGTATGTCAGCCTCCAATACCGATAACCTTTTCTATACCATGTTGGCTTGCATTGCCAGTGAACAAAGAAATGCTTCTGTCCTGCCGGTGCTGGTGCTAGTGTAGAATCTGTGAAGTGCCTACCAGTACACCATATGAGGCTGAAACACAAAATCATGTTGCCATCAATGACAACATAGTGAAACCAACCAATAGTGTCAATTGACAACAAGTACAAAGAAAAAATCAAGGTTAGTTCAACAAAACTTGATGAGTTATTGAAAAGTCAAAGGCAGAATGGAGATTTTGGTGGACTTGGATTTGAATAAGCTTAGAGCTCCAGTACTACAATGAAGACAAAAATTAGAAGGCACCGATAAGGCAACTTAATGCCTACAAATTTAATGGTAGATGCTTTGTTTGTAATAAATTTGGTCACATGGCTAGGCAATGTAGTAATAAAGCAAATCAAAACTATAATTCTACTACCAGTCAATGTTCTAAATGCAATAAGTATGGTCATAAGACAAAATATTGCATAATAAATTTTAAATGTTATGTATGTGGAAAATTTGGACATATGGCTAATCAATGTAGGTCGGGCAATTATATAGGTTTTAGCAAAAAAATTCAAAAGAACAATGTTACATGTTATGCATGCAATGAGGTTGGACATATTGCTAAGTTTCATAGAAGTAGAAATCCACCAGTTAACAATGATGGATCAAGTGATAAAGGAAAAGAGAAGGTTAATGAAATCTGACAAAGATCATATCAAGAAATGGCTCAGGAAGTTAGATGATCAATCGGCAGATGGAAATGCATCAATTACTCAATTGATAGAGGAGGTTGCTCTTGCACCGATAGAAAGCTTATCTGACAACTAAGGCAGATGCCTTAGGGGTAGGCAAAATTCATGACAATACTGCTTATGCCTCGAGAAGAGGTTCTGGAAGATGTTCTAGACATTGGAGATACTTATTTGGCATGGAGATATTAGACCGAGATTTGGTATCTTTCATCGGAAGTCATTCATGTCAATGAGGGATTAGGGTTTCTTGGAGGTTAAAGGTTGAATTCACTTTATTTCTGATCACTTTGCATTCAGAGTGATTCCGAGCGAGTCTAAGGCAATTCAGTACGATCGATATCTTCTTGAGTGATTTCACCAGCGATTGGAAGAGTTCTTTAGGGTTTCACCGATAATTATTTCATAGGTATTTATCTTTCATCATGGAAGCGAGATCATCCTCTGTACCAACTTTTATTGCAAATCCTACCATTGTTGAGGTCAAGGACCATCCTAGGTCAATTTTCAAGTGATGTCCGCATATAGCCACCTTGGATGATTCGGTTGGCACTTTTTCCCATGTCATGGAAGGAGTCATATATGTTGAAGATGTTAGAGCATACATTCAATGTCATATTGAGGATTTGGGAACCAGTGATATTAAGAGCATGCATATGAGCGAGTTAATGGGAGATTCTGAAAAGATTAAGCCCGAGTATTAACATATTGAGGATCTAGGGTTTACTGTTATTTTGGATATTCCTGAATTTGAAGATGAGATTGCTAGATATATTTTAAGTAGAGTGCATAAGAATTCATCTAGTTGGATAGACCGTACAAGATCTCAAAGGAGGCCATCAGGGCAATGACTAGTTTTCTGTAGGTTGGACAATGTCCAGAGAAGAAGGTTTCTAATGATCAGGTCAGTAAAATCACTGATGCAACATCAAACATGCGATCAATGAGGGTTAGCACTATCACAAATAGAGATATCAGATTCAGAAGCATGATTATTGGTTACAAGGTAACTCAATCAAACCGTCTGAATTCTATTTCTAGATCCTACATTTATGGAACACATAAAATGATGAGGGAAAATGAGAAGTTAGATCTTTGTGGATGGATGTTAGATGAATTGTTAATTAACCTAGGGAAGATCAAAGGTGAGAAGAAGCAAACATTTTGGTATGGAAATCTTATTGTTTATTTGATGTTGTTTTTCATTAATGAAACTCTTGGTTTTGGGAAGAGACAATGGGCATTTGATATCCTGATAGGAAGGCAACGGAAATAATCTATTGCTAGTTTGGATAGTCAGCAAGATGACAAAGTATGGGGTTACTTTAAAACATTCCAGAAGGTTATGGATTCTAGGGAGAGGAAAAATTAGATGCTAGAATATTATCAACAATGGAGGATGACAAGCATATTAAGGTTCAAGAGTTGTTATCTACTTGTGCAACTATTACTCTAGAGGAGTTGGACATGACTCTTGAGTTTGCAGACATGAAAATATTTCATAGCAAGCACAAGATAGTAAGTCTTATGTTAGGTAGGGTTAATGAGATAGTCAAGGAGACCCACAAGGCATGGGCTCAATTCTTTGCATCAAACCTTGGTTTTTAAACTTCACTAAAAGATAAAACAAACACTACAGACATCCCGGTTGAAGTGAAAGATAAAGGTATAGTGGGTACCTCATTTATAATTTTTAAAAATATTAAGATATTAGATATTGAGCCCTCGATAGAAACTAATGTATAGACAAATGCTGAGATACCGACTAGTGTAATGGTTACTAATATTGAGCCTGTAGACACCTAAAAATGGTCAACGCTTGTGGAATCATACTTTAACATTTGCGCATTGCCTCATTTTAGGTTTTTGCATCACATTAGCATTTCTCCTATGATTCGTACTTGGTTTTTATCATTTGCGAACATCAAGTCATTCTTCTACATTCTTCATTTATCTTGCTCTTGAATTTGGTCTTGTCGACAACACTATCCAGTCATGATTTTAATCGATCTTATCCTATTGCATCAATGTGTATGCTTATTTGTCATCATTTTGGACATCGTCAATCCTAATTAGGGTTTTGTCCTCCTATCAATCTTGCGATCAATTTGTCATCGATCGTTGTCCTCTTATCAATCTTGTCATCTGGCGATCGATTTATCATCAATCCTTCAATCTTGTCCTCTTAACGATCGATTTGTCATCAATCGTTGTCATGTTCGATCTTGTCATTTTGCGATCAATTCATCATTGATCGTGGTCATTTTTAATCCTGTCATTTTGCAATCTATTTATCATTGACTCTTGTCATCTTGTTCAATCTTGTCATTTGGCAATCGATTGTTGTCTGTCTCAATTATGTCAATTTGGATCAATTTGTCATTGTTCCTTGTCAATTGGTGTATTTATTAATCAAATCATTTATCACATTGGTCATTTATCAATCCAAAATCAAATCATGATCGAGTCAATTATCTTTCATCAAGACCTAATTCATCTTCTAGGGTTTCATGATTTAATCATTTAACCTTGTGTGTGTCATTTCTTCCTTTAGGATTAATAAATTGTTTATTTATCCTAAGTCTTCTCATTGCAATTAAATGTTCATTTAATTGGCTAATTATTTCTCTTTGTGAATTAATTAATAAATGATAAATTATTAATTAATTTACCTAATTTCTAATTTTCATCAATTTCCTAATTCCTAAATTCCTCATTTTCTAATTTCTTAATTTTCTAATTTCCTAATTTCAATTTCCTCCTATTTCTCTCCTAAATTCATGGAAATGACATAGAAATTTGTCATAATTTGTCATAATTGACAATCAATCAATCCTTGCATAGAAATTTGTCATAAATTGTCATAAATCCTTGCATAGAAATTTGTCATAAATTGTCATAAACCCTTGCATAGCAATTTGTCATAGACATGTCATAATTTTGCTATTCTTGATTTGAATTTCCATTCGAATCACTATCATGCTAATCTTGTCATCTCTCCAATTCTTCTATAAATTGGATGAATTTCTTCAATCTTGGCTAATAATGAGAATAATCCTTAATCAGACTATCAAATTTACGCTTCTAGTACTCTTGATCAAAAACCCCGTCTACTTGCTTTCAATTGTGTGTGCACTTGTAGGTGAGATCCACAACTATTTGGAGAGGAAAGAAGAACAATGGAGCCGCATGGAAGGAGCATTCAAATCGTCATCCGGTTTGCATAATTTTCTAGTTTTGTATGCTTTGTTTTCATGTCTCTATTGAATGTGTCTTAGGATAGATTCATTGCAATGAATGCATTTGTGATTGATTATTAGTTTTTATATTGTTTGTGATGATTTCCTATTTCCTAACGTACATTAATTGGTGAACCCGACATGAAAACTAACCTTATAACCTCTTTATGGTGTTTTGAGTGCTCTCAAGTTGATTTGCAGGCCAAAAAACCCAAAAATAGGGTCGTGCAGGGTTTTCTGGAGACTCCTGCGCCTGTGTGAAGCAACCTGCGACTGTGTTGAGCATTCTGCACTTGTGTAGATGACATTCTGTGCTTGTGTCATGGGTTCTGCGCCTATGTCATGAGTTCTGCGCCTGTGTAAAGTCCAGAACAGAGGTAAAAAAATGCAGTGTTTACTTGAAATTTGTTGTGTTTTTGCATTTTGTTTTCTTTGCTTTGGATTTTGGTACTAATTATCTGTGCAGAATCTTGGCATACACATGGCAAAGATAATAAATCAAACTACTAACACGCTTTGTGCAGATTCGAAAGTCAAAGAATAAACGTATTAAACTTCTAACTTGGGTTTTTGCAGGTTGCCTTGGAGAAACAATCAAACTTTGTGTTTGCATTTAATTTTTAGGCACCTAGTGATTTCTAAATAGGTTGGAATGAACATTTGTTTGCTTTGATTGTTGAGTATGAAATTGGAGTAGGAGAGTATGCTCTCATCCTTCTTAGGGTGATCAAAAATCCAGATCTTTGATACCATGCTTGTGTTGTTGAGTGTGTGTCACATTTAGACGGCTTGCCTTCCCGACCACTTTGCTTTTGCAAGCAAGTGATAATTGTGAGAAGGGGATGACCCAAAGTGAGTACGGCTAGAATTCCTTGGCATTCTAACTCACTATAAAAAAATACCCGATGAGCGAAAGCTTTGAAGGAAGTGTTACGTGGGAATTGCAGTTACTTGGGAAGTGATGACCCTTGGACTCTTTCTCATATCAACATCTAAGTAGGGCCTCTTGGTCTAAATCATGCTTGCGCGAATACATTTGTTTGGTATCTTGATGGGCTTAATGTCTCAATCATGCTTGCGTGACATCAAGGAGTAATGCTTAACAGAAATCCTTACTAAACACCTTGTTTTTAGAGGCCAAAAACCCTTCTAGTTGCTTGAGAAGGACAAATTCGGATACTTGGAAGAGATACTAAGTTCGCCATGGGGAGATTTCCATGGGGACTGATGCTTGGCTGCCCTGAGAAGTGAGTGCCGTGGAGGGGAGCCCATGGGGTCAAGCATCTATGTATTCTCCTTGAATCCCATAATGAGTCTACCTCTCAAGTACCTAATGTCCTTGCCTACCATAAGAAATGTGGAAATGAGCATGATTGTCTTGAGTCTAAGTTGAAATATCTTGTATTATTTGCTTGTCAAAAGTTGAATTGCATCCCATTTCAAAAAGCAAAACAAATTGATCCAACATAAGATTAAGCACAAGAGACATTCATCCAACAAAAGTTTATCAAGATTCAAAACTCATCTTCAAACATGGTTGTCAGATATTGTTCAAAATCTTGTCTCAACATTCATGTCACTTACATTTAAGTTCATCCTAGGTTGCATTTTGCAAAAGTCATTGTCAACTATCAAGGTTAAGTTTCACCTAAGTCAATACTCTTTTGCATATCAATAAGGGTTATCCATTTGCATGTGCCCTCTTGCATCAAAGTCATATCATTGTCATTCATTCATAATTGCATACCCTAGGTCTCTTCATTAAGATTAGGTCATTATCATATCATATTAAGGTCACTTGCATATTAATTGTCCTTTTGCATATAGTGCCAAAATTAGGTTTTGTCATACTTGAGTAATCCTAATCTTTGATAAACCCTAAGTTATTGTTAAGAAGTCTAGACCTTATCAAATATTTTGTCCTTTTGTCATCAATATCATTTGGTCAAACCTAGCTTAGTATCCAAGCATATAGGGGAGACTTTGTCACTTACGTCCTTTTGTCCTTTAAGGTCTAGATATCATTCCAATTTCCTAAGGGTCCCTCTCTTAGATTTGCATTTCAAAAGTTTGTCAAAATCTTCAAAAACAACCAAAAACATAGATTGCATGCTTGTCTATATAGTTTGCATTTGGTTGCATATCATACATTATCTTTGAAAATTCCAAAAACATTGCATTTGCATAAGTGACATGCCTGTTGAGACAAGATCAAAATCTAAAAAGATGGGCGAAGCAATGTATCAACCCATGGACAACATAGCAAATTCGCAGTTTCAAACTAGTCAAACAGTACAAATTGAAGGTTCATCAAACACATCTCTACCACCATATGGAACGGTTCAACTTGGGCCACCTCCATTATATGAACCAGTGTTTGTACCTATGAAACAAGGACATGGGAGTGTTCCACCAACTCCAAGAGGAAGTGCGCCTTTCAATTTCAATCAACCACACCTGCAACATGACATTCAAAATCAAACATTATATGAAGAACAAACCCTCTCACAAGGATTTGGTTCAGATCAAGGGTTTCACCAAGAAATGAATCCAAATGTCCAACCAGATTCCTCATCCAATTTCGATACTTCTGACGATGTTGACATGTTCCTTCAAGATCCAAAGATAACAAAAAAGATGGATAAGTTCTTGAACAAAGTCTTTAAGATGTTTCCACAAAAGTATCTTAACATGATGAGTAATGTGACATCTTCAAGTGACCAAATCAATGTGCAAGAACAACAAGGTGGTGAGTTGTTAAGTTTCCCCCTGCATCCAAATGAAGAAGGTGCACAACAAGCAACTCAACCTACCTTGATGAGTAAACGTGCTTCAAAGGCATTGATAGTGACTATTCCTCAAAAGTCACCATTTGAAACGATAAATAATCCACTATTCAACACAACACCTGTAACGCAAGATCAAATGAAGAGCACGCAAGTATTCACAGCTGTCCCTCAACAAGAAGTGGTTCCTTACATGCATAAAGTGGGATCAAAATCTAAGATGCAGGAAAGCTTCACAACTGGAATGCCTAATGTCACCAATGTCCAAAATAATTCCACGATGCAACTAAGTTCTTATGTTCCGTTAAGTTCAATATCTTTGCCGAATACTATTGCGACAAATCCTTCAATAATGGCAACACAAAGAGCTACAGATAGTGGTTTGCACCAACAACAATTGTTGCAACAATTGAGTAATATACAAAAGCTACAATCAAATGTGCAAACAAGCAATGTGCAACAACAACAATTTCACGTTCGACAACAAGTTGCAGTGCCTTCGGCACCATTACAAGTTAATGCAAACTTGCAACCATCACAATGGATTGGACAAACAACACAACAAGTTAATGCAAGTGCTATACCCCATCCTAAGGAGAAGCAACGAAAAGAGCCTAAACAAAGTTTTTTACAAATGATGGGATATACACCACGATGACAATTGGCACAAAGTCAACAAGTTCCGATCCGTCAGCCTCAACACCAACATGTGCCACAATATGTGCCAAGACAAGCAAGCTATCCTACTTTACAACCGCAATTGGCGCTTGTGCAATATCAACAACCTACTCAATTGCAATATCAACCTAGGCTCCAAGAAGCACAACAACAAGGTCAATATCAAGGCATAGCACAACCGCAGCAACAAGCGATGTATCAAGAACTTTATATGCCAGAAACACCAAAAACGGCCATTTCAGAGTATCAACAACCGATCGAAAATGCGATGTATCGACAAAGGATACCAACTGGGATTAATGATGGACCTCTAAATTCTGATACAATTGCGCAACAACTTGAGAAGTTGCAACGAAAAGTTGATGCATTAGAAACTAAAGGAACAAAGAAGTTGTATACAGATCAAGATTTATGTCCTAATCCATTTGACAAGAGTGTATACATGCCTCCATTCCCTAAGCACTTTGAGGTACCTAATTTTGAGAAATATAAAGGGAATGGCAATCCAAAAGATCACATTCGAGCATTTTTCACGACATGTACTGAGGTAAGCTATGAAGAGACGTATTTAATGCGCTTATTTGCACGAAGTCTCACGGGACAAGCTATGGATTGGTATTCACATTTGCCACGAAATATAAAGACTTGGTCTGAATTGGCTCAAAAGTTTTTATCTCATTTTGCATTCAACATCGATAGTGATGTGACCATGTCAGATTTATGCAACACCAAGCAAAAGCAAGGTGAATCATTAGTGACTTTCTTGCAATGATGGCGAAGCTTGTATAGTCGTTCTTCTCTTGATATACCCAAAGAACAACAAGTGAATCTGTTTATCCAGAATTTGGTCCTAGAAATGATGTATGAGCTAAAGTTGAAAAGTCCCAGTACTATAGAGAAACTTATTAAGAAGGGAATGAGCATTGAAACAGCTCTGGTAGCTAAAGGAATTATCAAGCTCAATAAAGACAATGACAACACCAATTATTCGGGGGATAGAAACAGATTTTGGTATAAGAACAAGAATGTCACTAATGATGGATTTGTTGATGCAAGAGCGGTGAATGCAAATCAACCCCCATTCACGATCAAGAAATTGAGTGTTCCTAATATGTCAACTATGGAACAAAATCAAGCACCAATGAGCAATGTTACTCAATAGTCACAATATCAACAACATGCTCAACAGTCACAATATCAACAACATGCTCAACAACAACATGCTCAACAACAGCATACTCAACAACAAGGCCAACAACAAAACCAGTAGTGCAAACCCTTTCGATCGCAGGATGGGCCTCCTCAACAATTTATGCCATTGGGAGAGCCTATTGAATTAGTAATGAGACAATTGATACAAGCAAAATTTATTAAGCTACCAGATATCAAGGCAGAACTAGCAGTAAAACTGCATTGGTGGAATGATAATGCGTACTGTGAATATCATCGGTCTAAAGGACACAAAACTGCATCCTGTTTCCAATTGAAACACATGAATCAAGATTTATTAGAACAAGGAGTAATTGAGGTAGACCCACCCCATCCGACCTCTAACACTGATCATACTATCTTCAAAACTCCTTTGCTTGATCATGACAAGGGAAAAGCGTCTTCTTCCAACTCTACCCAAACGACCAATTATGCAAGTTCTGGTTATAATAATGTCATTAATTGTTTTCATGCGTCAAATGAGTATGTTTCTACCTTGAGAATAAAGGGACAAGATCCTTCTTGTGCAGTCACCACTCGTCGATCCAAGATAGTTTTGAAAGGAGCTCCTGCAGCTCCTCCCAAGCCAACTCCTGCAAGTCAGTATAATCTTTTGGATCACCTAGGAAAGACACCTGCACAAATATCAATCCTTGAGTTATTGAAAATGTCTCCCATGCATCGTGCAGTCCTAGATAAAGCCTTAGTTGAGTCCACTATTCCAACAGATATTGATGTTGACCAGTTTCAAGCCCGGATTGGACATTTAGCCGTTTCCTAAAATGTCACATTTTCTGACAATGATATCTCACCCGACAAGCTCCCTCACAATGATCCTTTACACCTTGAAGTCTTTGTTCATAACTGCAAAATCCAATGAGTCTTTTTAGATGGCGGAGCAGGTCTTAATATTTGTACTTTGAGAGTGGTTATTGGCCTTGGGTATACAGAAAATGACATTGATGCTTCTAAAAGAATAACAATCAAAGCATATGATGATGCTGAGCGCCCATCCAAAGGGATAATTACATTGCCTATCAGAGTTGGTCCAGTGACAGAAAACACTTTCCTGCAAGTCCTCGACCTTGATCTCCCTTATAATATGATCCTTGGCCGTCCATGGATTCATGCAATGAAAGCAGTTCCGTCCACCTATCATCAATGTTTGAAATATCCTTACAATGGAACTGAGATAACAATTCCTGGAGATCCTAATCCATTTCAATTTTGTGCTACTCTAAAGGATACCCCTCAGCGGCAAGTCCTAGTCAACAGAGAAGCCAAATCACATAGCTATGTGGATCCCAATCAATTGTTAGAGGCTGTCAAAGGAAAATTGAAGATACAAGACCAAGGATGTGGAGAATATTCAATGGATCAGACATTCCTCATCGAGAATTTGCCAATATCTCCAAAATCATATGGCAAACCGCATTTATTGCAAAAAGAACCTAAGGTCATTATTCAATATCAGCCTCCTACTACATTTACCAAATGGGGAGAACTTGACAAGGAAACTGTAGATGACGATGTCATGGATTGGATTTATAAAGATCCAATTGAGACCCCACCTGTCAGATTGCCAGTGGAACGATATGGCAAAGGATTTACCATACTGCAAAAGAAGGGATATGATGGTTGCAGTGGCTTAGGCCTAAACAACAATGGAAGGCTAGAACCTGTCATACCCAAGAGATGACCTCCAACTTTAGGGTTAGGTTTTGTACCATTGCGAATTGGATCCACATCTACCAAAGTGCCCACGTGTAGAAAAGGGCATGATTCTGACGATGAAATAGCACCTGAGGATACCCGACCCGAGACTGATTCCAATGAATGGGAGTGGAGTTCTTTTTCTTCTAGCTCCTATGCCCTTGATAATATCTTCATTGACCCCGATAACTTGCCTATGGAAGACAAACATGAAATAACTCCTCTTCCTAAAACCTGTCCTCACGCTTGGATAGAGACATTTTGGGATCCAAGCTCCGAATCCGATACAAGCAGTTCGGATAGTGACACTATGGATGTTCATATCTTTACCCTATCAACCCTCTCTCTCCTTACAACTGATGATGACATGCCCCTCATCTATCCCCAGCTTATCCAACATGACCAACAAGAACCACTCACATTGGACTGTTTTAAAAATGACGAAGCAATTGCAGAATTCCTTGGACTACGGGAAGGCATACCACCAGGTGATCATAAGGCAGGATTTGCTATCGACCTGGATTCCACGACATATTTTGGGGAGTCAACTCCCTCTTCCAGTCATCAAAATGAAAAAAGAAAAGAAATAATAAAAAATCAAAAGAATAGATCTTTGGGTGAAAACCATAAGGCACTCTTTGATCATACAAAAGTAAAAATAAAAGACGTACCTACGGGTGAAAACCTCTCTGAGGCGCCCAAAGGTGGAAGAGTGGACATACCCCTATCAAGTCAGGACAAATCAACATTGCTTGTGGAAATGATCGAGGAAATCAATTTGGGTACACCTGACAACCCTAAGGTCATTCATTTTGCTGCTTCCCTCTCACAACAGGAAAAAATAGATTTTGTCAATTTCTTTCTTGAGAAGAAGATTAGCTTTGCATGGTCCTATGCAGATATGCCTGGCCTTGATCCAGAATTGGTTCTTCATCATTTGCCACTAAAAGCTGATGCCAAGCTTGTCAAACAGAAACTTAGAAAGATGCATCCTCAGGTGGCTCTTCTGGTCAAAGTGGAATTAAAAAAATTGCTAGATGTGGGCTTCATCAGACCCATTGATTATGCAGACTGGATTTCAAATTTAGTGCCAGTTAGAAAAGTAATTGGGAGCATCAGAATCTGCACAGATTTTCAGGATCTCAATAAAGCATGCCCTAAAGATGATTTTCCATTGCCAAACATAGACATCATAGTGGACATGATGGCTGGATATGAGATGATTTCATTAATGGATGGTTTCTCCGGCTATAACCAAATTCGCATTGCTCCTAAAGATCAGCATAAGACAACATTCACCTGTACTTGGGGTACCTATTGTTCGAATGTGATGCCCTTCGGTCTTAAAAATGTAGGTGCAACATATCAAAGAGCAATGACGACAATTTTTCATGATTTCATGCACACTCTGATGAAGGACTATGTTGATGACTTGTTATGCAAATCTGTCACTAAAGATAGTCATCTGGCCATCCTGGGCCCAATCTTTGACCAAATGGAGACCTACAAACTCAGGCTCAATCCAAAGAAGTGTGTCTTTGGTGTCATAGTTGGCAAATTACTAGGATACATTATTTCTCACCGAGGCATTGAGGTCGACCCTGCCAAAGTCAAAGCAATAATGGATATGCCTCCACCTTCAAATCTTCGGCAATTAAGAAGTCTGCAAGGAAAGCTCCAGTCAATCCGCTGCTTCATAGCTCAGTTGGCCGACAAATGTCATCCATTCCAGCATCTATTGCATAAAGGTGTCACTTTCAAATGGACTGAGCAATGTCAATCAGCCTTTCAAGCTCTTAAAGAATATTTGCTGTCGCCACCTATTCTAATGCCTCCGATAGACGGAAAGCCATTTTTATTGTATATTTCTGCAACTGAAATGGCATTAGGAGTTCTCTTGGCCCAACAAGATGAGAACAACAAAGAGAGAGCTATTTACTATATCAGTCGGACACTGGTAGGCTCTGAGCTAAATTATTCAACTATTGAAAGGGCATGCTTAGCAGTGGTATTTGCAACACAGAAACTTCGACATTATATGCTGAGCCACCGAACATTGTTGGTTGCAAAAATTGACCCCTTAAAATATTTGCTTAGCCGAGCAGCTTTGATGGGTCGCCTAGCAAAATGGGTCATGATCCTCAGTGAATTTGACATTGAGTATATGGAGCGAAAGGCCATAAAAGGACAAGTCATAGCAAATCAGCTTGCAGAGGCTCCTCTTTCTGATGATCATCCCATGTTGACTGATTTTCCAGATGAACCAGTCTTTGCTTTCACATCATCTACTGAATGGAAGTTATACTTTGATGGGTCCCATACCAAGTTCGGGTCTAGAGCAGGCATCTTGTTTGTCACCCCTCAAGGTGATGCTATTCCAAAGTCTTACAGAATAACTTTCCCCTACACCAATAACATTGCAGAGTATGAAGCACTGGTTACAGGACTCCGAGTAGCAGTCCACTGGAATGTCAAGCATTTGCAAGTCTATGGAGATTCTCAATTAGTCATCCGATAAGTGAATGATGACTATGAAACAAAAGATGAAAAGCTTATTCCCTATAAGCATATGGTAGATTTCTTCAAGACCAAGTTCATGGCTATCCATTTCAATCAAGTTCCAAGAATGCAAAATAAGTCGGCAGATGCGATGGCTATGATTGCTTCCATGTTGAATATGCCAAGCAATATGGACAAATGTGAATTTTTAGTTGAACAATTGCTGGTTCCTTCTTTTGACATTCCGATAGCAGATGTGATGTGCGTTCTTGTTGGTCCCAACTCCCCATGGTACAATGACATCTATCAATATTTGAAATCCCAAACCTTACCACCCAACCTTTCCACTAACCAACGCCGAGCCTTTATCCGACAGACAGCCAAATATGTCATCATCGCCGACACCCTTTACCACCGTTCCTTTGACCATACCCTCCTCAGGTGTTTGGATTCTGACAAAGCACAAACGACTTTACACGAGGTTCATGATGGTATATGTGGGGGCCATTTCAATGGTCTAAGCTTAGCTAAAAAGTTGATTCGTGCTGGGTATTATTGGCCCACTCTGGAAAGAGATGTTCATGATTTTGTTAAGAAGTGCTACAAATGCCAGATTCATGGAAACTACATTCATGCACCAGCCCAAGAGCTTCATTTTGTCATATCTTTGTGGCCTTTTCTCAATGGGGATTGGATCTTATTGGCAAGATTCACCCGACCTCTGCAAATGGACACAAGTTCATCCTTACAGCCACAGAGTATTTTACAAAATGGATTGAGGCTATCCCCATGACCTATATCACGGGTGTCCAAATTTCAAAGTTTCTACTGAATTATATCATATGCAGATATGGGGTTCCCCTTGCCATAGTTACTGATAATGGTCGTCCTTTCAAGAATAAAGATGTTAAAGAGCTTTGTGCAAAGTTTCATATCCAACACCGTTTCTCCAGTCCATACTATCCACAGGGGAATGGTCAAGCCGAAGCATCAAATAAAACCATTATCAAGATCCTGAAGAAGGTTGTCAATGACGCTGGTTGAGATTGGCATGTGCAGCTGAATCCAGCACTATGGGCTTATCGCACTTCTATACGCACACCTACTGGCGCAACACCTTATTCCTTGGTGTATGGTGCGGAAGCTATTTTACCTTTGGAGGTGGAGATTCCTTCCTTGCGTGTTTCCTTGCAACATCTGATTGATGATGAGACACACAGAGTCTCTCGGCTGCATCAGCTTGAGATGTTAGATGAGAAACGTCAGACAGCTCTGACACATTTGCAAGCATATCAAAACCGTCTCGGTCACTCTTATAATAAGAAGGTCAAAGGGCGACACTTTGAAGTCGGAGACCTAGTTTTAAAGGCAAACCCTAAGAATGCACAGTCTACTGACATCATCAAAGGTAAATTTGAACCTAATTGGGTTGGTCCTTTCATAGTAACTGCAGCATATGGCTCGGGGGCATATCAGCTTGCTACCCCGGAAGGTGAACCTCTGTCCAATCCTATCAACAACATGCATCTTCGCAAGTACTGGGCCTAATTTTCTATCAGTACTTCTTCAAATATGATCCTAAAAAAATACAAAAAAAAAAAGAAAAAATACAAAAAAAAAATGAAAAAAATGAAAAATACAAAAAAAAAGAAAAAAAAGAAAAAAAAGGAAAAGAGCAAAGATAAATGATTCGTCCTCTAGTGAAAACCTGGCAAACAGGCGCTTAGGGAAAGTACCTTGGTGAAAACCTGGCAAACAGGCGCCATGTGTAAAATGAGATCGTTGCTCCGTCATCTATCATGACCTTTAAGCTATGCTTTTTCTCGGCCGGTTCTTCATGTTTATCTTTGTCTTGACCTGATGTCCTATTTCAGGCTCGTTATTGGTCAACATCATTGTCTTACATACCCCGGTTCTTTGTCCATATGTTTTGGTCCCAGTCTATGTATGTCTTTCCGATGCCCATTGGGTGCATTCCCTTGTCATGATCGATCACTGGAACTTTTGCATTTAATAATGTCCTGAAAAAATTCAAAAAAATCAAATAAAGTCTTGAAAAAATTCAAAAAAAATCAAATAAAGTCCTGAAAAAATTCAAAAACAAAATCAAATAAAGTCCTGAAAAAAATCTTCAAGCAAAAAAATTGAAAAAAGTCCTGAAAAAATATCTCAAAAATCAACAAATTGAAAATCCATAAAAATCATAAAAAGTCCTGAAAAAAAATGAACAAAAACATTTCAAAACATCAAAATCCAAAAAACAAGCATTTTGTCAATAAAATATCCCCTTTTGTGCATAAGACAAATCACTAAGCATACATCCAACGACTCACAATCCAACATTGTGCTTTAATGAAATCATGCATTAACAGATGAACTTTTTATTCAAACCAAACATTCAAACTGATCCAAATTGTCATATCAATCGAACGGTACCATCAAAATCATTTGTCCTTGTCTCTACTATCATGGGTCTTATACAGGGTGTGGTATACTCGAAACCAGACTGTGTCCTATCTTAGATGGGGTACCACATGTCCTGAAACTAGACAGCATGACCGTCCTATCAACTCTTTCAACTTTTGACAATGAAGATCAAGATGTTTGTTTGATTTGTTGGAATTTGTGCATCTTATCTTTTTATTGATTTATCTTTGGCTTCGGTCATGTTCCTATGTTACTCGATGATGTCACTGAGTGATTTAGAGTGACCGGGATGGTTCATGATCCTTTTCTTTGTTGCTTGTCTATGATGTGTCTGTCTTTCACAAATAGGGTTGCATTTCAACTCTGGCCTTCAATGCCATGATGCTACGCATCCATTTTGCTACATAAAAATAAAGGTTCTCACCTACAAAGTGCATTACTGAAAGCAAGTTTTCTTCATCTTTAACTATCTTCTATCTCATTTTCTTCTTACTAACATTTCTTCTGTCAGTTTGGATAGTCAGTTCGGTTTAGTGCTCCGATTTCCCCGCACATATGCTGCATCCTGCATTCATTTGGTTAGTACACTTGCATTACATCGAGCATCCCATCAAGCATTTCATATTATAAATGCATCAAAAACACATAAAACAAAAACATATCCATACATATTCCATAATGATACATAAACAGTGCATAAGTCATCCATACATGGAAAATAACCATAGGTCATAACATATTGCATCCCATCATATCGATGCATATCATATATCATCATAATATCGGAGTACAAAATCAGACTGTCTGTCCTAAGTATGGCCTGTAGGCTAACTACAAAATGTCAACATACATAATGTCCACTATCTATCCTAAGGAGCACGTGCCTCTGTCACTGGGTGCTCCCTCTGTCCTCCTCATCCCTGCCATGTCTCATGGATGGTGTCCCTCCTGGTCCTGGCTGTGGTGGTCTCATCGGTCCACTCACCCCCATGCCGCTCAATGACCTCCGAGAGTGTGCCCTGCTCTCTGTCCTTGATCGTGCCTGATATGAAGGTGCTCTTTGCTCTAGTGGAACTGCACTCTCATATAGTGTCCTCCAATGGCGTATCTCCTCTCCGGTCTCTACCAACATTTGTCCTAGCTCCCGTACACTGGCATCCCGGATCGACCCAATATACTCAGTGACTCTCTGTCCTTCTCGTTGTGCCTGCACTACTGCTGTGTCTTGAGCCGTTGTGAGTCTGGCTATCTCTCTCTCTAAAGTCGCAATGTGATCCTGCTGACTCGCTATGGTAGCCCTGAATATCTCCATCTCCTCTGTCCTAGTTGTCTCTGGCTCTATGGGTATGTCCTGTAATGCCTCCTGCTCCCCATCCTCATCTCTGTCCTCATCATCCCCACCATCCTCATCTCTGTCCTCATCCCCATCTCCATCATCCTCATCCCCATCCTCATCCTCCTCATCCTCATCATCTCCCTCCTCCTCTCCTGTGAGTGGGAAGTCCTCCTGTCGCCTCGGTACTGGAATATCCAGATCTGTCAATGGCACTGGCCGTCGTCATGCAAACCATCTATCATACTCATCTGTCGTCCCGGCGTCTGCCACATCTGATCTCCAATCCCACTGTCTCTGCTGTAGCTATGAGAAGTCTGCATATGCTGTGTGTGGCTGAATCATACTTCCCCACTGACTCGTCTCTTTGTGAGATCGGGCAAAGTGTGCAGTCCTCCTAGGTACATCCTACCTCTCTCCAAACTGTCATCTGACTCTCTCTGGCAGGTACAACTCAATCACTCTCTGGCGATTCACTGGTTGCCCAATCAAGTACCTCTCCTGTCTACAATATGGTAACTCCTCACTGTCATCTGACCATCCCGAGCAATCACGATATGGCCTCCATATGAACTCTCTCAATCTGTCTAGCTTGTGTCGCCAGTACAATATATATCCAAAAGGACCCTGTCTCAATGCTCCCCCATAGCAATACACATATGGTCGGTGTGGTACTACCTATCTATCTGTGATCGGTTGACATATGGCTATGTGCTCAAATGCCCATACCTGTAGCAATGTGACTCCACAGCTCAAAGTCTGCACTCCCTGATATGCTATCTGATGCAGCTGAAAATATAGCATAGCTAGTACACATGGTCCCCATGCGTACACTGTCCCCTCTATCGCCATCTGCTCTAGCACTCTTCCCCATCCAATAGGGAATCCATGTCCTCATCTGTCTCCTGCCAGTAGACATGCTATCACCATGGCTATCACCATGTATCATTGATCATACTCTGATGCCATCGTCTCCCAGCCAATCTCTCTCTCGACAATATCCAGATCATCTGCGTTGCACTCAAACAATCTACACAGCGCGTCTCTCCCTGTCACTGGGTCATACTCTATCATCTCTCCATGAATCAGAATGCGGAGGATATGCCATACATCCTCCAGTGTCACCATCGCCAGATGGAAGGAGGAAGTCTCTGAATGCCATCGCTCTGCCAATGCGGTAAGCAGTCCTGTGTTTGCCCTAATCTCGGGCATGAATGTGACATAGTATATCCCAAGTCCTGCTAAGGTATCTCTCTCTGTGCTCCTGAGTCTATGTCGTAGCATAAAGCAATCTGGTCGATTCTCCCATGTGATCAACGGATGCTGTCGACTCTGCATCACAATTGGGGCAAATTTTGTCAGTTTTAGGGTTTGCTCCTACGGGTTGCATTTCCTCATTTTCATGTCTAATCAGGGTGTTTTTCATCTCATTTGACCTATCCTATCCTTGTTCCCCCTTTCCGGAGCATTTGCATGCCGTTTTGACCAAAATTAGGGTTTCCAATGCACACTTGCGCCTGTGTCCAGGAACCTGCGTCTGTGTCTCCCTACACAAGCGCAGAAGACCCTACACAAGCACAGAAGTCCTTTTCTGCATCCCCTGTGGGCCCCGCAATGTCTCGCAAGCAATCAAAATTCATGAAATTGAAAACATGGGTATTTGAGATCCATACCGCTGCTCCTGCGTCGTCCGGTCATCTGAATGTGCGTATGCATTCCCCGAGGTGATCCGCCATTGGAATGTTTGCCATCTATCTGCAAGTGTCCTTGTCCAGAGCAACAAATCCTCCTCCTTGGCTAGTGCAAATGAGCACTTTTTCACTCTCTTGGCCTCATTTATAGATCTTTGTCAGTGCATAGATGGACATGCACCCTCTCCATCTTATGTTGGTTGCGATCTTTTGCATCTTCAATTGCTTGTCCTTCATGCATCCGGTATCCGATTGTCAGTCCGTTCGATCCTATCCTTTTTATCAATCAATTGGCCTATTTTCTGCATGTTTCCAGCCAATTCCTCGAGGGGGCATGCATATGTCATTATTATTGTCTGGGGCATTTTCATTACTGTTCTTTGAAACAACGCTTAAAATCGCATTGTCTCAAAGAGGGGCAAAATGTAGACACCTAAAAATGGTCAACGCTTGCGGAATCATACTTTAACATTTGCGCATTGCCTCATTTTAGGTTTTTGCATCGCATTAACATTTCTCCTATGATTCGTACTTGGTTTTTATCATTTGCGAACATCAAGTCATTCTTCTACATTCTTCATTTATCTTGCTCTTGAATTTGGTCTTGTCGACAACACTATCCAGTCATGATTTTAATCGATCTTATCCTATTGCATCAATGTGTATGCTTATTTGTCATCATTTTGGACATCGTCAATCCTAATTAGGGTTTTGTCCTCCTATCAATCTTGCGATCAATTTGTCATCGATCGTTGTCCTCTTATCAATCTTGTCATCTGGCGATCGATTTATCATCAATCCTTCAATCTTGTCCTCTTAACGATCGATTTGTCATCAATCGTTGTCATGTTCGATCTTGTCATTTTGCGATCAATTCATCATTGATCGTGGTCATTTTTAATCCTGTCATTTTGCAATCTATTTATCATTGACTCTTGTCATCTTGTTCAATCTTGTCATTTGGCGATCGATTGTTGTCTGTCTCAATTATGTCAATTTGGATCAATTTGTCATTGTTCCTTGTCAATTGGTGTATTTATTAATCAAATCATTTATCACATTGGTCATTTATCAATCCAAAATCAAATCATGATCGAGTCAATTATCTTTCATCAAGACCTAATTCATCTTCTAGGGTTTCATGATTTAATCATTTAACCTTGTGTGTGTCATTTCTTCCTTTAGGATTAATAAATTGTTTATTTATCCTAAGTCTTCTCATTGCAATTAAATGTTCATTTAATTGGCTAATTATTCCTCTTTGTGAATTAATTAATAAATGATAAATTATTAATTAATTTACCTAATTTCTAATTTTCATCAATTTCCTAATTCCTAAATTCCTCATTTTCTAATTTCTTAATTTTCTAATTTCCTAATTTCAATTTCCTCCTATTTCTCTCCTAAATTCATGGAAATGACATAGAAATTTGTCATAATTTGTCATAATTGACAATCAATCAATCCTTGCATAGAAATTTGTCATAAATTGTCATAAATCCTTGCATAGAAATTTGTCATAAATTGTCATAAACCCTTGCATAGCAATTTGTCATAGACATGTCATAATTTTGCTATTCTTGATTTGAATTTCCATTCGAATCACTATCATGCTAATCTTGTCATCTCTCCAATTCTTCTATAAATTGGATGAATTTCTTCAATCTTGGCTAATAATGAGAATAATCCTTAATCAGACTATCAAATTTACGCTTCTAGTACTCTTGATCAAAAACCCCGTCTACTTGCTTTCAATTGTGTGTGCACTTGTAGGTGAGATCCACAACTATTTGGAGAGGAAAGAAGAACAATGGAGCCGCATGGAAGGAGCATTCAAATCGTCATCCGGTTTGCATAATTTTCTAGTTTTGTATGCTTTGTTTTCATGTCTCTATTGAATGTGTCTTAGGATAGATTCATTGCAATGAATGCATTTGTGATTGATTATTAGTTTTTATATTGTTTGTGATGATTTCCTATTTCCTAATGTACATAGCCCTCAATAGAAACTAGTGTAATGGTTAATAATGTTGAGGACAATAGTCCTTTGGATATGAATATACAGGTTGAGGTCACAGTTCATAAGGAGGAACCGATAGTAACTGTTACTACACCAAGTGGCGAAACCACTAGTGCAAGAGAGGAAGCTATAAAAGTTAAACCATCAGAGGAGAAGAAAGGGGAATCCAACACGGAACCGGTAGTGAGCCCATCATTGTTGTCAATTGACACCTCACAGGTTGAACAAAAAATCGTAACTAAGATGAGTTATACTAAACTCATGATGATGGTTGCATAGAAGATGATGAAGGAAGGATCTATGGACAAAGGAGTTATTGATCAATCTATCATTGTTTTGCATAGACTTGTCCCAGAGTGCAAATTTGACAAAGAAGCAAGCCCATTTGATAAACTTAAAATAATCACAGAGCACACTTCTAAGGACTTTCAATCTTTACAACAGATATCAAACCGAGAGGTGTTGGAGAGATTTACATAGGCTAAGAGAGCAACATTTGATCAGATAATTGAGTTGGAGAAGGAGATTAATGATAAGCTGAAGTTGATTGATAATACTTTGAGGAAGTGTACTAATATTTATAGAGTATGTTGCAACACAGGTTTACTTTCAACAGATTTAGATTGAAAGATTAAGGATACTTAGGAGAAAATTGTAGGTATAGGCAATTATTTTGATAGATCACATTCTTTGACTACATCTATTGATGGTTAGATTTTGGTTTTGAAAGCCCAAGTTTTTTCTCTTGAGAGGGATAAAGATAAAATCATAAGGAGAGCTAGAGGTCTTAGAGGATTGGTGAGTCCCCGATTGGATTCATTAAGTGTACATAAGAAGGAGTGTATTGATATGGTTGGTAAGCCCACACCGATAGAAATTAAGGATAAAGAGTCATATGCCCATATGCTTAATGAAGTTGTATCTTTTTCTGACACACTCCAATCAGGTTGGGATACCTATCTAGAGATTTTTGAGAAAGCTGATAGGGAGATTGAAAGGAAAGTGCTCAATAAGGCCAATTTGCTCAACTAGTTCATTTTGTTACCCAAACGCTTTTTGAGTCAACTGTATGTGTTTACTCAAATGGTCTTTTGGTAATAGTGCCAAGTACTTCATGGTTCACTTGCCTAATAATCTCCCTTTTAGGTGATGGCTCATACCCATGCTCAATCTACTGAAATCACTCACTCCACCCAACAACTACTTCTCAACCCTTGCTCTTGGCATCCAACTTGCTATTTCCAATGCATATTAGCAACTCCAACTTGTACATGTGGGGGAATCAAAGTTTTGTTCAAGGTTTGATAGTCAAACTTAGTTTTAGGCTCATAGTCTTTTGCTTGCTCAAGTGCACCCACCAAAGGATCAAAATCTCCAATTTAGGCTATGCATTGTCCAAGGTTCCATCTGACACTTATCTCACTATTTAGGATTTTTATAATAAGGTTTCACAAGACCCCAACTCCTTACAATCAGGTTTGAGCATTCTTTCAAAAACTATCATTTGTGTGTTATGCAGCCAACAGGGCTACTACCCCGTGGAGGGCTAATTGGTCATTTTTTGTTCACCCTGCCCAATGATGGCCTTCTTAATCATGAAAATTATTTTGGATGAAGTGAAATAGGTCATAGAAAGGATATTTTCATGGTTTTAGGTTCCACCAAGTTAGTTTAGTGATTGTTCACAAAATTGGGCTTAAAAGTAGGGTTTTGTAGGGTTTTGGAGGGTTTTGAACTGTAAACACTGGGTTTGCATTCTTAAGAACCTCTTCAAGAGACTAGATCTTTATAAGTCCTCTAAAATGTCTTAAACATGTTTCCCTTTCCTCTACCTTACAAGTATTTTTCCAAACACTTGGCAAACAAGTGAAAAATCAGTAAAAATGCCACTATGACAGTCAAAACGTTGCCCTTTTACCAGTCATTAGTGATTATGCCTTTGGACCTGCACAATATTAAGTGAGAATGGGAAATATACCTAAAATAGGTCTAAAAGATGCTAGATAAGTTCCCTATTACATAGCCTTCATGGTTTAAGGGTTGGATTATGCTTTGAAGCATTCCTTGAGCACTTTTACAAACACAATGTCCAAAAAAATAGTGAACTCACTATTTTTCTTTCAAAAGAGAATGATTAGATGAAACAAGCTTATTATAACACACCAAGATGGTATTAAAAATTCTTTGTCACATGTCTAGACCTCTGCCTCATTCATTTGTTCATTCCCATTGTTTTTGGGTGCAAATTTTGAGTTTTAACCATGAACTAGCCGAGTAGCTCCAACTTGCCTAGTTCTCACTCAACTGCATCTTCAAAACACTTCTCTGGCACAAAATGAAATATAAGTACACTATATACAAAAAAATAAACTTGGAAAAATCCATTGGAGGGATCCCAGACTTGGATCAACCAAGGTGATGCATTTTAGAACCCCAAAATCCTTGTCAGGACATCAACTACACAAAAAGGAAACTATTTTACACAACCACCTTGAAAATGAAAAACCAATGAAAAAAATACATGAGAAGCTTTATAATATCAAAATTTCCACTTCCAAGAAGGTACAGTATAGATTTGCACAGCTACAGTATGGACTGTTATTCAAAAGGAAGGAAAAACAAGGTAAAAACCAAATTTTTGTTCTTTTCTCATTAGCAAATCTTTGTCATTAAATTTTCCAACATTGTCCAAGGAAAAGGAAGGTATTTTTATAGTTTTAAAAAGTATTTATCAAGCCCAATATGGAATTCAAGCTTTCACAACTACATTTTGCAAGAAAAACCCAAAAATGACAACTTTGACAACTTTTCAAGCCAAATGACAACTTTTCTTGCTCAATGAGGCATTTTTGACAACATAACCTTGTAAACTTGTCTAAATAACTTATAAATGCTTAAAAACACCTAAAAAACATGTTTCAATTCTTTTGAAGGCATTATAAGTCCTTTTTGGGAATTTTGCACATTTTTGCCAAAAATTGTCAACTCAAAGCATGAAAGGCAAAACTTGATCTCTAGAGCCCAAAAAGAGATCAAAACCACTCAACATGACACAAAACAACCTAAAACAACATAATCAAACTAACGCAATACTTTACAAACATAAAAGCATTAAGTACTCAAAAATGGGAGTTTTACTCAACTAGGTGCTCCTACACCATACTCCCCCAAAAATAAAGAAGTCATGTGATTCCTTGAGGCAGAAAAGAAGAAGGTATGCCAACTTTCTGAAAGTCAGATTTAGGTATCCATGTGGCCTCTAAGATAGGCTGATCCTTCCATTTGATGAGATGCTCTATGTAGGTGTGATTCCATGTCTTTTTGAGAATTCTGGAGTCTAGAACCTCTTCTGCTTGGGGAAAAGAAAGAGAAGGGAGAGATAGATCAGAAAGGGATTTGGAAAAATCTAAAACTCTTTGAATCTCCTCAAGTGGCTTCCCTTTGAAAACAATCAGATCTAAAACATTAAAAATGGGGGACAAATAAACATTAGTAAGCAAATCAACTTTGTAAGCATTAGACCCATACTTAGCCAAGATCTTGCAAGGGCCTATCCTCCTCATCTGAAGTTTTCTTGGAACTCCCTTTTGTAGCCTTGCCTTATTCAAATGAACCATCACATAATCGCCTATGGAAAACTGAACATCTCTCTTTGTAGCATTCACTCTTGCCTTGACTTTTTGAGAGGTATCTTGGAGAGCTTGTCTCACTTGCTCATGAACCTCCTTCATGGACCGAGCCATATCATCTATTGGTCCACTCTTATACTACAAGTTAGTGATATCCCTCAACTCCATTATACCCCTTGGATGCATACCATAAACAACTTCAAATGGAATTTTACCTGTAGACCGGTTAAAGCTATCATTGTAGGCATATTTTACTTGATGAATGAGCTGATCCCAACTCTGCCCATATTCCTTTGTCAAGCACCTAAGCATGTTTCCAAGAGACCTGTTCACAACTTCGGTTTGGCCATCAGTTTGTGGATGATAAGCTGAACCAAAAGAGAGATTAGTACCCAATCTCTTCCATAATGTCTTCCAGAAATGACCAAGAAACTTAACATCCCTATCTGAAACAATGCTAGTAGGCAAACCATGAATTCTAACAACTTCTTTGAAAATTAAATAAGCAATATGACTTGCATCATGCGTTGTTTTACAAGGAATAAAGTGAGCCATTTTGCTAAATCTGTCAACTACTACAAAGATGCTATCAAATCCTTCTTGAGTTCTAGGTAATCCTACCACAAAATCCATACTAATGCAATCCCAAGGCCTATATGGAATGGGAAGAGTCTGATATAAACCAGCATTAGAGGAATTACCTTTGGCTTTCTAACATACCAAGCACTGCTCAACATACCTCCTGATGTCTCTTTGCATCTTAGGCCAATAATAGAACCTTTGAACCAACTCTAAGGTCTTGTTGAGACTGAAATGTCCACTTAAGCACCCATTGTGCTTCTCTTGAATGAGGTTCTCTCTCATAGAACCCTTTGGGACAGACAACTGTCCACTCCTAAATAACAAACCATCCTACAAAGTGAAATCAACATATGCACCATGGAATTTATTCTCAAAATCTTGACAAACTTTATAAGCTTCAACAAAATCATCATCAGTAGGATACATGTCTTTGAAACTATCAATACCAATGCTTTGAACTTGAATCTCATGAATAGTTAACAACCTTCTACTCAAAGCATCTGCTACTTTATTCAACTGGCCCTTCTTATGCTTAAGAGTAAAAGTGTAAGCTTGCAAGTATTCTACCCATTTAACATGCCTATGATTCATTTTATCTTGTGAGTTCAAGAAACTAAGTGCCTGATTATCTGCGTATACAACAAACTCCTTAGGAAGAAGATAGTGTCTCCATTTCCTAAGTGCTTGTACTAATACATTAATTTCTAAATCATAGGAAGAGTACTTTTTCTTTGCATCATTCAACTTCTCACTAAAGAATGCAACAGGTCTATTTTCTTGACTTAAAACAACTCCTACAACAATATTACTAGCATCACATTCAATAGTAAAAAGTTTATCAAAACTAGGTAAAATGAGCATTGGTTGAGTAGCTACTTTAGCTTTCAATAATTCAAACCCCTTATTGGCTGCACTTGTCCACTGAAATTTTACCTTTACACCCCCTTTGATGGTGTCTAACATTGGAGCAAAAATCTCACTGAATCCCCTGATGAACTTTCTGTAGAATTGTGCCAAACCATGGAAGCTTCTGACATCACTAGCTATCCTAGGAGTTGGCCAATTGGTTATTGCTGCAACTTTAGATTGATCCATTTTCAGATTGCCTCCTGATACAACAAAACCAAGATAGAACAATTCTTGTTTCATAAAATCATATTTTTCAAGATTAATGGTTAGTTGTTCATCAGATAACTGTTTCAAAACATTAGCTAAATGCTGTAAGTGCTGTTCCTTAGTCTTGCTGAAAATAAGAATATCATCTAAATACACTACAACAAATTTGCCAATGAAATCATGTAGAACTTCATTCATGAGTCTCATGAATGTTCTGGGAGCATTAGAGAGTCCAAATGGCATGACAAGCCACTCATAGAGACCCTCATTTGTTTTGAAAGTTGTCTTCCATTCACCCCCCTCTTTGATTTATATCTGATGGTAACCACTCTTCAAGTCAATCTTACTGAAATACTGTGCACCCCCCAAACAATCCATCAAGTCCTCTATCCTGGGTATGGGAAATCTGTATCTGATGGTGATCTTGTTTATGGCTCTGGAATCTGTACAAAGTCTCCATGTTCCACCCTTCTTAGGTGCCAACACTATAGGTACTACACAAGGACTAATGCTTTTCCTAATCAGCCCTTGGTCTAAGAGTTCTTGTATTTTTCTTGCTACCTCTTTGTTTTGTTCAGGGGTCATCTTGTAGGCTGCCTTATTGGGCAAAGAGGCTCTAGGTTGTAACGTCATAAATTGTACGCACTTGCTAAAGCAGTACAATTTAACACCTAGTTTAGCACCCGCCTTGGTGCAGTTGCATTTTGCATTACATTTCCCCTTTAGCACTTAATTAATCAAATTAATTAGGTCTAAGGTCCTATTTCATCATCCTTCACATCATAAAGTCGGGCCCTTTCAGTAAAGTGTGCCCCTTTTCATGTGATTCCTCCAATGCATCATCTAATCGAAAACCCTAATTAAGTCCTATTTTGAACTTGGGGGCTTGATTTCGGGGGTCAAAACATCTCGAAATCACCTGTAACTTCGGGATTCTCTCTAAAATCATCATATCTGACGGCCCTGAAAATTTGGTGAAAAGTTGTCGGGACCGTGGCGCCCGAAGTGCACACGGTCCGGGACATTTTTCCTAAAATTTTAGGAGTGCGATCCAATCATAAAATAAAGCTTAACCCCAAGAAATTGGCGGGAGATTCAATCTCTAGGTCGGCCAAAAGACAAAATTGCGACCTAGGGTTTCATACATAAGAGCTCTCTTTCTTCATTTGAAGGGATCGGAATTTTGTTTTGAGAAACCTCATATGCAGCAAAAGAGCAGATCTTTAAAGACTTCAACAACATTCAACATCCATCTATCAAGCATTTATCAATTCCATTCATCCATTTAGGGCTTGGAAGACATTGAAGAACAATAGGAGATTACCGACTGAAGATTGGCTTGTACCCCTCCCTTGGGGGTTGGGTATGATTTCATGTTGTTTTCATGTCTTTGCATAAGCTTCAATATCTCATTTATTCATGCTTTAGATCACTTTGCATCTTGATTTAGAGCATTTACATTATCATTGACAAGCAATTAGGGTTTACTTTCTAGGTTGCTCTAGTTTGCTTACTTGCATTTTAGATCTTGCACACACACAAGGTCTGCACACACATTACTTTTACAATACAACTTGGCTATTCATGGAGGTGGAAATCACCGAAGTGGGGGTTTGACTAAGGCAAAACCTTATATAGCTACCCAAACACCTTTTTCAGATATAAGTGCAGGTTTCGAGACTCAGACGACGCCGCAGGTTGCAGATCCGGAAAAAGAAGGTCGAGACAGCACCTCACACCAAATTGCAGAGCAGAATACCAAGATAGGGGCATGGGGCACCCTAGTCCTATCAGGACAGGGGTGCTGGGCACCTTGGTCCCTGGGACAGAGGCACTGGGTGCCCTGGTCCTCCTAACAGACAGCATTTCAGACAGTTTTCCAAAGTACAAAACAACAGTTTCAGGTGCAGTTTCAGGTGCGGAATCAGGACAGTGGTGCCCGTGCCCCCATCCCGAACATTTCCACTCAGATTTTGACTCTGGGTATGCATTTGCATTCTTGGTTTATCTTGGTATTTACAGCTTTCCATTGTTTAAGTTCAATTCTGGAATCTTGTTATTAGTTCAGACTTACATTCTAGGGTTAGGAATTGGACTTGCCTAATTTTACCTTTCAATTACAACAAAGGAATAGAAACCCTAATAGGTAGCCCGTGGCTCTCTCTTTCACAAAAAGAAGTAGCCAATTGTGTGATACCTCTAGTCTCTTTCGTATTCCGTAATGTGTGACAAGAGGTAGGATTAGGACATGATAACCTAGTCTCGCTTTCTCCCTCACACATAGGTATGAAGTCAATTTGATGGCTAATGGCTCTAGAAGGTGGTAAGGCTGTGGGTGTACCATCACTGATTATTTGTTTGAAGTTATCAAGGATTTTCTGCACCTTATATGGTATCTCAACTTTCTTTTCTACCTTTTCTTCCTTGGGTTTCACTATGAGTGCAAATCCTACTCCTTCACCCTCTTCTAGTGTTTTTATGAACTCTTTCTCATTCACTAACAAGATGTTAGGTACTTTGTTTCTACTCTCTCCTTCTTCAATGAGGGATTGAATCTGATAGGTTACTCCATCTTTTTGAAATGAATAGGAGTTTCTTTCCCCACCATGGTGTGCTTTTATGTCAAACTGCCATGGTCTACCCAACAGTAGGTGGCAAGCATCCATAGGAAGGATGTCACATAGGATCCTCTCTACATATCCACCTATGTGGAAATCTACCCAGGCTTGCTCATTTACCAACACATGTTGTCCCTTATTTAACCATGTCACTTTGTATGGCTCCTTGTGTTGTATCCTTGGTAGTTTCAATTTGCTTACTGCTTCCTCTGATATAATGTTATCTGTGGATCCTGAATCTATGATCACCTTACACACCTTTCCCATGATTTTACACTTAATCCTAAACAATGCTCTTCTTTGTGAGACCTCTGTACTATGTGGCTTCTTCATTAACACTCTTTTAATCATCAAACTCTCACCATCTTCTGAAGCTAGGTGGTTCAATGTTGAAGTTCTGGTATTACCTTCATCTTCTTGAACATAGTTTACCCTCTTTTCACCACCATAGGATGAACTAGGCTTCTTTGGGCATCTATAGGTAGGGTGGCCCAACTTTTGGCAGTTATAGCACTTCTTGGTTGAGAAGTAGGACCCTCTCCCTGGTCCATTAGATCTACCTCTACTCAGGTTGCTTGATCCCCTACCCCTATAGTTGGGTTTGCTCTGAGAATCCCCACTTTGCTCTAGAAGTTTAGACTCTCCCTGGGATCATTGATCTATGCTCCTTCCCCCAAAAATGCCTCTATGGCCTCTACCACCTCTTCCCCTACCTCTTCCTCTATTGTTTTGTTCTTGCTTTCTTCTACCTTTCTCTTCCACCTTAAGTGCCAATTGATAGGACTTGTGTACTTTTTGTGGGCATAACAAGCTCATCTCTTCCCGGATGTTCCATCTTAACCCATTCAAATACCTTGCCACTTTTATACTCTCATCCTCCACTACTTTGGATCTCATGCACAGTTTTTGAAACTCTTCAGTGTAGCTACTAACATCTAGGTCTTTTTGTCTCAAATTTTGTCTTTTCCAGTGAAGTTGTATTTCATAGTCTTCAGGAAGGTAGGTTTCTTTAATTTTGGCTACCATTTCTTTCCAAGTGGCTATTGGTTTCTTACCTTCTTTCACCCTTTCCTCTTGGATGAACTTCCACCAAGTTAAGGTTGCCCCTCTCAGCCTTGATTTTCCCACCTTAACCTTATGTGCTTCAGTTATTCCATCACACTCAAAATGGTTCTCTAGACCTTCAATCCACTCTATTACAAAATCTGGATCCATCTTCCCACTAAAAAGAGCCATTCCCTCTAAGGTTTTACGACTCATAGCTCTCAAGGATTTCAAGAATGGTTGTTGCTCAATGAAAGGTTCAGGTATGGGAGCTTCATCTTCTATGGCCACCATTTCACCCTTATCTCCAACCTTATCATTGACCTCTTTAGTTATGACTTCTACTTCAGCTAGTTTCATTGCTAATTGATCTAATCTTTCTTTGAGTGCCCTATTTTCCTCTTCTTGGTCTTTGACCTTCTTAGCTAATTCTGCATTAGTTACCATGTTTTCCTAATTTTCCTTTTCCTCCTGAATCTTTTGTTGGCTCTAATACCACTATGATAGGGAGATTGAAAGGAAAGTGCTCAATAAGGACAATTTGCTCAAGTAGTTCAATTTGTTACCCAAACAATTGTTGAGTTTGATGTATGTGTTTACTCAATAGGTCTTGTGGTAATAGTGCCAATTACTTCATGGTTCACTTGCCTAATAAACTCCCTTTTAGGTGATGGCTCATACCCATGCTCAATCTACTCAAATCACTCACTCCACCCAAAAAATCCTTCTCAACCCCTACTCTTGGCATCCAACTTGCTATTTCCAATACATATTAGCAACTCCAACATGTACATGTGGGGGCAGCAAAAATTTTTTCAAGGTTTGATAGTCAAACTTAGTTTTAGGCTCATAGTCTTTTTCTTGCTAAAGTGCACCCACCAAAGGATCAAAATCTCCAATTTAGGCTATGCACTATCCAAGGTTCCATCTGACAATTATCTCACTATTTAGGATTGTTCTCCTAAGGTTTCACAAGTCCCCAACTCCTCCTTACAATCGGGTTTGAGCCTTCTTTCAAAAACTGTCATTTGTGTGTTATGCAGCCAATAGGGCTACTAGCCCGTGGAGGGCTAATTGGTCATTTTTTGTTCACCCTGCCCAACGATGGCCTTCTTGATCATGAAAATTGTTTTGGATGAAGTGAAATAGGTCATAGCAAGGATATTTTCATGGTTTTAGGTTCCACCAAGTTAGTTTAGTGACTGTCCACAAAATTGGGCTTAAAAGTAGGGTTTTGGAGGGTTTTGAAGTGTAAACACTAGGTTTGCATTCTTAAGAACCTCTTCAAGAGCCTAGATCTTCATAAGTCCCTTGAAATGTCTTCAACATGTTTCCCTTTCCTTTTCCTTACAAGTATTTTGCCAAACACTTGGCAAACAAGTGAAAAATTAGTAAAAATGCCACTGTGACAATCAAAACGTTGCCCTTTTACCAGTCATTAGTGATTATGCCTTTGGACCTGCACAATGATAAGTGAGAAGGGGAAATATACCTCAAAGAGGTCTGAAAGGTGCTAGATAAGTTCCCTATTACATAGCCTTCATGGTTTAAGGGTTGGATTATGCTTTGAAGCATTCCTTGAGCACTTTTACAAACACAATTTCCAAAAAAATAGTGAACTAACTATTTTGCTTTCCAAACAGAATGATTAGATGAAACAAGCTTATTATAACACACCAATATGGTATTAAAAATCCTTGTTCACATGTCTAGATCTTTGCCTCATTCATTTGTTCATTCCCATTGTTTTTGGGTGCAAATTTTAAGTTTTAACCATGAACTAGCCGAGTTGCTCCAACTTGCTGAGTTCTTACTCAAATGCATCTTCAAAATATTTCTCTGGCACAAAATGAAATATAAGTACACTATGTACAAACAAATAAACTTGAAGAAATCCATTGGAGGGATCCCAGACCTGGATCAACCAAGTTGATGCATTTTAGAACCCTAAAATCCTTGTCAGGACAACAACTACACAAAAAGGAAACTATTTTACACAACCACCTTGCAAATGAAAAACCAATGAAAAAATTACATGGGAAGCTTTAGAATATCAAAATTTCCACTTCCAAGAAGGTACAATACAGATTTTCATAGCTACAGTACGAACTGTTATTCAAAAGGAAGGAAAAACAAGGTAAAAACCAGATTTTTGTTCTTTTCTCATTAGCAAATCTTTGTCATTACATTTTCCAACCTTGTCCAAGGAAAAGGAAGGTATTTTTATAGTGTGAAAAAGTATTTATCAAGCCCAGTATGGACTTCAAGCTTTCACAACTACATTTTGCAAGAAAAACCCAAAAATGACAACTTTGACAACTTTTCAAGCCAAATGATAACTTTTCTTGCTCAATGAGGCATTTTTGACAACTTAACCTTGTCAACTTGTCTAAAAAACTTAGACATGCTTAAAAACACCTAACAAACATGTTTCAATTCTTTTTAAGGCATTAGAAGACCTTTTTGGCAATTTTGCACATTTTTGCCAAAAATTGTCAACTTGCAAAGCCTGAAAGGCGAAACTTGATCTCTAGAGCCCAAAAAGAGATCAAAACAACCTAAAAAAACATAATCAATCTAACACAAGATTTAAAAAACATAAAAGAATTAAATACTAAAAAATGGGAGTTTTACTGAACTAGGTGCTCCTGCACCAAAAGCCTATCCAGAAATTTCAAATATATTCAGCTTTGGTAAGGTATTTTGGGACATTATTTGTACAGTATTTCATTCTTTGTCCCAATTTTTGGTTTTTTTTTGCCATTGATGTCAAAGGGGGAGTATAGGTGAAAAATATATTCTTGGGATTGAGAGATATGGAGGTATGGAGTATTTTGTATTGATCATGATCTTAGATGGATATTCAGCTCAAGGGGAGCAGTCTCAGGATGAAACTAGTAGATGGAAACCATTATCATTTTTCACATGAGTGTTTCCATCAATGCCAAAGGGGGAGATTGTCGGCAATTGACACTCATTTGATCAGTTTCAATATGTTGTCATTCATGACAACATGTTTCAGCTTTCATATTTTGGTTTGGTTGATTACCGACAGACACATCACTGACACCGACACCGATAGGTATCTTCACAGGTTGGAAGGAATTCTTTGGTTACTGGCATTGCAGGACGACATGACTTCAACAGGTTATCGATATTGGAGGCCCACATAATTTTGGGAGATTTGACATCGGCAATTGATTTTGATATTTATGTATATATGTTATTGAGCCGACATGTATATTCATTTTTGTAATTATATTTGTAAACGGACATAAGGCATGAAGGTTTGTAAGGGTATATAGGTCAGCTGATTAGATCATTTTGATGTATGTGAAGAAAATGGAAGGATAGGAGAATGTGATAATGTTTTGTAATGTGAAGTTTATGTAAGAGGTTATTCTGGTAAGGGTTTACGATTTCATACAGGAACATATAGAGCTTAACTGAAACTGTATTCAGGCATAGAAGATGTTATCATTGCAGTTCACTCATTTCTCTAGATTGTAGTATAGATTTGTATGTAGTCAGTGAGGCTCCTTTTGTGATTGAGCAGTGTGCTCTAGGCTGTAAGCCTTCCTGCAAGTGTAGGCCCCTATATTTTGTAATATCTTTTCATATGGCCAGTGGATTGATATTATGGGTCACAAATTCCATCGTGGTTTTTCCTCTGTGAGGTTTTCCACATATAATTCTCTGTGTTATGGTATTCATTTGTGTGATTAGATTATTGATTTCTTTACTTCTTTCAATCTTATATGTACCAGTTGGTGAATGCATGTTTTGATAAGATTAAATTTGATCATTTTGGTAGAACACTGATTCTCTCCCCCCCTCTCAGTGTTCTTGGATTCCAAAAGTTACAGTATATCTTGCATGGTTTTTGTGTTAGGTTGCAAGGATGGGATGTCCTTCATTGGATCTCCCTACCTTGACTGCATCATTTATCCTTCCTACATAATTAAAATTTAATTATGTTACCCTTTATCCTTCTAAAAATTAATTAATTTAATTAATTTTGTCACAGTAGTTTGATAGTTAATTTCTCAATAAATTAATTATTTACCCATTCTTCTAAAGTCCTCTAAATCATTTATTCCTCCAAATCCCTCTTAGTTAATTGATTCTAATAAATTAACTTAATTCATGTGATTCCTACAAATAATTTCTTCTAATCCTCAGCCTAATTAATTCTTATAGAAGCTTGATTCTTATTGTTCCTCAATTTTAAATTCCTCCACTCATTCTCTCTCCTCTTGTCAAATCTTCCTAACTTATCTACTTGCTCTCAAATCCCTCATTGACTCACCTAATCTCCTCTCTTAATCACTTGCACAATCCTAATCACCATAATTAGGATAAAGTCAACTTTTTGCCATAAATGGCTTTCCTCTGTCACCTTCCAAACCTTAAATGCACCTACTTTGGTCATGTCAAAGGATTTCAAGTCCTTTGTACATTCCCATGCCCTCTTTTCCCAAGGAATTTTGAAGTCGTTTTCTCCTTTCTTTTCCACATGAAATCTTCTATTTGGGAATTTTTTAATTCTCTTGTCCCTTCCCAAGGAATTTTAAATTTCTTTTATTCTTTCAATGTACCTAGGGGTCTCTTCTCCATGCACCTAGAGGAGTGTGGAGACAAGAAATGCCTTTATGGCAAATCTCTTGGTCTCCACACCTTATCCTCTCAATCATTCCAATCACTTTCATTCAATCCTCACCCTCCATTTCAAATTGATCTTGGTCCTCCATTTTGGCTCTCTCAAATCTATAAATTGGAGTCTCCTCCCCTCATTTCAATATCTCAATTTCATGCAATCTCATGCTGTTAGATTTTTTTAAAAATAATTCTCATAGCATCCACACTATAGCCAATTTCCTCCACACTTTGCCATTTTATCACTCAACCATTTATCCATCAAGCAAATCCTCATTGTTGTTGTGTAGTGGAGATCATGTCACATCCCCACCAAGGACCAATCCAATCAAACAAAGGAAGGGTGCATCCTTAGCTTCATCAAAGGTCCAATCGGAGGAGCAAGTGAAGATTTGTGAAGGTATAATGGTGTTTTATGTTATTTGGATGTTTTCATATTAATTTGAATTAAACTAACCATTTGTCCTCACACTAATTTTCCCTTGGTTCAATAGGATATGTAGTACTAAAGGATGGAGGATAAGAGGATGAAGATTCAAGGTCTATGTTGTAAAGGAGTGAAATACCTCTTACTAGAGGTATTGGAATTAACAATGGAAGAATGGTAATGGATGTTGTAGACACCTAAAATTGTCTCGACTCTTGCATCATAATACTTTACTAACATTTCTCCTATTTAATTAAATAATTTTAATTATTTAATTAAATTAGCATCATTCTTTTAATTTGAAATCAAAAGTCAAACTTTCCCTCTAATCTCAGAATCAATTTTTTAATTATTTAATTACCTAATTTTCTTCTAATTAATTAAATAATTTTATTATTGTTTAATTAATCCCCTTGCATACACTTTCATTAAACTATCTTATCATTTAATTAAATCAATTTATACCCTTTTCTCACAATTAAGCAATTATTCCTTGTAAGATAGGAATGTGGAAATCATCACAACAAATCAATATTAGTCTAGCTCAATCACGAAAGCAGATTGCAATGATCAATCTTAACACACTCAATAAAGACATGAAAACAAAACATTCAAGATTTGAAAATTAAACAAAGTAAATGCAGACTTGAACGTCTCCTTCATGTGGCTCCATTGTCCTTCTTTCTTCTTCAAATAGCCTTTATTTGTGGATCTCACCTTCAAGTGCATAAACCTAATGTGAAAGCAAGATTGACATTGGCACAAGAGTACTCAAAGCGTGATTGATTCGACAAAGTGAATATTATTCTCATTAGCCAAGATTGAAGAAATTCATCCAATTTATAGACAAATTGGAGAGATGATCAAATTAGCATGATTCAATTCAAATGGAAATTGCAAATCAATTATGTCAATTATGACAAATTTATGACAAATTATGCACTTTCTATGCAAAATTGATTGATTGATAATTTATGACAAATTATGACAAATTTCTATGTCAAAAATTGATTGATTGTCAATTATGACAAATTATGACAAATTGACATGTCATTCCCATGAAATTAGGAGAGAAATAGGAGGAAATTGAAATTAGGAATTAGAAAATTAGAAAATTGGAAAAAGAGGAAAATTAGGAATTAAGAAATTAGAAAAATGAGGAAATTAGGAATTAGGAGAAAATGAGGAAATTAAGAATTTAGTGAATTAATTAATAATTTTTCATTTATTAATTAATTCACAAAGAGGGAATTTAGAAATTGATGAAAGATTAGGAAATTAGGTAAATCAATTAATAATTTGTTATTTATTAATTAATTCACAAAAAGAGGAATAATTAGTTAGCCAATTAAATTAAACATTTAATTGTGATGAGAAGACTTAGGATAAATAAATAATTTATTTAACCTAGAGGGAGAAAATGGAGAGAAAATGACAAACAAGGTTAAATGAATAAATCATAAAACCCTAGAAGATGAATTAGAAATGCAAGAACGACAATTAGGTCTTGAAAAAAGATAATTGATATCGATTTGATCATGATTTTGAATTGATAAATGACCAATGCTGATAAATGATGTGATTGATAAATGCACCAATTTACGAGGAATAATAACAAATTGATCCAAATTAACACAATTGAGAAGGACGACGATTGATGACAAATTGATCGCAAAATGACAAATGCAAAATGACAACATTGAAAATGATAACAATCAATGACAAATCGATCTCAAAATGACAAGAAAGATTGATAAGAGGACAATGATTGATGACAAATTGATCGCAAAACAACAAGATTGACAAGAGGACAAATCCCTAATTCAAAAGCGATAAAAATGAGGAATGCAGAAGAAGGACTCGATGCTCGCAAATGATAAAGACCAAGTGCGTGACATAGGAGAAATGTTAATGCAACACAAAAACCCTAAAATAAGGCAATGCGCAAATGTTAAAGTACGATTCCGCAAGCGTTGACCATTTTTAGGTGTCTACATTCCTAATTATTTAATTTACTATGTCTTCACAATTAAATATAATATTTAATTGTCCATCCCTTTTTCAAAATCAAATTCTTCTTAAAATGAATATAATGTTTATTTTATTTATTCTCCTAAAACAAATGTTTAAAATGACTAATTTTTCACTCTTCCTAGCTGCCATAGACTCTGGGTTCCACTCCCAATCACCTTTTTTGACCGATCAATCCACCTCACTCTCAATCAATTCATATTTTGGTTTGGTTGATTACTGACAGACACATCACTGACACTGACACCGACACCGATAGGTATCTTCACAGGTTGGAAGGAATTCTTTGGTTACTCACATTGCAGGACGACATGACTTCAATAGGTTATCGATATTGGAGGCCAACATAATTTTTGGAGATCTGACATCGGCAATTGATTTTGATATTTATGTATATATGTTATTGAGCCGACATGTATATTAATTTTTGTAATTATATTTGTAAGCCGACATAAGGCATGAAGGTTCGCAAGGGTATATAGGTTAGCTGATTAGATCATTTTGATGTATGTGAAGAAAATGGAAGGATAGGAGAATGTGATAATGTTTTGTAATGTGAAGTTTATGTAAGAGGTTATTCCGGTAAGGGTTTAGGGTTTCAGACTGGAATAGACAGAGCTTAACTAAAACTATATTTACGCATAGAAGATACTATCATTGCAGTTCACTCATTTCTCTGGATTGTAGTCTAGATTTGTATGTAGTCAGTGAGGCTCCTTTTGTGATTGAGCAGTGTGCTCTAGGCTGTAAGACTTCCTGCAAGTGTAGGCCCCTATATTTTGAAATATATTTTCATATGGCCAGTGGATTGATATTATGGGTCACAAATTCCACCGTGGTTTTTCCTCTTTGAGGTTTTCCAGGTATAATTCTCTGTGTTATGGTATTCATTTGTGTGATTGGATTATTGATTGCTTTACTTCTTTCAATCTTATATGTATCGGTTGGTGAATGCATGTTTTGATAAGATTAAATTTGATCATTTTGGTAGAACACTGATTCACTCCCCCCCTCTCAGTGTTCTTGGATTCCAAAAGTTACAGTATTTCTTGCATGGTTTTTGTGTTAGGTTGCAAGGATGGGATGTCCTTCATTGGATCTCCCTACCTTGACTGCATCATTTATCCTTCCTACATAATTAAAATTTAATAATGTTACCCTTTATCCTTCTCAAAATTAATTAATTTAATTAATTTTGTCACAGTAGTCTGATAGTTAATTTGTCAATAAATTAATTATTTGCCCATTCTTCTAAAGTCCTCTAAATCATTTATTCCTCCAAATCCCCTTTAGTTAATTGATTCTAATAAATTAACTTAATTCATGTGATTCCTACAAATAATTTCTTCTAATCCTCAGCCTAATTAATTCTTATAGAAGCTTGATTATTATTGTTCCTCAATTTTAAATTCCTCCACTCATTCTCTCTCCTCTTGTCAAATCCTCCTAACTTATCCAGTTGCTCTCAAATCCCTCATTGACTCACCTAATCTCCTCTCTTAATCACTTACACAATCCTAATCACCATAATTAGGATAAAGTCAACTTTTTGCCATAAATGGCTTTCCTTTGTCACCTTCCAAACCTTAAATGCACCTACTTTGGTCATGTCAAAGGATTTCAAGTCCTTTGTACATTCCCATGCCCTCTCTTCCCAAGGAATTTTAAAGTCCTTTTCTCCTTTCTTTTCCCCATGAAATCTTCTATTTGGGAATTTTTTAATTCTCTTGTCCCTTCCCAAGGAATTTTATATTTCTTTTATTCTTTCAATGTACCTAGGGGTCTCTTCTCCATGCACCTAGAGGAGTGTGGAGACAAGAAATGCCTTTATGGCAAATCTCTTGGTTTCCACACCTTATCCTCTCAATCATTCCAATCACTTTCATTCAATCCTCACCCTCCATTTCAAATTGATCTTGGTCCTCCATTTTGGCTCTCTCAAATCTATAAATTGGAGTCTCCTCCCCTCATTTCGATATCTCAATTTCATGCAATCTCATGCTGTTAGTTTTTTTTTTAAATAATTCTCATAGCATCCACACTATAGCCAATTTCCTCCACACTTTGCCATTTTATCACTCACCCATTTATCCACCAAGTAAATCCTCATTGTTGTTGTGTAGTGGAGAGCATTTCACATCCGCACCAAGGACCAATACAAATCAAACAAAGGAAGGGTGCATCCTTAGCTTCATCAAAGGTCCAATCCAAGCAGCAAGTGAAGATTTGTGAAGGTATAATGGTGTTTTATGTTATTTGGATGTTTTCATATTAATTTGAATTAAACTAACCATTTGTCCTCACACTAATTTTCCCTTGGTTCAATAGGATATGTAGTACTAAAGGATGGAGGATAAGAGGATGAAGATTCAAGGTCTATGTTGTAAAGGAGTGAAATACCTCTTACTAGAGGTATTGGAATTAACAATGGAATAATGTTAATGGATGTTGTAGACACCTAAAATTGTCTCGACTCTTGCATCATAATACTTTACTAACATTTCTCCTATTTAATTAAATAATTTTAATTATTTAATTAAATTAGCATCAATCTTTTAATTTGAAATCAAAAGTCAAACTTTCCCTCTAATCTCATAATCAATTTTTTAATTATTTAATTACCTAATTTTCTTCTAATTAATTAAATAATTTTATTATTGTTTAATTAATCCCCTTGCATACACTTTCATTAAACTATCTTATCATTTAATTAAATCAATTTCTACCCTTTTCTCACAATTAAATAATTATTCCTAATTCTTTAATTTACTATGTCTTCACAATTAAATATAATATTTAATTGTCCATCCCTTTTTCAAAATCAAATTCATCTTAAAATGAATATAATGTTTATTTTATTTATTGTCCTACAACAAATGTTTAAAATGACTAATTTTTCACTCTTCCTAGCTGCCATAAACTCTGGGTTCCACTCCCAATCACCTTTTTTGACCGATCAATCCACCTCACTCTCAATCAATTCATATTTTGGTTTGGTTGATTACCGACAGACACATCACCGACACCGACACCAATAGGTATCTTCACAGGTTGGAAGGAATTCTTCAGTTACTCACATTACAGGATGACATGACTTCAACAGGTTATCGATATTGGAGGCTGATATAATTTTGGGAGATCTGACATCAGCAATTGATTTTGATATTTATGTATATATGTTATTGAGCCGACATGTATATTCATTTTTGTAATTATATTTGTAAGCCGACATAAGGCATGAAGGTTTGTAAGGGTATATAGGTCAGTTGATTAGATCATTTTGATGTATGTGAAGAAAATGGAAGGACAGGAGAATGTGATAATGTTTTGTAATGTGAAGTTTATGTAAGAGGTTATTCCGGTAAGGGTTTAGGGTTTCAGACCGAAACAAATAGAGCTTAACTGAAACTGTATTCAGGCATAGAAGATGCTATCATTGCAGTTCACTCATTTCTCTAGATTGTAGTCTGGATTTGTATGTAGTCAATGAGGCTCCTTTTGTGATTGAGCAGTGTGCTCTAGGATGTAAGCCTTCCTGCAAGTGTAGGCCCCTATATTTTGAAATATATTTTCATATGGCTAGTGGATTGATATTATGGGTCACAAATTCCACCGTGGTTTTTCTTCTTTGAGGTTTTCCAGGTATAATTCTCTGTGTTATGGTATTCATTTGTGTGATTGGATTATTGATTTCTTTACTTCTTTCAATCTTATATGTACCGGTTGGTGAATGCATGTTTTGATAAGATTAAATTTGCTCATTTTGGTAGAACACTGATTCACTCCCCCCCTCTCAGTGTTCTTGGATTCCAAAAGTTACAGTATATCTTGCATGGTTTTTGTGTTAGGTTGCAAGGATGGGATGTCCTTCATTGGATCTCCCTACCTTGACTGCATCATTTATCCTTCCTACATAATTAAAATTTAATAATGTTACCCTTTATCCTTCTCAAAATTAATTAATTTAATTAATTTTGTCACAGTAGTCTGATAGTTAATTTGTCAATAAATTAATTATTTGCCCATTCTTCTAAAGTCCTCTAAATCATTTATTCCTCCAAATCCCCTTTAGTTAATTGATTCTAATAAATTAACTTAATTCATGTGATTCCTACAAATAATTTCTTCTAATCCTCAGCCTAATTAATTCTTATAGAAGCTTGATTATTATTGTTCCTCAATTTTAAATTCCTCCACTCATTCTCTCTCCTCTTGTCAAATCCTCCTAACTTATCTACTTGCTCTCAAATCCCTCATTGACTCACCTAATCTCCTCTCTTAATCACTTGCACAATCCTAATCACCATAATTAGGATAAAGTCAACTTTTTGCCATAAATGGCTTTCCTCTGTCACCTTCCAAACCTTAAATGCACCTACTTTGGTCATGTCAAAGGATTTCAAGTCCTTTGTACATGCCCATGCCCTGTCTTCCCAAGGAATTTTAAAGTCGTTTTCTCCTTTTTTTTCCCCATGAAATCTTCTATTTGGGAATTTTTTAATTCTCTTGTCCCTTCCCAAGGAATTTTATATTTCTTTCATTCTTTCAATGTACCTAGAGGTCTCTTCTCCATGCACCTAGAGGAGTGTGGAGACAATAAATGCCTTTATGGAAAATCTCTTGGTCTCCACACCTTATCCTCTCAATCCTTCCAATCACTTTCATTCAATCCTCACCCTCCATTTCAAATTGATCTTGGTCCTCCATTTTGGCTCTCTCAAATCTATAAATTGGAGTCTCCTCCCCTCATTTCGATATGTCAATTTCATGCAATCTCATGCTATTAGTTTTTTTTAAAAATAATTCTCATAGCATCCACACTATAGCCAATTTCCTCCACACTTTGCCATTTTATCACTCAACCATTTATCCATCAAGCAAATCCTCATTGTTGTTGTGTAGTGGAGAGCATTTCACATCCGCACCAAGGACCAATCCAATGAAACAAAGGAAGGGTGCATCCTGAGCTTCATCAAAGGTCCAATCCGAGGAGCAAGTGAAGATTTGTGAAGGTATAATGGTGTTTTATGTTATTTGGATGTTTTCATATTAATTTGAATTAAACTAACCATTTGTCCTCACACTAATTTTCCCTTGGTTCAATAGGATATGTAGTACTAAAGGATGGAGGATAAGAGGATGAAGATTCAAGGTCTATGTTGTAAAGGAGTAAAATACCTCTTACTAGAGGTATTGGAATTAACAATGGAAGAATGGTAATGGATGTTGTAGACACCTAAAATTGTCTCGACTCTTGCATCATAATACTTTACTAACATTTCTCCTATTTAATTAAATAATTTTAATTATTTAATTAAATTAGCATCATTCTTTTAATTTGAAATCAAAAGTCAAACTTTCCCTCTAATCTCAGAATCAATTTTTTAATTATTTAATTACCTAATTTTCTTCTAATTAATTAAATAATTTTATTATTGTTTAATTAATCCCCTTGCATACACTTTCATTAAACTATCTTATCATTTAATTAAATCAATTTCTACCCTTTTCTCACAATTAAATAATTATTTCTAATTATTTAATTTACTATGTCTTCACAATTAAATATAATATTTAATTGTCCATCCCTTTTTCAAAATCAAATTCTTCTTAAAATGAATATAATGTTTATTTTATTTATTCTCCTACAACAAATGTTTAAAATGACTAATTTTTCACTCTTCCTAGCTGCCATAGACTCTGGGTTCCACTCCCAATCACCTTTTTTGACCGGTCAATCCACCTTACTCTCAATCAATTCATATAGCAGCCTAGTCATTTCTTTTGACAAATCAATCAATCCTAGTCACATGAGCGACCATCTCTCAATCTATTTGTCTCAACAGTATTCAATCATTGATCATTCTTCTAATATTTCAATTTGAACTGTTGATCAAAACCTCTGAAATGTATAAAAGAAACTTCAATCTCCTATCATAAAAAACCACAGTCTTGAAATTTTTTGTGCTATCACATTGTTATTAATCTATGTTTTTTGTTGAATTTGATCATTTCCTCTATTGATTGCATTTGAGAATTTCGTAATAGATTTGAGTTTGTGGTTACTCTTAGGTTCTATTACAACATTTTCCAATTTTCATCAATCAATCCCAGTCACATGAGCGACCATCTCTCAATCTATTTGTCTCAACAATATTCAATCATTGATCATTCTTCTAATATTTCAATTTGAACTGTTGATCAAAACCTCTGAAATGTATAAAAGAAACTTCAATCTCCCATCATAAAAAACCACAGTCTTGAAATTTTTTGTGCTATCACATTGTTATTAATCTATGTTTTTTGTTGAATTTGATCATTTCCTCTATTGATTGCATTTGAGAATTTCGTAATAGATTTGAGTTTGTGGTTACTCTTAGATTCTTTTACTTTTTTTTTTTTTCCAATTTTCATATATGCACATTTTGGTGAACCCAACATGAAATAAGCTTCTAATTTGATTTGTTTTATCAGTTCTCAAGTTTTGCAAGTTACAAGTTTCATGTATTGCATCTATGGAATCTATACTGCATTCGAGATACCTTTACCACATACCATCCAATTTCTAATGCAATTGTTAATAACTTTGTTTCATTAGTTGTTATTTATGACACACATAATAAATTAGTTACGCATTTGAATCTACTATACCACAATTGATCTAAAAAATTTATCTCCGTAAGTAAACAATTTGCAAATTTAAGTTTACCTCAATCATTAAAGAAAGTGTTGCAATCGCTAAAGAAGTGTCATAATCACTTAATCACTAAAAAAGTGTCGCAATTGTTAAAGTGCCACAATCACTAAAAAAGTGTCACAATTGTTAAAGTGCCACAATTGCTAAAAGAAGTGTTGAAATTGCTAAAGTGCTACTTTCATTAAAGGAAGTGTCACAATCGCTAAAGAAGTGTTGCAATTGCTAAAGGAGTGCTGCAATCGGTAAAAGTAGTACCCACTTTCATCTGAAGGTAAAAAATTATATTTTTAGTCATCTAAAATTCCATTTTTGTCATTTCTAGGTGAAAGGTTTCTATTTCTTGTTTTTCTGATTCATAGCATAGAGCTTTCTTATTATAATTGTTTGTTGTAGCATTGTGGAAAAAAAGTGCAAAGATCTTGGAAAGCTAAAACTTCTAACAAGTGTGTTGCAAGACCGCAATAAAAAAACAAGTTTGAAATTTCTTAATTAGAATGCAATGAAGCATTACCTTATCCCTGATGTACACTTTGGAAGTCAATGTTCAAAAACAAGTGATTAGAACAAAATTTATTGTATGGATGATATATTATAGAGTTATCTTTATTGTATAGTAGAAAGTATCTTGAAGGATTTGAATTTATAGGTAAAAAATGACATCACGTTTATAATTTTGAAGGTTAAAATAAATTTGATTTCTAAAATCTTATTATTTAAGTTTTATCTATTTTAAAGGACATTCAATTTGTATAAAGAAAGCTTAATTTTCTGTCTTTAAGATTTTCTTTTCAAATATAAATAATACCATCATTTTTTATATAAGGTATGGAGGTATTCATTTTGGCTCTAACGCAAATTAAATATTAAATCAATTATTCAACTTGTTAAAAAAAATCTTAAAATAGCTTAATTATTCATATTAGCAACAAAAAATAAATCCATTTAATAGAATTTGTGTATTAATATTTCTTATTTAATAGAATGTTGACATACTAATTCATATAAAAAAGGAATGGTCACATTAAAAAAAAATCATCAGCCAATCAAATTACTCAAATAACTTAGTATATTGATTATATGTGATTTCATGATATTACAATTTTCATTCAAAGGATAGGAGGTAGAAATAAAGGTAATAAACAAGTTGATCATAAAAAGTAAAATAGGATTGATAGAAATGATACTTGACACCCTCCTATAGAAGGATTTGTAGATGATATGTAAGTTAAACATAAGAAGGAAAGTAGGATTGTTGGGGATAATACTTGGCACCCACTTGCAAAAGGATTTGTTAAAAATAAAATTGATGGTACATCAAGGGTACCCAATCTTGACTAGAGGTGGAGTGTTGTTGTAAATTTGTATATAGATGTTCACTCTTTTTTTAAAGAATAAAACTACTAATGAAGCTAGATGGGAGGCATTGTTAACATGATTAATAGTGAAATATCAAAATTTTAAGAATTTGGTTGTAGGAGATTCATTAGTAGTACTTGGGGTATTAGATAAAGGATCTACCCTAATTGCCATCTTGATTGTTATATGGAGGAAGAGAAAGGATCTACCCCTAATTCGCTTCACAATTGTTATGTAGAGGATGTTCAAGGTTTGACAATTCATTTTATAAATATTAGGTTTTTTCATTGTTAAAGACATATGAATTTAGTTATTGGGCATTTAACAAACTTGTTTGTTTTACAAGCCAACTAACAATTGGATATGATCTTGATTTTAACTCTTGGAAGGACATTATTGTTCATTAAAGTTTTATGTTGCCATTGAATGATATGAATATATTTTTGTCCTTTTAATGAAGAAATGCATCTTAAGCATAGGAGTTTTAAGTGTAGTAAAGGTGACAACAATTGATGCCATTTGTATCTTTTCTATCTCTAGTAGTGATTATATTTACAATAGAGTGATATATATTAATGAAGAGAACTTTAATATTTAGTGGATTAGTGTATTTCTAGGCTCTTGTAGGATTTCAATGTGCTCCATGTTGGTATCTAGGTTATATTCACCTAGGCAATCCCTATGGTTAGAGTTTACCTATAGTCTTCTTTACAATGGAATCTAATGTAATATAATGAGTTTATAGTATTATGACCTATAGTATTTATATAGATTAACATGTGGTAATTACATGATAATGTTTGTGGTGCATCATACATTGATTGTCTACATATGTAGTTACTGTGATAGTTATTACAAAGTACTTAGAAGAACTCACCATCACATAGATATTTAGTACTTATTGGAAGCATGATTAGTGTTACAAGTGTGCATGTGAGCATGAACTTGGGACTAGATATTATCTTGGAAGATGATATGAGGTACCACAAGAAATATGGAGCGAAGTTGTGTTTATATGTGCTATTGTAAGTGAGAAGTTGGTAATAGAAGTCATACAATGAATATATTCATACTAAGTGTAAAGGTTGTAACCATTATTTTAAAGTGTGTGGTAACAATAAATTTTAAAAGAATCTTGCCCACATGGAGACATATTATATGTGGAAAGTATGCTATGTTGATTTCAAACATGTATGAAATATATGCTATGTTGATTTCAAACATGTATGAAATATAGTTTCATGACTCTTGGAATCCCACATGTTATAAACTCATTGTAATAGAAAATAAAGATATTTGTACATAGTCGATGTGTAAACACATAGGAAATTGTAGAAGGGCATGTTATAGATTGACTTTGTGAAAGGTTTTCTAAAGACCTCATTATATTGAATTGGTGTTGATTTTGAATAACACAATTGTGAATGTCTTTAGCATTGGGTTTCCCATGTAAAAAATATTTGTCTTGTTTAATCTTGTGACTACAAACTATTATATTACTTTTTTGTGGTGTATTTTCATTTGTAAATGTTGACTATTAATAGAAATCATAATATTAAGAATTCACTATTCTAGTTTTTTGGTCCTCAACAACAAGGGTAAATATCTTTATTATATGGTATCAAGGCACAAATTTGTTGATTGGGTAGTATCTACTTCATTAGAGTGAAAATCCTAGCATGTGTGGTCATGCAACTCATAGTGATAAAATTTTTGTAGTTGACTAGTGTAAAATTAGAATCAAACAAAATCTTTGAAGGATTTTGTGAGAAATAAATTATATTAAATATATGGCAAGTGCATTGAGATTTGAATTTGACAAGTTTAATGGTCATAACTTCAAACCATGTAAGTTGAAGATGGATGGTCTTGTAGTTAAGAGATCAGTGGGTTGCATCATCCTCTTCTACAAAACATTATAGGTATGTTTGATGAGGATTGGTTAAAAAAAGATTAAGAAAATATAGAAGTACAATATGGCCATTTTTTTATATTTAATGCAAATAAATATGTATCAAGAGAAGACAAGAAATTCATCGTAGGTATGTTGTATTAGTCTAATAAATTATCAAGTAAAGTTGTTTTGAAGAAGTTATATTATTTAAAAATAGGGTAAGGTGGTCATGTAACTAATCATTTAAATAGTTCCAATATGATAGTAAGTTGACTTGCATCAATAGGAGTCAAGATGGATGAGGATAAATACATTACATTTTTCATACCATTTTCATGGGATAACCATGTGATGTCAATAAGTAGTACTAACACAAAACTTAAACTAGAAAATGTGATTGGTATTTTGTTAAATAAAAAACTAGAAAAAGGTCCATGGATGATAAAATATTTTGTTGCCCTTATTTAGATAAAGGTAGATCAAAATAGAGGATAGGTAAGAAAAATATAAGAGATTAGAGTTCTAATAGAAACAATAGGTCTAAATCTTTATGTAAGACTAATGTAAAACATTGGAATTATTGCAAGAAGGGTCACATTGTGTGCAATAAAAAGTGAGTCCAAAATGGAATGTAATAACGACTTAAAACACTCTAAAATCACAACCTCAAGATTGGACAAACAAAAGACCCAACAACATAAAATAAAAGCAAACCAAATGTCGCAAGTGTTATTGAAGTCTTCTTTGTTGCAATGATTTTTCCTTTGATATTAGATTGGTTGTGTGCTCACAAATTCAGTAGAATATCGATATGGTAGCTCCAATTTTTCTCAAGGTTGCATGGAAATGGTGTATGAGAGCTCAAGTGTAGTTTGGATTGTGAATTCAAAGTTGCATAATGGGAGAATGGAGAGTTTTTTTGGTCAAGTGTTGGAATTGACCAAATGGAGGGATAGGATGGAACCAAAATATCCAAGGGATGGGAATGCTTAGGGTTCTCACACTCATTGTGAGGTTGACAAGTGTCAACCCTAGAGTGCTTGAGATGACATGGAAGGTGAAGGATGTAATGGATGGATGGAGGAAGATTTGTCATAAAGGCATTTCTTGTCCTCACTCTCAAGGAGATTTGAAATAATGGAATAAAGGAATTCTTTATTCCTTGGATGGGACAAAGTGGAAAGAGACCCATGCGGGTGTTGGATATTATTGTTGCTAAGATATGTTGTTGTCATTGATGTTAGTATATTCCTATGTTTTGGTGTTGGAGAGAATTATTTTGGTAATCCGGTGATTGTAGTGAGTTGATTTGGTTGGTTTATTTGTTTGGGATAATTAAGCAACTAGAGATATTTCATTCTTTATTGATTTTATGATGCTTTGTGATGATTTGGTCGAGTTGTGGATTTCAATATGGAGACTTGTTTTATGTGTTCAGAGTTGCAGTGTTTTGGTGTTTGATCCATTGTGCTCCAGTATGATCATATCTTGTGTTGCAGATTTGGGAGAGTTTTTGGGATGTTCATGTGTATCTTCTTTTCAAATGGTTCGTGATTTGGTGCTCCAGAAGCTATATTTCTTATCCGAGTTATTTTTGTAAAGTGTTCTTGAATGTTAGCGTATTCATCGATGGAGATTTGCATAAGTGGTGTTGGTGCAGCTATTGCAGACAGTTCTAACATGCTTGTTGGTGTTTCCTAATCATGTCCTATTTGTTTTGGTGTTTTTCATTTATTATTGTGTGAGTTATTGATGATCTTCTTGGTTTGGTGATATTCTTTGTGTTATGTAGTATTTTGGTGGTGTAACGTGTTGCGGTTGATCTTAGCGAGATTTTCGGTGGTGGTGCATATTTGAGGAGTTGATTTAGATCCATGCTCTATTGTCTATGGCATTTTATTGGTTCGATGGTTGATTTATGTATTGTGTGATGTACTTTTGTAATTAGGTGCTATGGGTTGGCCAACCTTGTAGTCAAGGTTGATGATTTGTATAAATGGGTGTAATGTTCATGTAATTTGGTGTCAATGGTAGAGTCTGCATTATTAGAGAGTGGTGTATGTGTGATCGAGTGAATTCATCTTTCAGTGTGGTGCATTGAGCAGAGATTGGTGAAGGGTAGACATTTGAGCTTAATTGGTACTGTCATCAGGCATTAGTAGATGCTAATTTTGCAGTTCATTATTTTTGGATTGTAGTCTGAATATTTTTTTAAGATAGTGAACCTTCCCTGAGGGTTGGAGTCATCTTGGTCATTGTAATTTGAGCAGTGAGCTCTAGGAAGTGTGCATGAATGCATGTACATTCCCCATTGTAATATTTAAACATACTACTATAGAGTATCATCTCATTGTGGGTTGGTTCCCACCATGGTTTTTCCCTTAACCAGGTTTTCCACATCAAAAATGTTGGTGTTATGTGTGTTGTTGTTGTAGACGTACAAATCTGACCACCTAATTAAATAAATAGTCAATGTTTATTTAATCCACTAAAACAATTCTTCTGTTAATTAAATTAACATTTAATGAATTCATGCCCTTTCTCTATTAATTAAATAAAATTTTCAATTTATTTGATTTAATTCATCTAGCCACATCCACTCCTTTAATTAAATAAATAAATTTAATTTAATTAAATCATCCTTTTCTCCTTTAATTAAATTTACATTTAATTAAATCCCCTCTCCAATTTAAATAAATCAAATTTATTTAAATATTTCCTAAGTTGCAAGTTGTCATCCACCTTTTTGGAATAAATCACTTTATTTCAAAATTAAAATCCAAAAAATACCTCCCACTTGCATTCTCCTAGATTCATGACTAAACCCCTTTTGGAGTCTTCTAGATTCTTATAATCACCCTAATTAGCCTAATCCACCCTTAATCATTTGCACATTCCTTAAGAGAAGTCACTTCTCAAAAATTCCTCAAAGTCTTTGAAATGCTTTAAAGGCTTTATGCCTTCAACAAGTTAACCTCAAAGTCTTCCAAACCATTAATGGTTAACTCAACCTCAACCGTTGGTTAGATACTTTCTCTCTAAATTAACCCATATCTAACCCAAGGGTCTCATTAAGCACTCGTGGCTTTGACCCTAGTTATCCTATTAACCCTTGCACAAGAGTTTACCCTTTGGGTAAAATCTTTATCCACTAGTTAACCCTAACCTAACCCTAACCTTAACTCCTAAGGTAACCACCATGTCTTCTCAAGCATTTAATGGACCCTTATCCCTCTTCTCAAGCCTCCTTATGCTGGCACATGTTAACATAGGATTGGATTGAAAGCCTCAAATGGATTGAATAAACTTCAATCCTAACCCTTGTTAAGATTTCTCAATCTTAGCCATTCATTTCCCCATTTCTTTTATAAATAGCTCCCATTTTCCTCCATTTTGAAAAAAATACAAGTTTTTATGCATCTACACTATAGCCTCATTATATCAAGCATTTTGCCTCTCTTTGGTTATCATAGCATTTTAATTATTTAGGAACACAATAGCATAGTTTTTAAATCATGAATCATGTTAGTATAATTTGTTAATATCTCTATCATAGCTTAGTATCACATCTTAATCTTAATCATCATATCATATAGATCTTAGATGCATTCTTGCATATAGATCATTTTTATCACTCATTCTTGGAGTTGTCATTCCTAAGTCAGTTTCTCAATGATATGAGAGAAACCATTGACTTAAGGAATCCTATGAGATAGAGAACAATGAGACACATCTTGGGGATTAACTTATTTAAATTAGTTTAGGTTGTACTCAACAGTTTCATTGGTATATTAGTTTTGGTCTTAATTTTCATATTTTGATTACATTGATTCTTGCATACATTTTTGGTGCCCACCGTGGGTCACATCCCCATTTTTAAAATCATTTTTGCACGTAGATTGAAGACAAAGTTGTGTTTGGAACACATAATAACGCATCTACAAGATTATGCAGCGCATTCACAACATCTTTTAGCGTATTAGACTCATTTTTCAGCACATACAAAAGGCATGTTAGCACATAGTAGCCTCACCTTAGCACTTAGTATGTTCTGTTATTTTAGCACATATAATTATCAATATAGCACATAGAAGCATCAAATTAGCACTTTCACATTGTAATTTAGCACTTGGACATCATTCTGTAGCGCGTATGCTTTGCAGTTTTGCGCATAGAAAAAAAAAGTTTGTTTGTAACAAACAGAAAGGAAATTTTAGGCTAGTCAACCCACCTTACCAATTGACTATTTTCATTGTTTTCTTGCAGGTTTTCTAACTTTTGGTGTAGGTTTTTAAAAAAAGTCAGTGACATTTTTAGTTCTTCTTTTTTCTTGTTTTCACAAAAAGAAAAAAAGAACTCACTTCCATTTTCTTGCAAAGCTTAAAATTGAAATACACATTTCTTTGGTGAACTTAAAACGAACATCATTTTTTATTGGGAGCTTTGAAAAGAACATCATTTTACTTTTGGCAAACGGATAAAATAAAAAACAAACTCAAAATCTTTCTTTTGGCAAAGATTAGTTCATATTTTCTTTGGGCTCTAAAAAGAACAAAGCAAACAAACTTTCCAAATTTTGCAAAGCTTAAAAAGAATAATCACTTGTCTTTTTGAAAGCTTAAAAAGAACCATCATTTTGCATATTACTTCAAGAGTTTTCAAGATCGTTGTTATTCACTTTGGACAGTCATTTTGGTTGACCGAGGTTTCCTTTTCAAAAGTTCAGAGTTTTTGCTATCTTTTCACACATTGTTATCTTGGCTTAAAAAGAACCACATGTCTTTTGGAGAAACATCTCCAAGGTAGCTTTTAGCAAACATTTGCAATATTGGCTAAAAAGAGAGAGTGTATTTTGTGCTTCGAAGGTGTTAGGTATATGCTCTCCCCTTAATTGGGTGATAAAAAATCCAAACACACCATTACTTGCTTTCTTTCAATTTAGCATTAAGATAAAACCTTTAGCAGGCCTGCCCTCCCAAGGTGCCTATAAGACTAGTATGAGGGGAACAACCTAAGTGGGGAATGACTAGCGCCAAGTATTCCAACCCACTATAATCAAATGTGGACATGGTGAAAGTAATATTCAATGATTTTTTCTCAACGATTAGCCTTCCCCCAGTATCCTTAAGATACATAAATTCTTTGTTCTAAAGGTTGGGAAGCCTCCCAAGGGAGTTTATCACTAAAGACCGAATGAAAGTCTGATTACAAACTTTAGAACTAGAAGCCTCACCGAGTTAGTTTACCAAACATTTCTAATATCATAGTGCAAGGGTGGGGAATAATCCACCCCCAAGACACTCACCATATATCTCCCAAGAAAATGATTCAATTGAGGAGCAATATTCTTTGGTTCAACTTTGGGACAAAGGCAAAAAAATGGGCACACCTTAGGGTGTGATAGGGTTGTTTGAGCTGAAGGAGTATCAAGTGTGAGCTATTGATATTTTAAATGACCCTTGAGAATAAAGAGGTCTATTTGATGTGTATTTCTTTTACAAACCAGTGAAAACAAACAAGGATTTGAAAAGATCCTATTCAACATACACTCATTGTTTAGAATAGACAAACTATCTTCTTCTTGCTACTGTGTTTTCAAAACATTTTTCAGAAGATCATCCATTTGAGCAAACAAAATTTTCACAAACACAAGTCAAAATATCAAAAACTTTCAATCATAGAGTAGTTTAGCACATCTAAGGCAAACATTAGCGCATCTGAGGCAAACATTAGCGCATATGAGGCAAACATTAGCGCATCTAAGGAAAACAATAACGCATCGACAAAACAAAATTTTCAATCACCTGGAGCAAATTAACACCAATTTAGTTCTTTGGAGGATCAATATGGCACATTAAACTCAGATTTTAGCACATTCATCATTTGTTTTAGAACATCAAGATGTCATCACTGAAGACAAAGAGCAAAATAGGAATTTTCTTAGAAAAATGAAACCACTTTCAAACACCCTTTTCAGAGTAAAATTTTTGTTTTATCAAATGATAGTTTAAAATCTAGTCATTACAAGTGTCAAATTTCAACTAAACTTAGATCAATCAAAAGTGAGTGCAATTTATCATTCTGATCTTTAGCTGAGTTTCATTATCAGGATATATCGTTCCTTTATCATGAAACAAGGTTGCAAATCATATTACCCTGAGTCATATCAATAGGAAGGATCTTTCCTATTCGACTTAGGTATCTCACATAAAATTAGTACTAAAACAAAGATCAAAAGTTTAAAACAATTTCAAACACTTGTATGACCATTCATCATCAAACTAAGAAAAAGGAAACTTGGTCAAAAGAAATGAGTCCTAGCATAAATCAAGATCACGATATTATGACTTTTCAATCTGATCCCATTTTTAATCAAGATCCCACCTGTCAAGAATCTTATTATGATCCCCTAATCTTTTGGTATCCCATCAACAATGATCCCCTTTGATCTCAAGATCCTCTCAAGTCCCATTCAACACCCACTGCCCAAGCAAGATCATGATATCCCTTCCATCTCCTTCAATTATCCAATTCAAAATCAAGAAAAAAGAACACACTCAAATGATCCTATTCCAAGTCAAGATCAAGGTATCCCTTCTTCTAAATCCTCATATAAACATCCCCCTTCATCCTCCAAATCCATTTTAGGCCCTTTCATTCCAAAATTAAAGCCTTCCTTCCTGCTATCCATCTTAGGACCTTACATCAACCCATCCAAAATATCTCCATATCATTCATATCCATCCATGAATCTCATTCCTTTTTTTTTATGTCAAGAATAAATTCCATGAGCCTAAATATCCCCATATATTCAAAGATCAACATTTCTAATATAAAAGACATGCCAAATCAAAGAAAAATCTGTTCCAAAAGAAAAAAAGCAATATCCAAAAGGCTACAAAAGACCTTTAAGTAAAAGGAAAAATTAAAATCAATGTGGATTCCCATAAAATTATTACAATCCAAAGAAAAATCAAAATTGGCATCCATACTTGCTATTCCAAAAGCTTCCTTATGTTGATTTCCCAAAGGGTTTACATTGCAAAATGCAAAAACCAAGTTGATTCTTCAAATATCTATGGAGAAGCCAACTCCAACTATCAATATCCTCTAGAACTTGGACCAATTAACAAGGACTCAACAGATCCTTCTACACTTTGGGCTCTGCAAGACTTGAGAGGGTGATCCCTTAGTGAATTTATAATCTCTGCGCCATACTCACAAATTTCACTAAAACAAAGTAGATAATCTCATATACAGGCTCAACAAAGAGGGAGAATGCTCAAGAAAGGAAAATTCTTCAGTGATCCTCAACCTATTGGAGTATGAGATAGAGAAAACATATAATAAAAGATATGAAATAAAATATATTTTGATAATAATCAATTTATAGAAAACATAGATGAACGTAGCACAAAATTGATTGTAAAGACTAAGACAAGCTATAACCAGTGCCTTAATCCATTAGGGAGTCAAATTCATGAAATGTAAGATGAATTACAATAGAATTTATCTGATAGCATGTTGAACTAAGAATATATTGCCTTACAATATATCTCTACTATGACCCAAACCCAAACTACTTATCAAAATCCCTGCACAAGCTCTACCATTTTGCAATTTTGTTTAAATCATTTAATTGTTCCCTTAGATCACAACATAAACACAAAGCACATACATCACAACAATGCAATGAATGAAAGAAACCCTTGATTATATTTCATTCAAAAGATAGTAGAATCATACAATGGAGAGAAAAAGGTGTGGATTCTATTTCATTAACTCAAATGCTATCTCTATCATAAGACAATATACAATTCAGTCCTTCAAAACCTGCACAAAATATAACATAAGAATCATTCTATTTTTTCTCTACAAAAAATACTTTACACTTTGCTCATTTGTACCTAAAACTTGCTAATAGAATGTACGACTCTAATTTAGACAAAATGATACAAAGTTGGAACAAGAACCCAGTCTCTTGGCCTTGAATTCCCTTTTATAACAAATAAGGGAGAAAACAAGCTTCGAGCCAGAGGAGACATTTGTCATCAAAATGATTGGACCTACATGATTCTTGTTACAAAATATTCCTTTGAGGAATGTCACAACCAAGACCAAATATCTTTAACTACTTCATCATAACGCTTCATGCACTTTGTCTTTTTGTTTCTGAAAAAGAACCTAATACGGGTCCGCTTTGTTGTTTCTTGTGTTAAAAAAGGCAACCGCTACAAGAAGACAAAATTATTTACCAAACTGTCACATCAATAAGTTGGCTAACTAAATGTTTGTAGTGTTTATTCCTTGTTCAATTATGTCTTGCTCCATTCATTGTATTCTTCATCAGATCGCCACCTACAACTCATGACCTCATCAACTTTTTCCCTATATGGAGTATACTTTACAACAACTTGATTTTCTTCTCTTTCAAAAGACTCAAAGAATGTCCCTGTGCATACAATTTTATCCATACCGTTCTGCAACAAATCAGTATCCAAATCATCACAAATTAGTTCCATCTAAGTGTTGATGATTCTCTCTACCTCTTCCCTCCATAGCTGAAAAGGCTTGATATCTCCATTCTCATCCAAAATCCTTGGAAAAAGTGTATCATTTAACTCATCGAAACTCATCAACTCTCTTATTTTTCTCTCTATGCTTTTTGGTTGGATTTGAGCTTCTTTCATTGACTTCACCAACAAATAGGTTGGTTGAATTGTAGGTGGCCTCTCAACATGATATTTAGAAGCCATTGCCATTAGTCTAATCTCATTTTCCCTTTGTGACCATTTGGTAAACAGAGGTATTGCCACTTCTTTATCTTGATCAAAACCTTGAATATTAAACAAAAAATAATATAAAGAATGAATACTATTCAACCCGCTACCAACTTTTTTATTTAAATGAGTTAACACGGAGCTAACTATTTCTCTTTGCTCGAAGGTAGACTGATCCTTTGATTCCTTCAGTTTATTCTCCAATTTTGTGATCTTCTCCAACAGTTGAGCCCTTGTTGGATCAGTTGACCTGGTTGGTTCTTCAATAAATGGCTCCAATGAAAAACACTGAGTGGTTACACCAACAAGGGTAATATGAGGAGGCCTTGATGTTGAAGGTGTTGAAGTAGTTATAGGGGCATCAGGGGATGCTTCCAATTGTTTATGTTTGAGAAGTTGAACCTTAGACTGCAACTCAATACATCTATGTTGCACCTTTTTATATTCTACAAATACTTGTTCATATTTTCTTTGGTATTCTTCTCTATTTGCCTTTTCCCTCTTAGTTATTTCATGGGCCAATTTGGCCACATCCATAGTTAATTTTGAAGCTTCCACATTTGATGTATCTTTAGCTCTCTTAATTATTAGGCTTCCCCTCAAATTAGGGTTGATATCACCAATATTAGGTCTTCTAGGCCCTTGTTCCAATGACAAAATGGCTAGTATGGCATAATCTTGCACAAACTCAGATCTTTTTAATGCCAACCTAGCTTCTTCTTTAGAATTGAAAGGCTGTTGTTTTGATTTTCTGATGGTATCAAAGGCCACTGCATCAACAATATCCCACTCAAGAAAAATTAGGACCCCTTCTTGGCTAATGATTCTTTTGCCTTCTTCAACAGTGATTCTTCTAAATTCCTCCATCATCACGTCATCCTGATTCTCTTGATCAATTTTATCTGGCTTTTGAACTTTCCTTTCTTCACATCTCCTTTTGTATTCATCAATCTTCATCTTCCATAATAGCTGCAAGAAAGCTTGGCTTTGTACAAAAGCCCAATTTTCAATAAACTTATCACAAGCCTCTTTTCTTGCATCTTTGAAAGCTCTTCGTTCTATATCCAACAAAGCAAGGTCCCAATCTAATGACCTTGGTGGAGATGGGATTCCAACCCGCAACTCTTCATCTGTAAGAATGATCACATTCTCTTCCTCTGGTTTTTGTATAGGCTATTCTTCAGGCTTGTCAATTTTTTGCTTTTTAGATGGAGGAGGTGAAGGAGGAGGTGAAAGTCTCCTTTCAGGTGGAGATTCCAAATCTATGATCACTGTCTACCCCAACTATAATGATAATAATAATACCTCTAATTGAAATCTCAATTCAAAGTTTAGACATTCATATGGGAGAGTTTACTATTTTCATGGCTGGTGTTCATTTAGTTATCAATCCAAGAACGTAAAACTTGAAATGGGTCTGCAATATATATGCACTAAGCTCCTTAAATGATTATTCTATATTACTGCAGTAACTAACATTATGCAGAAAGGAAAGGCGGGAATGGAAATCATAAAAGGCTACATGAAAGCTCACAAAACACTGCTGAAATGATCTAATGAAAATAACAGAAATCACACTATTCTGTCTTGGCTGCAGGAACAATCAGCGGATCTATTTCCAGTGGCTGCAGGAACAATCTAGTCATGAACTCCTATTGCAACTAAGTAAAAAATAACTTCAATGACCATAAACACAAAATCACTCACCAAGTGGGCCCCTTGGATGTGTGATATCAAACTCCTAGCAAAGTACTATTAACAGATTAGAACAACATATTCTTATTCATTTCTTCCTGAAAATGATTACATATTCTAAAAGAGAAAATTCAGAATGCTTGTCTAAACTCTGCTCAATTCCTTTCCATCTTGTCTAACTCAAAGAAAGAAGGAAGAGATTATTATAAAGAAAAGATAAACTACAATGGACAACTCAAGTTACGCCCAGAAGAAGAGGTGGATAATTGTCAGATGAAGGAGATAACTGAGAGCTTGGCTGCAAGAACCGTGGATCTGAAACGGAACCATAGTCTTTGCACGCCAAAGTGATATTTTGTGAATTCAATATGCACTAGAGTTAAACTCCCATGGTGAAGTATAACTGCTCCAATTATGCCATACATTGTGCTTGCTCAAATTCCCTTCAGTTTGACCTCCAGTTATCTGAACGTGATTCTCCAGTCCTTAGGCGCGAAAGAAAATCATCCACCGCAACATCAATTATTATCTGCACTAAAACAAAAACAACATACAAGGACATGCATATGTATCTTACTCAATTAATACATTCATTAACTCACATATGACATTATCCTAAATAATCCGTATATCACAGGGATAAATCATTTGGCTGTAGGAATAAATTGGCATGGCTATAGGAATTAATCGACAAAGTTCAAACATGATTTCTTAAGTTCAATTTTAAAACATGGATTACATATAGTCAATTCACAATACTTTACTATCACAATGCAACCCAAAAGATGCCAAAAAAACCTAAGAGTCATGATAAAAAACATGTCAAAGCATCGACTTATCATACCCCCCAACTTTAAGGGTTTGCTGCTCCTGCAGCAAAAGGAAAATTTCTGATTTTTGCTGAAACTTTGAAATCACCAACAATGTCCTGTTCGGTTCCCTTGGAAGGCAAATTCCAATAAAATCCTTTCATTTTATCCAACCTGGACCATCTAGCTATTTCTTCTACAATTGCATCATAATTCTGTTCTGTTGGTTGGCATGCCAAAAGTGGCCACATAAGGATCAGAGGCTTACAGATCAATGGCAACCAGTTGTTGACTTTCTCCCTGCCTAGTTGTATGTATTTGGAGGCTCTTTGTATGGCTGCATGAAAATTCTATAATGAGTAAGGTTCTCCCAGTTTTAAATGATCTGGTAGATGATTCCAACATTGAGTTAACCCTTCTAGTGCGGTTGTCCTATGGGTCTGAACCAATGCTCATACGCTTGATAGACTTCCTCTCTCATTGGAAGTACTATCTTACTAACATCATCTCTTATTAGCAACTTTTGCCAATCATAATACAAAACCCTGGGTGCTTCTGATTCCCTTCTCAATGGTAATGGACAATCAAGCTCTAATTTTTCAAACTCCCTGGCTTGTGGTCCTATGATCATCTCATTTTGGATCCATGACATTAAAACTCTGAGATGGATATCCCCAATATACAATAAAGGATTCCATTCTCTATCTTGGGGTACAACATAGTTATGTAAATATAATTCACATAACAAATTTCTTATAGCACGTGGAGAGGTTTGATAAACATGATAGAATTCCTCAGGTGTTTCCAAGGATGGATTAAGGTCCCTAACAATGCGGTTTAGTCTAAAATTCAGATACCGCTCTTTCAAATGTACTGCATAAATTCTTGGGGGTGCCCTACACTGCATCATCTCAGGAACCATACCATAAATCTCTTCTACCTTAGCTTCTGATTCCTTAGTTCTATTATCTTTCTTTTCAATCTCTTTTTGCTGCTTATTAATTATCCCTTGCAACCTATCCTTCTCTATTTCCCATTGCCTAAAAAATGTTAAAGCAATTGATAAACTACTTAGGGATGAAGGAGGTCTAATAGGTCCTACCTTAGACTATGGGATTTCTTCAACAAACTCCTCATTTTGAGTTGACATATCTCCCACATTTTCTTCAGGTTGCTATAGAACATCTTCAACAATCTCTTCACATTGTAATGCCACATAAGCAAGATTTGCTAGCTTATCCATTACAAATTCTTCCTGAATTTCTTCTTGGATTTCTTCTTCTGCAGGGTTTTCTTTAATTTCTTTCTCTGCAGCATCTTCTTCTTCTGAAGTTTCTACTGCAATAACCTCTACTGGATTACTCACAGGTTGAGTCTTCTGTGTCCTCCTTCTTGTTCTTCTTACATACACTTTTGAAATGGCTGCAGGAGTTTTTGTTTTTATTCGACACCTCTTGGCTGCAGGAGGAATCTATGTTTCCTAGGGCCGGATAACAAATTCTTCATCTGATTCATCATTTTCCAATTCTTTTCCTTCCCTTTTCAAAATAGTTGAATCTCTTTGAAGAGAAGTAGAGGGTTGTTCTTCGATTGACTCTGCTTCAATATTTCCTTCCATAATAATTATGGCTCCTTCAGCAACCAACAAACCCTCATCTTCACCAGAAAGATCTTCTGCAACAATCTCTTCTTGAGCCAGTGGATTATTCACAATAGGGGCTTCATCAACCCTAAATTGCAGAATACCCTCAAACACACCCCATTCCATGTGTGAAACATCTCTCAGGGACCGCTGTACAAGCAACTTAACCAGTCCATGATGGCTAATAGAGTGATTTCCATATTTTCGAGTCTCCTTAGCACTTATAGAAATGAGATGGTACAAGAAATTTGGGACATTAACTCACCGGCCATGACGTAGATGACTAAGTAACTTAAAATAAGGTGAATGCAGATTTGAATACTACCCTTCACATGTAATATATTTCATAACATACAAAGCTACCTGAGGCCAATGTGCTGGTAATGAAACCCTTCTAGTCCCTTGTCTATCTACCTTTAAGGGTCTGTCAGTGGAAATTGTGAACTCTGCCCTAGCACTCCTTGCATCTTTTGATTCTGGAAAGAGTTCTCCTTCCTGCAACAACCCTATGACCTCTACAATTCGCTGCTCTGTAGCAATTACCCTTAACCCTTTAACTATAGCTTCTCCTTCATCAAAGGAATGCATAAACTCTGTAGCTATTTCATCATTGTAATCCTTGATTTTCAAGAATAAATCCAACCAGTCGTGGTTTCATAAATAATGCTCACAAACAACATCCTGCAACAACCCTTCATGGACCGTTGTGATGGGATGGGGTTTGGGATAGACTAGCCTATTCTATGCTCCTGGATCCTTCCCTGGGATCACTTGGTGTTCTCTCCACACCCTAGGGTCTCTAGGACTTCCCTTTCCTTGAGGAATCCCTTGACCTTGCCCAATCCACCCACCAATGAGTTGCAATGCTGCTCCTAAGGTCTCACCTACTCATGAGACTTGAAACCCCTTACTATGGCTAATAAGGGCTAAGGCTTGTTCCACACTTTCCAAGGTCTTAGAAAGGTTGTATCAGGTCTTAAACCATGTTTTACATCCCACCATATGCCCCCAAGAAGTTGCTACCTTCATCCTTTCTACCGATTTCACTGTTTTGTATTTTTGCTTACAAAACAAGGCTACAAGGATTAGGACCAATTAGGCCTCCTACCCGGTCCTTTAGGGATTTCTCTCACAAACGATGCATACAAAACCCAAACTCCCAAAATGGACTACCATTCAATTGGAAAGGGCTCAAGGATTTCCTAGGTTTTGGGCCTCCAATTGGCTGTACAATGCCTAGGGCAAATTTTGGAGTTTTTAAGGGTTTTGTGAGGATTTTGTGGTCTACCTGGGTCACAGTGAGTGCTTTGAGTTTTAGCCACCTTTTTTGGATTGGTGGAGGCTCCTCCTTCACACCAATGATGCTTCAAACACTCCTCTACACCTCCTCAAAAGGGTTTACTCTCCTCTATTCAACCTTGCTCTCCAAGACCTCTGCAATCTAACCTCTCCTAACTAGGCACTGTCCAATCTCGCCTAGGAGTGGGTCTTTGCTTGGCCTTCCTGCATTTTCAAGGGCCCTACTTGTTTTTCAATATGGTACAAGGTCTGCACTCTCATTCCCCATGGTTTCATGGTGGTTCCACAATGGGGAATGGAGTTATGCAGCCATTTACACAATCCTGTCCAAAACTGGATAGTAAGAAGACAATTTACAGACTATTTACAAGCACACTCAATCTGCAAATAAAAACCTAAAATAATTGCTTTAAATGAAAGTATTTACACCATGAAAAACATCCCACATAGTTTTGGACATTTCTCAATCCATTAACTTGCTTGTTTTCTTCATTCAAATTGACTGGTAACAATTTTACAATCTCAGTCTGATCTTTTTGCTAGGGTTGTACAATGTCTGACATCCGACCCATTCATTTAGGGTTTGCAAGTAATTATACTACCTATACCTTAGTTTGTGTGCCCATACTAGGGTTTTCCATGCTAACCTAAAGATTTTAACATCATGGTGGAAAAGTTGCTTGACAACTTTTAAAAGTTGTCATGCAACTTTTGAGCAACTTTCCCAATGTTGCTTTTTATGACTCCTAGACCCACATTGAGACAACCTAAGGACACCACCATGTTATAAAGGACCCCTAAACACTTCAAAGACACACATACCCTCCATTTTCAAGAAAATCACAATCTTGACTTATGACCCCTAAGATCTCCACTAGGACCCTAACTAGGACCTATGAGCACATGGCTCATTATTTTATGTACAATGGCTTCATAAGAAGCATAACACCAACAAAAAAAGGAGGGAGAGATTGAAAGGGTGCTCCTGCACCACATTGGCTCATGGCAAATTAGATCACCACCCATCTTTTACTCTGATACTTTCACAGCTTCACCAAAATGTTTGACAGTTTCACAAAAAACTAAAATCTACATATCTTAATTTTGGCAGCAGACCTTATTATTCACTTACATGAAATAATAATCATCATAAGTAATGTTAGTTAGGAAATCAATTTGGGCTATCAAAAAAAAAATTGATAATAAATTTTATTGGAAAGGACCATAAAGTACCCCCCCCCCCCCAACTTAACCTAGCACGTGTCCACACAGGCTGACGAGATTTCAGGTTTGGAGTGGACTTAAACAGGTTAAAAATCATAATGAACTAATAAATGCATAATTAAAATAAAGTTCAATATACACGTACCTACAATTGGGTGAAAATGATGGCGAAATGAAATGAAGTGACAGGTAAGAAAGTGGAATAGAATGTAGTGGATGGAACTTTATGTACGAAGAACAATATTCCCTTGGAAATATTTTATTATGATACGGTGAATAAGTTCACTGTAGATGCTGCAGGAACATCACCTTTATCAATATGCTCAGGTGCAATAGGAAGCTCATGAATTGATACTGAATCATTGATAGTTGCTGTAGGAACCTTGCCATTTGCTACAGGAACTCTTCTCTAGTAGCTGGCTTGTGATAAAGTCATAGTCAGTGTCCATTCACTAAGAGTTTAAATCGAATAGGATCTATTGTGGACAAACAGACTGCTCATTCTGAAAACCTTCTTCTACCTCATAAGGACCTAACCACCTTGTTTGGAGTTTTCCCATAGCATCCTTATATCTAGAACCATACAGGAGTGCCCAGTCACCAACTTTGAATTTCTTTTCTCTGATATATTTATCATGCCATCTTTCTCTTTGGTTTTGAATCAATTCTGTCTATTGAACAACTATCTTCCTCCATTCATCAAGAGCATTTAGCTACTGAATGCATTCCTTCTATGCTTTAGACAATGTCATATTTAGTTGTAGAGCTGTTCTCAAGGTTTTATGCTTAAATTCAATAGGCATCATTGCTATTTTGCCATAAACCATCTCAAAAGGTGTGAATCCAATTGGTGTTTTCCATGTTGTTCTATATGCCCAAATTGCCTCTGAAAGTCGATGAGACCAATCTTTCTTGTGGATAGACACTATTTTTGTAAGAATAGCCTCAAGCTCTCTATTGGTAACTTCTACTTGTCCATTAGACTATGGATGATATGGAGTAGATTTCCTGTGTCTTATATTGTATTCATTGACCAAAGATTTTATCAATGTTGATGTAAATTGAGGTCGCTGATCTGAGACAATTTCCCTTGGTAGTCCAGACCTTGTAAATATTTCTTCATAGAGAAACTCAGCCACCTTATTATCTCTTGCATGTTGCATATCTCTAGCTTCTACCCATTTTGTTACATAGTCTGTACATGCCAAGATATAAGATTTTCCATTAGATGGTGGATCAATGGGGCCAACAAAATCTAATCCCCACTTATCAAATGGTGTAACAGATATTTGAGGATATAGTGGCATCTCATCAGATTTTGTAGGTCTGCCCATTCACTAACATTTGTCACATTTCCTTGTGTACTGAGCTGCATCCTTGTGTAATGTAGGCCAATAGTATCTAGTATTGAGTATTTTTCACTGTTGTCCTTTTGGTAGCAAAATGTCCTCCACATGGCTCATCATGACATGCATGCAAGATGTCATATGTTTCATCTTCTCTGACACATCTTCACATGACTTGGTTAGGTCTAGTATAAAATAGACAATCAACAATCCATGAAAAGTTAAAACTTTTTTCAACTAGCAACCTTCTTTCCTTAGGAGAAAAAGAAATTGGCATCTTAGCTATAGCTAAATAGTTGGCAATATCAGCATACCATGAAGTATGAGCTTGTATGAGAAACAAATGCTCATCCGGAAAAGTGTCATCTATCATTGTAGAATCTTCCTACAATTGAAGACGTGAAAGATAATCTGCAACAACATTAGACTTCCCTGGCTTATCAACAACTATGATATCAAATTCCTGCATCAACAATAATTAGCGAGCCAGTCTACCAGTGATTGATGGCTTATTCATGAGATATCTAATTGCAGTATGATCTGTATGCACAAATATGGGATGCCCTGTAATATAGTGTCTAAACTCATTAAGGGCATATATGATAGCTATCATTTCTTTTTCAGTAACTGTAGAATTCAATTCAGGTCCTTGCAAATTCTTGCTGATATAATATATTGCATTTTCCAACTTGTCAACTTTTTCTCCCAACACTGCTCCTACGGCATAATCAGATGCATCTGTATGGAATTGGAATGGTAGAGACCAATTAGGTCCTTTTAGAACTAGTGCTTGAGTCAAAGCATTCTTAAGCTTTAAAAAAGCTTCATTGCATGCTGAGGTCCATTTGAATTCTGCATCTTTAGTAAGCAGTGTATATAAGGGACTTGCAATTTTGCTGAAATCTTTGATAGACCTTCTATAGTAGCCAGCATGGCCAAGAAAACTTCTCACATATTTATGCTTCACAGGGTCATTAATATGCTGAATAACCTCAATCTTTGTTGGATCCACTTGTATGTCTTGTACAGATATATGATGACCAAGGACTATTCCTTCTTTCATCATAATGAAACACTTCTCACTATTTAGAGACAAGTTGTAGTCTTCACACCACTGCAAAACTTTCTTCAAATTACCTAATGCTTGATCAAATTCTGTGCCATAAGTTGTAAAGTCATCCATGTAAATTTCCATAATATCTTGAGAAATATCAGGAAAAATACTGATCACTGCCCTTTGAAAAGTGGCTGGAGCATTACACAACCCAAAAGGAAGAACAAAATATGCATACGTGCCCCATGGGAAAGTAAATGTTGTTTTCTCCTGATCTTCAGGAGCTATTTGTATCTGATTATAGCCACTAAATCCATCCAGGAAGGAAAAATATCTCTTACCAGCAAGAGAATCCAATACCTGATCCACAAATGGTGGTGGAAAATGATCCTTCCTTGTGGCTAAGTTCAAGGCTCTATAATCAACACATACTCTCCATTTGCCTCCCTTTTTAGGAACTATCACCAAAGATGATACCCATTGACTGTCAGAGATAGGATAGATAAACCCAGCTTTCAACAATTTCTATAATTCTTCTTTAACTATCTCCTTCAAGGCAGGGTTGACTCTTCTTTTAGGTTGTCTGAGGGGGCAACACTCATCCTTTATGTAAATGCGATGAGTACAAACTGCTAGATCAATTCCATTCATATCCTTGTAATCCCATGCAAAAGCATTTATATGGAGTTTCAACAAGTCTACTAGGCTATCCTTTTGAGTGTCTACTACATTCTTATTGATGTTCAAATATTTATGCAATTCCACCTCTATCTTGATAGTAAGATCAATCTGTTTTTTATCAAAAAATTGAGAATAAGACAATTCTTGCGGCAACAAGGTATGCAAGATATCAGTGGCTGCAGGAATGTCCAAACCTGCAATATTCATAACCAATTCCTGCAATTCTTGGTCTTCTATTAATTCATTTATCAGGACCTTATAAAGAATTGATTCTTCATCATATAACTGCATGAGTGGAACTTGATTAATCATCATAAGGTGATTAATAGAGTCAATTTCTTCAGATTCCTCTCCCAAAATAGGCCAAACAGCCCGCTGCTTCTCAAGCTGAGGTTGTGCTGGGGAATACAAGGCTAATGTTTTTGTGGAACTGCCATCTGAAATAGTCATGTCTCCTAATCTACACCCTATATATGCATCAGCTGTGGCAAGCCATGGTCTTCCCAAAATGACTGGATATCCCCCTAATGTTGCTTTTGGAGATAAAATCATAACGTCTGCAGGATATTCCCAGGAATCTAGAATAACTACTATATCTTCTATGATACCATTAGGTCTTACTGCAGAGCCATCAACAAGTTGGAGAAATATGGGTGTAGCCCTTAAACTATCTATCTCTAGATGTTTTATTACTTCCCTTGTCATTACATTAATGGATGCCCCTAGATCAACTAAAACATTTTTTATTTGACTGCCATTAATGACTATACTCACAACAGGACTACCTGGATTAGAATACTTTGGAATAGTAATTTTTCCTAACATAATATCAGCCAATTGACCCATAACATGAACTATTTGTGGATCTTTTTTCTTTCTGCCAAGCTTCTTTAAGCATGCTTCTTTCAATGCCTTACCATATATAGGAACATCATTTATTGCTTGCAACAATGGAATTTTAACACAAATATGCTTCAGTTGATCAAGAATATCAAAGATTTGTTGTTGTTCAGTGGAAACTTCTTTGTCTTTCAGTCTATGGAGAAATGGTGGTAATCTTTGATTCTAAGGTATTATATCTTTAGGATCAGAGATTGGCTGCTCTTCTTGTACCTCAGTAATAACTGGATGAGAGGGATTAGGTAGAGTTGTCCCAAATCGAAGGTGAATATCATCTAGTGATAAAGAATAGGCTGGGTATTGATTAGCATTAGCTGAATAAGCTTGTTGTTGTTGCTGAGATTTGATATTTGGATTAGGCAACAGTTGAGTAGGCAACTATGTTGGCTTAGGAGGTGTAGCTGTAGCTGCAGTAGGAGGCATTAAAGCAGGAGGTTGTGGCTGCTGAGTAGGGGGCTAATATCCAAAAGATTGGGATGACCATGATGGGTTTCCCCTCCATTGAGAGGTAGGTTGCCAATTCCCTTGAAGCTGGTTCCCTGGACCTTGAGGTGGATACCAGTTTCCCTGTGGCTACTACAATTGAGGAATTTGATTAGCAAATTGCTGTCCTTGGCTTTGTGATCCATACCAATGTGGATAGTTACCAAAATTTTGAGAATATTGTGGTTGCCATTGGTTATTTGGTGCATAAGAATTACCACTATAACTAGAAAAGGAAAGTGGATCAGGTGGCATACCTTGTCTTTGAAAATTTGGTCTTCTTTGAGCAACATAGAAGACTTGTTCATCCTCACCTTGAATTGGTTTGAAATCAGGTACTTCAACATTTGCAACCATCTTACATCTGCAATTTTTCTTCCGCTGCTTACAATGAGGACATAATTCTGCAAGAAATGCATTAGCTTCCTCATGCTTCTTCTTAGCTGCCAATGTATCCAACTGAGTAGCCATATTGTTTAGAATGTCCTCCTTGAAATATTTTAATAGATGGCTAAGTTTCAATCTAGAAACTCTAGTTCCAGATGTTGATGATGGTGCCCCTGGCTTAAATCTCCTATTCTTCTTAGAAGTAGATTTGGAATACTTCTTGCAAATTTGTTCTATTTCAGTCCAAGTAGATTGTGTAATGTCACCTCCTCCCATAAGATCTAAGGAATTGGTGCATTCATCACTGATATCCCTCAAGAATATCAATTTGAGGAAATCTTCATTCAGAGTACTATGCTTGGACTTCTTGACACTAAACAAAAACCTTTGCAGATAATCCTCAAGGCTCTCATCTTCAGTTTGTGTCATTCTAAAGATATCATCCCCATGACGATCAGTGCCTCTACAATAATCTTTTTATTTTTCAAGAAACAACCATTTCATCTCATCCCATGTGTTGATTGTGCTACTACCCAAGCTCATAAACCATCTCAAGGATGACTCCTTCAAAGTGGCTGGAAATTTTTTGAGTCTATGGGCATCTATAGTATAGTCAAAACTCCTACAGAGAACATCAAACTCAAACAGAAATGTATCCGGATCCTCTGTCACCAACCCATAGAATTTAGGAAGTGAATATGCTGGAATATTCTTGAGGTTAGCATTATCATGTTGGTCAAAGATGGGAAACTCAAATGTTGGACCAAGAGGTGGATTCCCTTGCATTGGGTTTGTGGGGGTTGTTACTATAGGAAATTCTTCTTCTTGTGGACCAAAAAGGAATTGAAGACTACCTTCTAGAAATTCAGACTCAGGGTGATTCAAATTTTGTGGGACTTGATACAGTTCAGCAAAAGGGTTTATATCTAGAAAATTATCTTCTACATGAGTAGTATGAGTGGGCACAAATCTACCTCTGGCCTTTCTTCTTCTATTATGCATGCAGATTCATGAAATTTCAAACAATTAACTAGAAACTATAATAATCATAAAAGGTTCTTAGCTTGACACCATCCCTGACAACGGCACCAAAAATGTCTACCCCAACTATAATGATAATAATAATACCTCTAATTGAAATCTCAATCCAAAGTTTGGACATTCATATGGGACAATTTACTATTTTCATGGCTGGCGTTCATTTAGTTATCAATCCAGGAACGTAAAACTTGAAATGGGTCTGCAATATATATGCACTAAGCTCCTTAAATGATTATTCTGCATTACTACAGTAACTAACATTATGTAGAAAGGAAAGGAAGGAATGGAAATTATAAAAGGCTACATGAAAGCTCACAAAACATTGCTGAAATGATTTAATGAAAATAACAGAAATCACACCGTTCTGTCTTGATTGCAGGAACAGTCAGCGGATCTATTTCCAGTGGCTATAGGAACAATCCAGTCATGAACTCCTACTGCAACTAAGTAAAAACTAACTTCAATGATCATAAACACAAGATCACTCACCAAGTGGGCCCCCTTGGATGAATGATATCAAACTCCCAGCAAAGTACTATTAACAGATCAGAACAAGATATTCTTATTCATTTCTTCCTGAAAATGATTACATATTCTAAAAGAGAAAATTTAGAGTGCTTGTCAAAACTCTGCTCAATTCCTTTCCATCTTGTCTAACTCAAAGAAAGAAGGAAGAGATTATTATAAAGAAAAGATCAACTACAATGGACAACTCAAGTTACGCCCAGAAGAAGAGGTGGATAATTGTCAGATGAAGGAGATAACTAAGAGCTTGGTTGCAAGAACCGTGGATCTGAAACCAAACCATAGTCTTTGCATGCCAAAGTGATATTTTGTGAATTCAATATGCACCAGAGTTAAACTCCCATGGTGAAGTATAACTACTCCAATTATGCCATACATTGCACTTGCTCAAATCCTCTTCAGTTTGACCTCCAGTTATCTGAACATGATTCTCCAGTCCTTAGGCACGAAAGAAAATCATCCACCGCATCATCAATTATTATCTGCACTAAAACAAAAACATCATACAAGGACATGCATATGTATCTTACTCAATTAATACATTCATTAACTCATATATGACATTATCCTAAATAATCCGCATATCACAGGGACAAATCATTTGGCGCAGGAATTAACCGACAAAGTTCAAACATGATTTCTTAAGTTTAGTTTTAAAACATGGATTACATATAGTCAATTCACAATACTTTACTATCACAATGCAACCCAAAAGATGCCAAAAAAACCTAAGAATCATGATAAAAAACATGTCAAAGCATCGACTTATCAATAACTACCCCTTTAAGAGGACCACATTGAGGTTCAATGGGTTTTTTTTGTTCCATTATCCCCTTCCACTTCCTCTTTATCTTTTCTTCCTTTTCACTATTACCTTCATCTCTTAATCTTCTGTAAATAATCCTCCCTCTTGAAGGCATGTGGATAGGTATCTCCTCCTCTAGCTCCCCTTCTAGTGGTGATTCCAATCTTTGTATTTAGGGCCTTTGTTGTGGAGGCTTTGATAGTGGCTTTTGTTGGTCTGTTAATTTTGGAGGTTCTTTTCTCATTTCTTATCTGCTTGCTATCTCCAATTGCTCCACCTCATCCATCAGGTCATACATGAATTCATCAAAATTTTCTATCAAATGATCCATTCTCTTATAAAATGGTTTGAATTCTCTCAATGGATCATACTTTGGATCCAATCTATGGACTTTATCAAGTAACTTCTTATAAGCCATCCATCTTTCTTTTCTGTCTCTTGTTTATTCAAATCGAACTCATTCTAGATCAAATATTCTAGAAAATCAAAATAATGAGGCATCTGGGTTCCTTTTATTCTTTTTCTAAACATTTGATAAAAATTGAAGCAATCACCAGCAGGGAGGGACCTCAAGGAGGTCAATCCAAACTGGTCAACAAGAGTAAACACAACTGAAACACACATATATGATAGAGGAAATGCAAAAAAATATTTTTATTGCATGAAATATGATTACATCCAACTGGTAACAACAGGGTTACAATATACCGACACATGGGCCTGGTAGAATAGGTCACACTGAGACCTTGAATCAAAAGATCTATCTTATAGGCACAATCTATCTATCTAATACTCCTTGATTCTCTAATTAATTACATTCTAAAGAATGATTATATATATATCAATCCAAAGGATGTAGTTGGCCCAAAAGGGATGAAAACCCGAAGAACAAGACCTAACATGCAAAATGAACAAGGTCGACCTCTGCCAAGAGATTCCTCTAGAAAATCCAAAGGATGAAATGTAGAAGATTGGCCACATGCCAAGAAACATTGATATCAATTTCTAAGGCTCTACAAGCTTCAGAATGGGTTCCAATAGATCACCAGAATAGGTCTCAAGCAATCGGTAACAAAGGAACAATCGGTAACAAGAAACAGTTTGAAAGCAAGAAAGATGATCAAGTCTTCAAGTAGGATCCAAATGAGATGCGGTTTGAAAGCAAGAAAGATGATCAAGTCTTCAAGTAGAATCCAACTCCATAGGATCCGATGAGCCAAAACTGGGACACACAGAAAGGAAAACAAAAATTGCAAATAGAAAACAAAACAAAAAAGAAAATGTTTTGGTTGATGCAAGATTGTTGTGAACCGGGGATGCTCCTGCATCAGACATCTAGGGTTAATGAAAAAGTGAGCCTCTCAATTTGTTGGGGTCAGAGGGAAACCAAGGTGGTCTACCTCTACCTAAGAAATCCAAGATAAATCTTCAACTAGTCTGCTTTTCCACTTCACAAGATATTCTTTGTACTGACTGTTCCGGGTACTATGCCCAATCATTTGGTCCAAAATCTCTTCAATCTGATCTGGTTCCTTTTGGGGAAATTGTTTCTCAAGGTTTGCAACACTATATTCATTGAATTTTGGCTCATGGTACTCATGAAGATCTACAATGTTGAATATAGGTGAAATACTTAGACTATCCAGTAGCTCCACTTCATATGCATTTCCAGAACTGAACTTTCTCAAAATCTTACAGGGTCCAAAATTCTTCAATTGCAACTTATTATAAGTTCCAACTGGGAATCTCTCTTTTCTCAAGTATACCATCACCTCATTGCCAACTTCAAATTCCTTATGTCTCCTCTTCAAATATGCCTTCTCCTTATATTTGCTATTCATGTCCTTCAAATGTTGTTTAACTTGAATATGCAATGCTGCCATGTGATCTACAAATTATTTTGCTTTTGAACTCTTCTGGTCTTCACTGCTAATGTCTCTCAATTCTGCTATTCCTCTAGGATGCACTCTGGTAACAATATCAAAAGGTGTTTTTCCAGTACTTCTATTCATTGAATTGTTATATGCAAACTCTACTTGTGCAAGGATCAAATCCCAACTTCCGATTTTATCTCCCAGTAAACATCTCAACAATTTTCCCAAACTCCAGTTAACCACTTCTGTCTGTCCATCAATCTATGGATGAAAAGTAGAACTGAACTTCAAATCTATCTTTATCTTCCTCCAAATTGATCTCCAAAACTAGCCAACAAACTTAGTATCTCTGTCTAAAACTATGCTCTAAGATAATCCATGCAATCTCACCACTTCCTTGAAAAATAGGTTTGCTACATGAAATGCATCTGATGTCTTCTTACAAGGTATGAAATGAGCCATCTTTGAAAATCTATCCACTACGAAAAATATAGAATCATTCCCTCTCGGTGTCTTAGGCAATCCAAGTACAAAATCCATGCTTATATCCTCCCAATGTCTTACCGGTACTATGAAAAGTTTATACAATGCCACATTCTGACTACTACCTTTTGCAACTTGACAAACTCTACAACTCTGCAAATATCTCTTAACATCCTTATGAATATGGGGCCAAAAATACTGCTCACTCACCAATGCAATTGTTTTATCAATGCCAAAATGTCCAACTAAACCTCCGCTATGCTTCTCTTTTATCAGGTTCTCTCTCATGGAACTCTTAGGTATGCATAATTGAACTCCCCTGAATAACATCCCATCCTGAATGAAATAATCCAACCATTTGCTTCTATCAACCATAACCAGTTCTGTATATGCTTTCCAAGATTTTGCAAAATCTGTCTCCTCATCATACAAGGTCTTCAAATCTTCAAAACCTAATATTGTCACTCTCATCTTTGTCAGCAAAACCCTTCTCCTACTCAATGTAGTAACAACTTTGTTAGATTTCCCACTTCTATGCTTCAACACAAAGGTGTAATTCTACAATAATTATACCCCTCTCATATGTCTCTAATTGAACTTACTTTGACTGTTCAAATATTGCAAATCTTGATGATCTATATACAACACAAACTCCTTAGGCAAAAAGTAATGTCTCCATTTCTTCAAGGCTTGAACTATGGCATAAAATTCCTGATCATACATTGAATATCTCTTCCAGGCATCATTCAATTTATCACTGAAATATGCTACTTCTCTCCCTTCTTGACTCAAAACTGCTCCTATTGCTATTCTACTTGCATCACAATTCACTTGAAATACCTTATTGAAATCCGGTAAAGGCAACACAGGCTGCTCAGTCACTTTTTGCTTCAATAATTCAAAACTTTTTTTTTCTCCAGTGGTCCACTTGAATTCCTTCTCATCTCCCCTCATGGTCTCAGTCATAGGGTTACAAACTAAACTTAAATTTATGATAAACTTCTGGTAAAAACTAGCCAATCCATGAAATGATCTTACCTCTCCAATGCTTTCCAGTGTAGGCCACTCAACAATGGCTTTCACTTTCTCAGGGTCCATCTTCAAACCATCCTTAGATATCACAAAGCCTAAATAGACTAACTCATCCTTCATGAAAGTGCACTTCTTGATATTGATCAACAACTTTTCTTCTCTCAACCTCCATAAAACTTGTCTTAATTGCAACAAATGCTCCTCTTTTGTTCTACTGAAAATCAGAATGTCATCCAAATACGCAATAACAAACTTACCCAAGAATTTCTTCAATACCTTATTCATCAGCCTCATGAAAGTACTCAGTGCATTATTCAATCCAAAAGGCATCACCAACCATTCATATAGTCTTTTATTTGTCTTAAATGTTGTCTTCCACTCATCACCTTCTCTGATCCTGATCCAATGATATCCACTCTTGAAATCTATCTTTGTAAAGTATTTTTCTCCACTCAAATATTCCATTATGTCATCCATCCTAGGCAAAGCAAACCAGTATTTCACTGTGATCTTGTTTATTGCTCTTGAATCAATACACATCCTCCATTCTCCATTCTTTTTAGGTGCTAATACTACTAGTACTGCACAATGGCTAATACTTTCCCTGATCAAACCTTTCTTCAAAAACTCCTGCACTTGTCTATTCAGTTCTTCATTGTCTGCCAATATCAATTGGTGTGCAACTTTGTTAGGTAAACTAGCTCTAGGAACCAAGTGTTGGCAATATTGCATTATAACAGACAATGAAAGATTGTTGGCATTTCAATAAGGAATAGAGAAGGTTGTTGATGATTATGGATATAACTGATTAAAGATGTTTTACTATCTTGATATTATTATTTTGTCATTGATGTCAAGAAATTGATTTTCTAATTCAGTATGATGTTGCCATATCTTGAGAAGTATGATATGAAGATTATGAAGAAGTTGGTAAAAGACACAGGAAAGAATATGATGAATAAAGGGATGAATAAGGTATTCAATGGGCAACTACTATCGAGTTAGACAATGATGAGATCATGATGTTTTAGATTGATTTAACATCATACATATGTTGTAAAATGTAAAGGTTAATACTATACTATGTTATCAACCAAAGAACCTAGTCGATAAACCCTAAGGTTATCACTATCGATTAATGAAGGTGGAATGTCTACCGAGTGAAGTTTAGTATTCATCGATTTGTTACCGAGTTGTAACTGAGCTATAACAGAAAGCATTAAATGTTTACATGCGGTATTTAATGAAAGAAGCTAATGAGCTGGAGCGGATCAATGATTGGTAAGCCATGGAAGAAGTTTGTTAATGAATCTAAGGCAATGGAAAGTCGGCATGAAGATCTACAACTCAGATTGAACCGCAATACCCTGGCACAAGTTCCAAGACTATTATGCAAGTTCCAAGGTGGGGTAAAACATTTTCAGATTGAAAGATGCATTGAACCTGGACAAGATTGAAGATCTGATGGCTATGATTGATCATGGGAAATGTGATCAAGGAGATTAAGCGGTTACCTAATTGTTTATAAATAGGAAACTGTTGATAAACAATGTATGTGGGCAAGTGTATGCACATGGATGCTACATAGTGATTACCGAGCACAGAAGCTTGAAGACCTGTTAGAATAACAGAGTATAGAAGCCCAACAAATAGACAAGATTAGTTCTATGTCTAGATTGTATTGAACAAATAAGAATCTGCTTTAGCATTTTAGATGTGGAGTTGCAGATAGATTTTTATTACTGTTATTTTGTGAAAGTGACAGAAAATCTCTTAACCGAGTGGACTTAACAGTCTTATATGTAAATCCTCTAGCAAGGTGACATTCTGATTGAGTGTTTGAAATTATTTGACAAGGTCACTTCTAACAAAGTGAAGATCCTAACAGATATGAGGGAAATCCCTTAACCGGGTCACATCTAGCAATGTGTTTGTAATCTTTAACATGATTTGCTTTTAACCGAGCATACTGTAGAAGAGTATATTTCTCAGTGGGTCCGAAATCCCATAGTGGTTTTTTCCTATTTGGGTTTCCACGTTAAATCTGGTGTTATGAGGTTTATATTGTTCATATGCTTTTGAGTTTGCATGTTTGACAGTTTTGGATAAATGACTGATATATATGTTACCGAGGTTGAATTTGATGTTTTTATGGATGATTAAGTTTGTATGATTCACCCCCCCCCCCTCTCATCTTGTTGGCTATTGGATCTGTACTTATATTAAGTATCAGAAATATCAATTGGTATCAAAGCTTTGGACTCTGGAAGGAAAGTTTAAAGGCACTTGAGTTAAAGATCCAAAGATGTATAAGAGGGATGCACCAAAGCTTAACAAGTCAAGTTTCTCTACATGGTAGAAAAGGATGAAGTTACATCTATCAGGAGTTGGAGAATATGTTGTATACTATCTGGAGAATGATTTTGTCACACTGAGCACCTATCCATTGACTATGGAAGAGATAAAGGCAAAGCAAGAACATATTCAAGCAATTATTGAAATAGCATCTGCATTGACCAATTCAGAGTTTAATGATCTAGAAGGCTACAATGATGCAAAGGCAATGTGGGATAAGCTCATATCATTATATGGAGGAGATGAACATGTTCAAAGAGAAAAAGTAGATAGTTTAAGAGGACAACTTGAATCTATGAGGATGAATGAAGGTGAGAACATAACTCAGTACAATACAAGACTAAAGGAGATTGTCAATCAAATCAAAGGAACAGGTGGAACTATTGAAGAAAAAGATATAACAAGTAAGTTGTTAAGAACCCTTCTACCAGCTTATGCAATTGGAGTCTCAGCAATCAATGAATTGAGGTCTGTACCTAATATGCCAGTTTCCTTGGATGCTACTATTGGTAAGCTACATGCACTTGAGTTAAGTAATTTTGATAATAGTGGATCTTTGGTAAATAAAGTTGAATCTACATTTAGTTCTTTTCATCTTGATGAATCTAATGATTACAATGAAAGAAAGTATAAGTACTCTGAAGGAGATCACAGTGGAGCAAGTGAAAGATTTTGGAAGAACATGGAAGTAGTACACAAACTGTATGAAGAAATAAGAAAGCAAGAAGAATTTGAAGCACTATTAGCCAAAAGGTTACCGAGAGGCAAAAGTAAGTATAAAGGAAAACTACCTTTGAAATGTTTCAATTGTGATAAGATTGGACATATGGCTTCTAACTGTCCTGACAAATATTTTACTAAAAAGAAAGATTACCAAGATGAGAAACAGAAAGATAACCATTACAGAGGACACTGAGACTTCAGAAGAAGAGATAGAAAGACATGCTTAATAGCTGATGAGGAATCTAATGATGATAAATCAGATGAGACTGATATAGAGGAAGTTGTTTATGTGGCTATCAAGGATGGATCAGATGAAGAAAGGTATGAAGAAAAAGCCCTAATATCTCACATAAACACTAATGATTCTTGGATTATAGATAGTGGATGCTCACATCATATGATAAGAGATAAACACAAGTTTGTTATGTTAGAAGATTATGATGGAGGCTATGTTAGATTTGGTAATGATGCACCATGTCCGGTAAGAGGTAAAGGATCTATAACACTTCTTGATAATGGAAGATGCAATGATGTTTATTGGGTTGAAGGTTTGAAATACAATTTGTTGAGTGTAGCACAACTAAACAACACAGGTTACCGAATAGAATTTTAGAAAGGAATTGTCAAAGTTCATGACAAGAATGGAAAGTTAGCTGCTATCGGGACACAAACAAAAGGTAATACATTTCACCTTGACTCAACTCGGAATAAGTGTTTGCATGCAAATATTGATGATACCTGGCTATGGCATAAGAGGTTTTGTCATGTAAATTTTGATAATCTGATCAAGATAAGTAAGAAGCATAGAGTAAGAGGTCTACCGAGTCTTGAAAAACCTGAGAATGCTATGTGCCGAGGATGCCAGATGGGTAAGATGACAAGATCAAGCTTTACAAGTAAGTCTTACACTTCTAAGGGAATTTTAGATCTAGTGCACACTGATCTTTGTGGTCCTATGAAAGTTCAAAGTTATTATGGTGATAAGTATTTCATATTATTTGTGGATGACTATTCAAGGATGATGTCAGTAATGTTTTTAAAAGAAAAATCAGAAGCTTTTCAAATGTTTAAATGGTACAAGGAAAGAGTTGAAAATGAAACAGGAAGACAATTGAAATGCCTTAGATCAGATAGAGGAGGAGAGTTCACATCTAATGAATTCAACTTATTCTACAATGATCATGGTATTAAAAGACAAGTCTCTGCACCTAGAACTCCACAACATAATGGAATAGCTGAAAGAAGAAATAGATCTATTGTGGATTGTGCTAGAACATTGATGATTGAGAAGAAGGTCTCACAAACATTTTGGAGAGAAGCAATAAGCACAACTGTTTACACCTTGAATCGAGTTCAATTGAAGAAAGGTACTTTGAAGACACCATATGAGGTCTGGTATGATAAGAAACCTAATGTTAGTTATTTTAAAATCTTTGGAAGTAGATGCTATGTTCATAAAGATGATAGAAATGGCAAGTTTGATCAGAAAAGTGAAGAAGGAACATTTCTAGGTTATTCTTCTAGAAGCAAAGCATTTAAATGTCTGATCAAATCATCTAAACAAATAGTAGAAAGTGCAAATGTGAAAATTGATGAATTTGCAGAAAGAAATGATGAAGGAAATTCGAAAGAACCAGAAGACTATGATGAATTTGTCTATGTGCAACTGAGAAGTCCTACCGAGAAAACTGTTGAAGAAAATGAAGAAAATATCCAGTTACCGAGTGATGAAGAAGATCATACAGAGCCTACCAAGCTTGTATTAGCCAAGTATGTTAGAAGACATCATGCACCAAGTCATAATATAGGAGATAAGGATGATCCAATGATGACAAGGAACAAACTGAGATAGAACACATGTTTGATATCTGAATTTGAACCAAGAATAGTAAAAGAGGCATTTAACAGTGAAGATTGGGTAAATGCTATGATAGAAGAGATTGATCAAATAAAGAAGAATGACACATGGACACTAATCCCAAGACCGAAGGACAAAAATGTAATCGGTACAAAGTGGAGGTCATTCGAAACAAATCAAGATTAGTTTGCAAAGGTTATGCACAAGAAGAAGGAATTGATTATGGTGAAACTTTTGCACCTGTTGCTAGAATTGAAGGAGTAAGAACATTGTTGGCCTATGCTACTTTCAAGAACTTCAAGATATATCAAATGGATGTCAAATTTGCATTTCTGAATGGAATATTAGAAGAAGAAGTTTTCATTGAACAACCTAAAGGATTTGTTGAAGACAATAATAAAGATCAGGTATGTAAGTTGAACAAAGCTTTATATAGTTTGAAACAAGCACCAAGAGCATGGTATGAAAGATTGCACTCTTATTTGATTAAGATTGGTTTTATAAGGACAAATGAGAACATCAACATGTACATGAAGAATGATGAAAATGGAATACTGATCTCAACCATATTTGTTGATGATATTATATTTTGTGGAAATGACTCTTTATGCAAGAACTTTGGAAATGAAATGAGCAAAGAATTTGAGATGTCATTAATCAGTCAGATAAAGTATTTTATAGGTCTACAGATACTGCAAATGAAAAATGAGATTTTCATTACTCAATCCAAGTACATAAAGGAAATCATGAAGAAATTTGGAATGGATGATTCAAAACCAGTAAGTACTCCTATGACTACCAACTGTAAATTATCAAAGAATGATGAATCTGCATCTATTGATGAGACACTCTATCGATCCATGATTGGAAAACTACAATATGTTGTTCACAGCAGACCAGACATAGCACATGCAGTAGGTATAGTTGCAAGATTCTCTGCAGAACCTAAGGAAACACACATGACAACAATCAAAAGAATTTTTAGATATTTGAAAGGCACGGAGGATTATGGCTTAGTATATCAGAAAGGAAATGATTTTGATTTAAAAGTTTATACTGATGTTGTTTGGGCAGGCAACATTGATGACAGAAAAAGCACAAGTGGTGGAGCTTTCTTTTTAGGAGAAAGACTAGTGAGTTGGCTTAGCAAGAAACAAGGATGTGTTTCACAGTCAACAACAGAAGCTGAATACGTTGTTGTAGCATTGAATTGTACCAACATTGCATGGATCAAACAACTGTTGGAAGGTATAAATGAGAAAATTATCGAGCCAGTAACTATATTCTATGACAATACTAGTGCCATTAATATTTCAAAAAATCCTGTTATACATTCTAAGACAAAGCACATATCTATCAAATATCATTATCTTAGAGAAGAAGCTCAAGAGAAGAAAGTGGTGTTGGAATATGTTAGCAAAAAGGAGAAAATAGCAGATATCTTCACCAAGCCACTACCAAAGGACACTTTTGAATATCTCAGAAGTAAGTTAGGGGTCCTACCCCTATCTTCTACTCATTGACCAAGTTCGGTGAAAGCATCAATCCGATAACTCTATTGAATATCTTTTGGGAGTTGATGCTGAGTTTTACACTTTAGGATGTTTTCTAAAAGTGTATTGGAATTAATACTAGAAATAATACAAAGAATATTATAGGGAATAGGAATTGAAGACAAATGCTCTGACTGAGGCTCAGTTGATACACAACAACAGGAAATAACTTCTTACAGAAACAAATTTTGTTTTAGTTCTTTTCTTTTTGGCATTGTTGTCAAAGGGGGGGAATACCTATGAAAGGGGGAGAATACCTATGAAAAGGGAGAAGAGCAGACTACAAATTGGAAAGAAGACTAAGAAAATAGGAGAAGTCTAATGTATGGGGGAGAGCATTTCAACATTATTTCAGAATCACAGCAAACTGAATCTACTAAGGTCAAATCAATTGGTTTTGCCATCAATGCCAAAGGGGGAGATTGTTAGCAATATTGCATTATAACAGACAATGAAAGATTGTTGCCATTTCAATAAGGATATTGAGAAGGTTGTTGATGATTATGGATATAATTGATTAAAGATGTTTTACTATCTTGATATTATTATTTTGTCATTAAAGTCAAGAAATTGATTTTCTAATTCAGTATGATGTTGCCATACCTTGAGAAGTATGATATGAAGATTATGAAGAAGTCAGTAAAAGACACAGGAAAGAATATGATGAATAAAGGGATGAATAAGGTATTCAATGGGCAACTACTACCGAGTCAGATAATGATGAGATCATGCTATTTTAGATTGATTTAATATCATACATATGTTGTAAAATGTAAAGGTTAATACTATACTATGTTATCAACCAAAGAACCTAGTCGGTAAACCCTAAGGTTATCGCTATCGATTAATGAAGGCAGAATGTCTATCGAGTGAAGTTTAGTATTCACCAAGTTGTTACCGAGTTGTAACCGAGCTATAATAGAAAGCATTAAATGTTTACATGCGGTATTTAATGAAAGAAGCTAATGAGATGGAGCAGATCAATGATTGGTAAGCCGTGGAAGAAGTTTGTTAATGAATCTAAGGCAATGGAAAGTCGGCATGAAGATCTACAACTCAGATTGAACCGCAATACCTTGGCACAAATTCCAAGACTATTATGCAAGTTCCAAGGCAAGGTAAAATCTTTTCAGATCGAAAGATGCATTGAACCTGGACAAGATTGAAGATCTGATGGCTATGATTGATCATGGGAAATGTGATCAAGGAGATTAAGCGGTTACCTAATTGTTTATAAATAGGAAATTGTTGATAAACAATGTATACGAGCAAGTGTATGCACAGGGATGCTAAATAGTGATTACCGAGCACAGAAGCTTGAAGACTTGTTAGAATAACAAAGTATAGAAGCCCAGCAGATAGACAAGATTAGTTCTATGTCTAGATTGTATTGAACAAATAAGAGTTTGCTTTAGCATTTTAGATGTGAAGTTGCAAATAGATGTTTATTACTGTTATTTTGTGAAAGTGACAGAAAATCTCTTAACCGAGTGGACTTAATAGTCTTATATGTAAATCCTCTAGCAAGGTGACATTCTGATTAAGTGTTTGAAATCCTTTGACAAGGTCACTTCTAACAAAGTGAAGATCCTAATAGATCTGAGGGAAATCCCTTAACCGGGTCACATCTAGCAATGTGTTTGTAATCTTTAACAGAATTTTCTTTTAACCGAGCATACTCTAGAAGAGTATATTTCTTAGTGAGTCCAAAATCCCACAGTGGTTTTTCCCTATTTGGGTTTCCACATTAAATCTGGTGTTATGATGTTTATATTGTTCATATGCTTTTGAGTTTGCATGTTTGACAGTTTTGGATATATGACTGATATATATATGTTACTGAGGTTGAATCTGATGTTTTTATGGATGATTAAGTTTGTATGATTCACCCCCCCCTCTCATCTTGTTGGCTATTGGATCTGTACTTATATTAAGTATCAGAACTATCACCAAGTCCATGCAATAATGAATACTTCTAACAGGTGGAAATCCATTTGGTACAATATCTGAAATGATGTCCTCATGTTCTATCAGCAAATCTCTTATTTATGCCAAGTGTTCTCCTTCTAGTTCCAGTCTCCCAATCTTCTTAGGAATTAAGGCAAAACACACATTCTTATGTTTTAGTCCATCCATGAATTTCCTTCCATCTACTAAACAAATTTTGGTATTCGTATAGACTTCACTATTCAAAGGTTCCTCCAAAGGTAACAAGGTTTGCTTCATCCCATTGGCCACAATAGTGTAAGTATTCTTCCTCCAATAATGTATTGCCTATCTATCAAACTGCAAAGGTCTTCCCAACAAAAGATGACAAATATCCATAGGCATAATATAACACAAAACTTCATCATGATAATTCCCAATTTACAATTTTACCAAACATTGTTCACTTACTAACAAATTATGTTCATCCTGAATCTATGCTATCTGATAAGGCTTAGGTAGTTTCAATCTCTCCAATTTCAACTTATTCATGACCTCTTCTAAAACAAGTTTATCTAAACTACCACTATCTATAACAACTTTACAACACTTACCCAGATACCTCACATCTGGTCTTGAACAGGTTCTTCCTCTAGAAGGGTTCTTCATCTCCTCCAGTATGACACAAAGCTCTCCCCATCATCAATAGTTCTCCATCTTCCAGTTTATTGTCTGATCTGATGGGGTTTTCTTCCACCACTACTACTCTTCTAGTAGCCTCTGTCTTCTTGCATTCCAATGCAAGGTGTTATTCTCCTCCAAATTTAAAGAAGGTTCCTCTAAATTTCCTCTTGTCTTGTCTTCCAAAGTTCTCATTCTGATAACCATCTGGTTCTCTCCTTTGGTATAAATTTCTGTCAACCTTCTGGTATGAATTACCTTCTTTTTGTACTTCCTTTTCCTTATCCTGATCTATATTGGTTCCTCTTCCTCTGATATATCCTCTTCCTCCTTGAAAACTTCCTCCAGTAAACCTTCCACCTCTACCTCTCTATCTCTGATCATGTCTTTTGTTCAATTTCTCTTAAGCCTTTATTGCATACTGGTAAGCCTCTTCAACACTCTCCAATTTGATCATACTGAGTTCATCTTGTATAGACATCCACAGTCAGTTCAAATATCTTGCAATCTGTTCAACTTCATCATCAATATGTCTGGATCTGATATTCAACTTGTAAAATGCTTTGCTATACTCCTTCACACTATATTCCTTATGTCTCAGATTCTGCAACTTCCAGAACAAATCCACTTGATAATTCATCAGGACAAACTTTGATTTTAACTTAGCAATCATCCTATCCCATGTCTTAATCTTTACTTTACCTATTCTTTACCTATCAACTTGCAAGTACTCCCACCGAAGAGATGCATGGCCTTTCAACCGGGTACAGGCATATTTCACCTTCCTCTCTTCAGTAGTGTTTTCAAAATCAAAATACTTCTCCATCTCCAAGATCCAATCCATCAATTCATCCGAATCTAACTTCCCATTATATTCTAGTGGGGTAAAATGAGGTTTAGTGTTCGCCCTACTCAAAACCCTTAAAAACCTTTCTTCATCCAAATGAACTGTCGGTAGCTCACTTGTTCTATTGGGGCTTCTTCTCCTTCATCTTCACTCACATATTCAATATGTTGGCCTCTTCTTTGGGTTGTCTCCATGGCTTCTAACTGGGCTGTGATTCCTCACAACATCTCCATCATAATAGGGTCTGCATTCCCATGTGCTCCACCATTCCTAGTTCCTCTCTGCACCATTGATTCATGCTATTCCTCTGCAATTGCAGGTCAGATCCACAATCTGCCACCCTACAAAAAAATTTCAAGACACGCAACCTCCGGAACAAACTTTGCTCTGATACCACTTGAAGCAGTCACCGAAGAGGAGGACCTCAAGGAGATCAGTCCAAACCGTTCAACAAGAGTAAACACAATGGAAACAAACTGATATGATGGAGGAAATAAAAAACATATAGTTTTATTGCATGAAATTTTATTACATCCAACTAGTAACAACTAGGTTACAACGTAGTGACACACAAGCCTAGTAGAATAGGTCACATCAGGAACTTGAATCGAAAGATCTATCTTCTAGGCACAATCTATCTATTTGATACTCCTTGATTCTCTAATTGATTACAAATATATATATCAATCCAAAGGATCCATTCGGCCCAAAAGGGATAAAAAACCAAAGAACAAAACCTAACCTGCAAAATGAACTAGGTCAGCCTCCGCCAAGAGATTCCTCTGAAAAATCCAAAGGATGAAATGTATAAGGTCAACCATGTGCAGAGAAACAACAAGATCAACATCCACGGTTCTACAAGCTTTGGAATGGGTTTCAGTAGATCACCAGAATAGGTCTTAGTCAACTGGTAACAAAGGAACAACCGGTAACACGAAATTGTCATGGAAACCGGTAGCGATATCTTGTCAGAAAGTGATCCAAATGAGATGTGGTTTGAAAGAAAGAAAGATGATCAAGTCTTCAAGTAGAATCCAACTCCACAGGATCCAGTGAGACAAAACTAAGACACACAGAAAGGAAAACTGAAACTGCAAACAAAAAACAAAACAAAAAAAAAATATTTTGGTTGATGCAAGATTGATGTGAACCGGGGATACTCTTGCATCAAAACCTCTCTGGGTCACTATGCCTCTTTATGCTGGCTCTCAAACAATAAGGAGAAAGAACCTTTTCAAAATGGACCCATCCTCCTTTAAGAATTACAAAATATGGGACTATAGTGTAAAAAGGGGAAAATGTGCCTTTAACTTTTTTTTGTTAGCTCATCTTCATGTATGCAGCCCAATTTCCACATAACATCTGTAAATCCTAATCTAAGTGGAACATTGAAAGGCAGTATATGTGGCTGTGCATGAAAACCATACACTCTTATAACTGTGCTAACAAAATTGGGAATGCTATCCCCCCAATTATGCTCAAGTTTCAATTCTGGCTTTCTTTCCATTGGCCTCAAAAAATCATGCAATTCTACTGGAATCCTTGATGGATTTACTACCAACCGAGCCCTAATCCTAGATGCAAAGCAATTGTCAAATCTGACATAGCTTGCATCCTTTCTATCCCATGACATATTCATGCTCCAAACTTGCACTGGCATGTTTTCTCCATCCACCACCCTTCTCAACTCCATTTCTTTAGCAAAGAAATCTGTATTTTTGTACAAGATCATGTATATAAGAATGGAATACTAGTAAAATGAGGTACTAATGTCACCCTTTTTAATCTGTAGCAACCCCTCATGTATCTTGTCTGCAAGTTATGGAGAAAAGTCATAAATTAATGCAAAATGGTGATGCTAAATCTGAATTCCCATGTGCATATATTCTTTTGGGATTGTTGTGCTTGGGTGGAAACCTAAAATATTACACAGTGTGAAAAATGTAGCCCTGAAATAATGTGCAAATGCATCAATTGGAAGAGGCTCTTCAACACTTGGGCCAATATAATACTGAGTATCTACTGCCTTAGCCAAGTGGGATAGGAGAAATCTTGTTGTGATCAAATACCTTGTCTTTTCATATTCTTTCTTTAGTTCCTCTAAATCAATATGTTCTAGGGATGCATAAGGTTCATACAAGTCAAAAAATTCCTAAAACTCCTCCCTCCGGATGCTCAACATAACTTCTTCTTTGCTTCCCCTCACAACCCTTGAGATTGGGTCATACTTATCTATCATTGCTCCCAACAAATCCACATCCATAAATACAGTAGGTAGAACTAATTTACCCAAATCATATTTCCATGCTTGTGAAAATGGGGCTGGTAAATTCCTTTGACTAAACCATAGCTTGAACATGCTTATCCTTGACATAGGCACCCTTACATCTGATATCTTGCAAGATTTGTTGACTAAACCCTCACCTAGGGTCTATCCATGTGCAAACCTCTACCCTTGGTACATATCATTTGTTGACAACTTCAATTGGTCCAAGAAATCATCATAAAGATTTCTTTATAAGTATTTTGATTGTGCTGAATGATTTCTCTGAGGTGCCATCTCTTAGACAAGGGTTTCTACTATAATTATTTGAATCTAGAAGGAAAAGACTAGGGCTAGCATGAAAACTTAATTGTAACAAAAATTCAGGAAAATTCTCACCTCTTTCTATCTAATCTCTAGCCCTAGAACAATTTATAAATCTTTGCCTAGGATTCACATGAAATTCACAACTTTAATTTCCTTAAAATAGATGAGAAAATCTCAGATGAACTAATTGCTTTAAACGCACCAGAAAACCCTAATTTCACACTGCAAGAAATTGTTCAAATCTCCTTTGGCTCTAGAATTGATTTTGAGTCTCCTCTGAATGCTTTGGTGACTCAAAATAACTTAGAAATTTCCTTTAATTACTTTCTGGAATGAAGAGTCACTATCCTATCCACCATTACAGCTCACGTGATTGTAGAAAACAAATCCATTTGCATTTGAATTAAATTTGAATCTCAACCGCTGATCATTTCCATGTTGGCAAATCGCCCGAACTGTACTGGTCAATCTAACATTGACTATCATATGTGGCAAGCGGGCCCATAAAAAATATAACTTAGCTCATCCATCTTACTGCCATTTCACCACGGTCAATGGTCCCACCATCAACTTACCTCAGCCCACCTTTTACACATGGCATCATCTCATGATGCCACAATGATTATCCTCCTCGCATCTTTGACCTCAAGGTCATGAGGACCGTCTGATCTACTTGAATGTTACCTTCCTACCATGGTGACCACCAACTTTAGCCGCTTAACAATCGAGCACCTTTTTTTATTGCGATTAAAACATCACCATCCATTTAATGCATATGTAATTAAAATAATCTTTAGTAATTCGATCTTTAGCATAAAGACACCAGGAGAAATAATATAAGGCTCAGACTTAGGAAAATAATAAAGAGCTCGCTAATAAAAATCAAAGGGGACCTGCCTAGGACAATAGATATAGACATAATGTTAGGAAATAAAGGGGGACCCAACCATGGGGCTAATAAAATAAAGTGTGCTAGACTTAAGAAAAATAACAAGGGGCTGACCAAACAAATTAATTCCTAGGAAAATGACATGGCCCCTTCAATGACAAGATGACACTCAGACTTAAGTCAATAAAGTAAAGCACAATTTTAACAGGTTTAAGGGGTTTAACAATAGGACTTAATAAAAAATGCATAGACCCTAAACCCGCTTGAGGGAAATAAAAAAGAGAATAATTAATTCAAAATGACCAAATTTTTCATAAGAACATCAAATTTTTTCTAAGTCACTTTGCAGGACTACCAGTGGCTCTGGTTGGGGACGTTCATTTCACTCGAATGAAGTGAGAATTAAGAATCTTAGTTGGAGAAAACCATTTGCAGAGTAGACAAAAATAGGAAGTTACCTAAACAAGGCAACTCAAATAGAAATGAAATCTAATCTACTATTTACATGACCTAATCTAATGCTCATGGAAGAGAACTACTTTAAGACAAGTAGGGCTTCAAGAATTGTCCATGAATAGGCAATTCAAGAGTATCACTAGTTATTTCTTAGAGGAAACATGAATCTTATCCCCATTTTCTCTGAATCAGATATGGACCAAGCCAAATGGCATCAAATTTGCCATGTTTTCCTTTATCTTCTAACCTGGCATTCCACATAAGAGCCAAATTATCCACTTGAAACTTTCTTGCAGTTGCTCTTTTTCCATATAAGTTTTTCATTTGTATTTGTAACTTTTCATTTTTAGCATGAGCTTCTCTTCTAATCTCATATGGTTCTATCAATGCTTCAACCCTCAACTGCATATCATCATCTATATCATTATCATAAATTTGGAAAAGCATACATTTCCATCAGATTTTTTTGGGGAAACCTTGCACACATTCCATAAACCAAGTCAAAAGGAGCACATCCTATTGCTTTTTTGACTATTACCCTATCTGCCCAAACTGCAAGTTTCAACTTTGAGTCCCAAGCCTTCTTGTTCTTTTCTAGGACTCTTTTGATAATCTTCATCAAGCTCTTGTTGCTTCATTCTTCTTGTCCATTTCCTTGTGGGTGGTACTTAGGTGATGACTAAGATATCTGAATGCCATATTTATTGTAGAAATTAGTATATTCTTCTAATCTGAAACTAATTTCATTATTAGACACTATCCTTTCAGGACATCCAAATTTTGTCAATATGTTGTCTATAAGAAAATCAATGACAACCCTACTAGTTGCTCTCTTGGTTGGAATAGCCTCTACCCACTTTGTAAAGTAATCAATGACCACCATGATCCATGAATCACCAACACTAGATTTGCATGCTATTTCTCCAATAAAATCTATGGCCCATTATTGAAATGGAGCCTGCACACCTATTGACTTTAATGGCAGATTCCCTAAAAAAATCAATTTCCTAGAAAACCTTTGGCATGGTTTACACTTTTTGACCAACTGATGCACATCTGTAAAAAATTTTGGCCAGCAAAACCCAACCCTCAATACCTTGTGTGTAGTTGTTTTGGCCATATAATGACCTCCATAGACTCCACCATGCATTTCTATCAACAATTTCTGAGCTTGGTCCTAGTCAACACACTTTAGCATAACACCATCATTGTTTCTCCACCAAAGCTTTACATTGACAATAGCATACTTTATAGCATGTAACTTCAATGTCCTCTTTTTGTTATCACTCATACCTTTAGAACATTTCATCTTCTGCAACTAATATATCACATTATCATACCACTCACAACCATCCATATCACAGAGATGAGCTTTGTTCTCTTCTTCTTGAAAGTTTATATGATTGGTATCTAGATTGATTTGAGCCATTAACTTGGCCAATGCTTGTCCTCTCACCAATTTGGTGACTTGGATACCAATGTTAAAACTCTTGGATCTTGTTGATCCACCTACATCTTCTTCTTGACACCTCTTGTTGTGTGAAGATGTCCTTTATTGTTCCACTAGGGACATATGCAACCACTATTGCTCCCATCAGATAACTCCTGAAATCTTTAACAACCTTCACTAGTGCATAAGCCTGCTTTTCATTTAAATCATATTTCAATTCTGCAGCTTGCAAAGATTTACTAAAAAATGCAATGGGTTGTTCAAAACCCTATGAGTTCTTTTACAACAAAACTATAACAACAGTATGGAAAGATGCAAATGAGAAAATTTACATGGGTTTATTATAATTTGGTGTTTTGAAGACATGATAATTCTTAATGGCTTGATTTATTTTTTGGAATGCTTTAGTTGGTTCTCTCTCCCATTCCAAATTTGCACCCTTCTTCAACATTTTAGAAATAGGTCTACTAATTTTAGTAAAATTAGTGACAAATCTTTTGAGAAAATTTATTCGCCCAAAGAAAGATTGAATACCTTCCACTATCTTGGGTTGAGGTACCTTATCAACTGCCACTACCCTTTTAGGATCATTCCTTACACCATATTTTGAAAGAATATGGCCCAGCAACTTGCCCTTAGTTACCCCAAAAGAACACTTATTTGGGTTTAAGGATATACCATATTCAACAACTCTGTTAAATTTTTTTTGAAGATGGCCACAATGATCACCTTCCTTATTAGAGTAAGTTGTTAAATCATCCTGATAAACAACTAGGAAGATATTTATGATATCAAAAAATGCAACATCCATTGCTCTTTGGAATGTTTCTCCTACATCTGTTAACCCAAAAAGAATTCTTAGATAAACATATGCTCCCCAAGGTGTAGTAAATGTTGTCTTATACTGCTATGATTCCTTAACCATCACATGGTTGTAACCTGAGAAACCATCTATCATGTACATAAGTTCACATCTTGTGACCCTCTACAACATAGCTTCCATGTTAGGAAATGGATAGTTGTCTTTTAATGAAGATGTATTAATATTTCTGAAGTCAACACACAATCTAATATCTCCATTCTTCTTTCTTAAAGGTACCAAGTTAGACACCCATGATGAATGTCTAATAGGTTTTATAATCCCATAATCCCTTATCTTAACAAGTTCTTCTTACATTTTGTGTGCTATGGTTGGATTAATCGGCCTTTTCTTTTGTCTGAAAGGCTTAGCACCTTCCCTCAAAGGAATTTCCTATTGGAATAAGTGTTCCCTATAGGATTTTAGGTCATCATATGAGCAATAAAAGACATGTCTATACTTTCTTAATAGATCAATCATCATTTTACTCACCTTAGGTGACATCTTTTTACCAATATACACCTTCTTTGGTGCTCCCTCAGTTCCAAGGTTAACTTCTTCCAAATCCTCAGGATGTGGGGCAGTAGTAGCAACTTTAGCCTTATCATAACTATCAAACACTCTTTCTAACACAACCAAGCCTTCAAGAATTTTGTTTGTCTTCATCTGAATCACCTCATTCCTAAAAATTGTTTCCTTTCCATCTACTGTTTGTACAAAATCCCCAAAATTAATCTCCTGATTCTCATATTCATCCACACAATGTTGGAATTTTAGAATATCATCATCATCATTGAAAACTTATTAGCTTTCAATGTGTTCAGGGACCAATGGTCTAGTTTGAACCTCAACTTTTGAGATTTTAGCAAAAGTTATATCTTCTGGCCTTAATGCAATATTATCTAGTAAATCAGCCATCCTATTATGGCTTCTTTCTTTCCTATCAATGCCAAATGCATCAAAGTTCTCAAAATCATCCCATACAACATTCCTATATTATTTTAATCTTTTGTTTTTTGATGCATACTTTGACCTAATTTGGGATATGACCAATTCTGAATCTCCAATGACTTTGAGATTCTAAATCCCATGCTTTTTTGCTAGTCTCAATCCAAAAACTAATGCTCCATACTCTGCCACATTATTTGTGCATGCAAAGGACAAAGTAAAATAAAATTTGAAAGTTTTACTATGGGGTGAGATAAACAATACACCTGCACCTGAGCCTTCCTTTGAATTATCTCCATCAAATATATTGTCCAAAGACTTTCATCATCTAATGATTTTTCTACCTCTTCATCCAATGGTGTAGGTTGTTCCTTTTCTTCTCTTTGGGAGTCTTCAATTCTGAATGCATTGATGTTAGTGTCTACAAAACATGTAATGTCCTCATCAGAGTCATACACCACCATATATGGCACCCTTGACTCTCTCTCAATTTTCACATTCTCACCATCAACTCAAAAGGTTGCATAAGATAAATCACACTACAATCTTCCTCCCATAGAAGCACTCCATTTTCTTAACAATAGCATCCCATAATGAGGTGGGATGTCTACAACTAAGACACTCATGGTTAAGTCCTTCTCAGGGAAGGATGCAAAATTATAAAGCAGTGCCCTTATAGTACCTATCACAAGTACCTCTCTTGAATCAATAGAACAACATCTACCTTGAGTGGTATCAACATTTAAACCAATGGCCTCCATAATTCTCACTGGCATGACATTGTTTGAGGCTCTAGAATCAATCATGCAATTCTTCAATAAACCCCCATTTATGATAACACTTAAGAAAAATGGATCCACATTTCTAGGACACTCATCTACTGTATCCTCAAGATAAATTTGAGGAATTTGTGAAACCATTCCCTCAAGTTCCTTTTCCTTTTTCTCATTTTTGTTCTCTTGTTCCTTTACAATAAGAATATCACTCTTATGTTCAATTTTGATAGAAGAAGAAACACCCTTGACCCAAGCCATGGCTTTCTCCTTATGTTCATTTATTCTTAACATTTCTTGTAAATGAACCTTAACTGTAATTTGAGAAAGCAACTGCATCATATCAACAGGTGTGTAATCTGGCAATTCAAGAGACATACCTGGTTTTTCTTCATCTTTCTTCAGCTTGTTGCTTTCAATAATTTGTTTCTACTTCAGGTCCTCTCCAATAGGTGTAGCAGACTTTTCAATTGCTTAGGTCTTCACCTTGGGTGAAGCAACTTCCTCAATAGGCTTTAAAATCTCATCTTTCTTAGCCCATTCCCTTTTCTTGACCTCCTTGATTTTGACATTATCCTTCTTTGATTTATCTTCTTTTACCTCCTTGCCTTTATCTTTCAATTCTTTGATGAATAGACTAGAAGGCTTGCCTTGATCTTCACTGATTGTTCTATTTCCTAATTGGTAATTACTTGTAACTTGAACCACCATAGTAGTTGTTATTTTGGAAATCTCCTCATCAGAAGGTATTCTCAAGGATATTGTATCCTCTCCTTTTTCAACATTACACACTTGATCATCTGCACCAAGATCTTCATCAAAAAAAACTTGTTGATGATATGATTCACTTCTTTTCCTTCGGTGATCCACATCTAGGCCCTGAGTTTCAATATCAACAAAAAATATTCTACTCCTCCAAGATAAGAAGTGGTCATAAGACAATCAACATTGCTATCCTCAAATGTTTCCTCTTATTATTCTTCTTGTAGTTCTTCTTTGGCAACAATAAATTGTTCAACTACACAATACTCAGGTGAGGGTGACTGGCAGGCAATACACAAAAGTGTATCTTCAACTACATTTACTGTGTTTTTGCAATGGATCAGGATTCTGCTGCTCCTGTTTGTTCTTTTGTTGTCACTGAACTGGCTTACCATCCTTCCAATTCTTTTTGTATGGGTAATCTTGTAGTCTTAGGGGTATGTTAAATTTATTAAACTGTTGCTTCTCTGGTGTAGTATCTTTGTCATTCTTTGCAATAGTTAACTTTAGATCCTTCAAGGTACTAAACATCGTGTCCCATTTATCTTCTTCTTTAGACTTTGACCCTAAAGGTTTCTCCACTTTATCTTTTACATTTTTAGAGAACCTACGATCCTCTCTTCTTCCAAGCTTACCAGAAGCTCTTCTATTGATTTCATTGTTTATAGCCATCCTAAATGCATCTCTCAAATTATGAGGATCTTTATCTCTAAGGAGATATATCATTTTTGAATCAAATGCATTTACATAAGTTGTTAGATAAACATTGTCATCTAATCTTAGAACCTGAAATAATTTGTGCATAGCCTTTCGAAACCCGATGTTAAAATAAGTTATAGCCTCATTTGGTAACTTCTTTATATTGTTGAATTCATTCAATATAAAACTAGCATTTATTTTGTCACCATATTATTCTTTCAAGGATCTTTCAAATTCTTCCCAAGAGATGATGCTTGCAGTAGATAACCCTTTGTTCTAATCCCTAGCATCCTTAGTCAGAGATTGTACAACCAGTTTCATGACAACATCCTCATGGTCTACTTCATAATCATTTAATTTATCAGTAAAGGCTCTTAGATGTTCTTCTCCCATGATAACATTATTCCCTGCAAATTTGTTGATCTTGTCCCTCAACTCATTTGGGACTATGTTAGGACAACCTAGAATTGCATCAAAACGTAGTTGTCTATACCTTTCCAAATGGATAGGCCTCCTTTAAAATTGTCCACTAGCAGCTTGTCCACCAACATTAGTTCTAGTACCAATCCTAGTATTAGTTCATGTTGTAATTCCAACAGGTACCTTAGAAGCTTGGGACTGACTTGTGCTTTGAGTGGCTACTTGACCTCCCTGCCCAGTGATTCCAACTCTGGTAGTTTGGGTATTTTGAACATTTTGGGTGGGAGTATTTATAGTAACATTTTGTTGTGTTGTGGGGATTGAACTAGAGATAGTTGGAACATTAGATGGACCAACATTAAAAGAAGCACTATTCAACATTGATATCTTAAGGAAATTAATTTTCCTTTCCTTTTCTTCTATAGCAACTTCCATTTCTATCTTCTCTAACTCTTTTGCAAGAGTTTCATTTTTTGTTCTTTCCTTTTCTAGTTCTATATCAACTTAGGACAATCCTTGATTTTGATCCAGATTATTTGTAGATTGCTGGTCATTTATCTTAATACCAGACACCTTTTTCTTTCCTTTGTCTTGATTAGAATTAGAGAGTTGAACATTCTTCTTAGGATCAACTTGATCTACTAATTTTTGAATATCAACAAGGCTTTTAGGCTTTTCTTTAACAGTTTGTTCAACTCTCTTGTCTAGGGTTTCTCTTACAATAGGACCATCAATATTAGGCTTTACTTTCTTTTGATTTAAAGCCTTAAGTGTAACTAATTGTCTCATTAGACTATCTCTTTTGATCATTGAACTAATGACTCAGATTGTTTCTCTTTTACGCTTTTCTTTCTGAGTTCCACTTGTTCTTGGAGTTCCTTTCTTAACATGTCTATATCTCTGGAAACCTCTTCATGATTTGGCAAATTTATTTCAGATCCAGAAGTATCACCTAAATCTATTAGGTTAGCATCTCCTTGTTCTTGAATTGACTCATAACTATAAGGAAATTCTATTGTGAGGCCAAGAGGAGGAGATACACCAATGATAGTATCTCTTTGATGACTTCTACTTCTACTCCAACCTCTTCTCTTTTCTGAATATTGGACCTAGGTAACTTCCTTATTCTATTGTTGCACTTCTTCTTGAACATGTGTATTAAATAAGGAATCAAAGAGTCCTAAACCATCTGACTCAGAACTCTTAGAAGATGTTGTATGAACTTCAGGAATAGGATACAAATATGACTTACTTGTATTCTTATTCTTTGGCTTCCATGATGAGGGAGCGGTTCTTTTTTCCGCATTTCTTCTTGTCCCACTCCTCTACGGAGCTCCAAGAAGCTCTCCTTCCAATCTCTCTTCCAGATGTAACTTCATATAGCCTCTGGTGTTTTTAGCTTTGCTCATGGTGATAAAATATTTCAAGGACTTGTTAGAAATATTCAAAAATACACGTACTGGTGTAGAGACTTCAGAGTCACTACCTAAATAACCTTGGGATACCAAATAAGACAATATCTGGTAATTTTTTATGGGTGTTTTGACACACTCACCAACAATCAGGTAGTTTGTATGAACACTCACCACCTCTCCTGAAAAGCAGTAAGTTTTGGGAAACTAACTACTCCAAGGTCTCTATAGTCAGGTCTCGACAGTGATGGGCAACTCAATGGTTGATACGATTGTACCTGTCAAGGGGCTTGCTGGTTGAAACAACTTCAAATTACCTACTTTTCTTTCTTGTATTTTTTGATTTAGGTTCTCTCAAAATAAATGGCAAAATATAGATTAGGGGAACAAGGAAATAAGAATGAAATCGATACAATAACAATTGAATGATCCACAAGGTTAGAATTTCATAATCCAAATATTATCAATATCACAAAATCAATATTCAAATAACGGGCCCCAGAAAGTATATAAAGTCAGACAACTCTACACACCAATGGAAATGAATATCACCCAACCAATAATTGCCCTATCAATTTAATCCTCATATACCATATACATGCGCAATATGATTCATAAAATAATAAAACATCCAAAAGAACTAGTTGTTGATTCAAATGATAGAAGTTACCAGATCATGAAGAACACAACCATACAGAACACACAAGTAGATTAGGGACTCCATAAGTTGCTTTTGTATTAAAATTCAAAGAGTATCACAAAATATTCTAAACTTATAAAAATCTGAATAAAATCTCTAATGGAGTCTCTAAAATGGACCTTAAATTATCAATTTGTGGAACCTTACAATGAATCAAAATCTCTAATTTATAGAGTTTCATGTCCTAAATTCTAGGAATTAAAGCTATCTAAATGAAATGCTACAAAAGAAAGGAGTCACAGTTGACATGCAAGTCTCTGCCTTGAACTCCAGTGAAACTACTAATTAACTATCATTATGAAACATACGTTCCCGAAATTGGCCATTATAGCCATGCAAAATTTACCCAAAAACTGAAGTTGATGTTGCATAGTGGTTGAATTTTCAGCTTTGATGGGGACAAAAAATATCTTCAAAAAGTTGTCAAAAATTGCATGTGTGGCAACTATGTGTTCATCCTTTACTCCTTTTATAGCTCTTGTAGTTACTAATAAAACATGCAGCTATATCTTCAGAAGGATCAACAACATATGAAATCCAAAACTCACACTTCTTCAAAAAATTTTGTCTACTCCCATCTACTGATCAACTTATCAATTACTCCCTCTGTATGTATATATTGAGAGGTCAAAAATGAGCATCTATTCATTAACTCTATATTGAACTCCACTGTAGGTGCAAAATGATGAGCTACATACTAATCCCATTGATCTGGCACTACACCTTCCTTCAAGCGACCATCTTTCAAATTTATCAAGACCATATGCCCCTAACAACTTCTTCACAAAATTCTCATACTTACCAATTGATTTCAAAAGAGGAGCATGTGTCTCCAATATCCTTGACCTACACTACTCAAGAACTTCTATCTTAACTTCTATTATAAAAATACAAGATTGTAGACTAGCAAAATCATCTCCTCCCAACAAATCTTCATTTTTAATCACTTCTTAACCCAAAGCCAACATTTTATTCAAATTTTTACACTACTTAGTGAATTCTCTGGTCCTCACTTCCCAATTTGCTGAACAATATCTTATTGCCTTCTCCAATTTGAGGATCTTTTCATAAATACCTATTGTATGTTGTAGGAAGAGTTTCACCTTTGAAACGTTCTCTTTCACCCAAAACTTTGTAGTAGTAGCTACTTTTTTTATTTCAATTAAAGTTCTTACATCACCCTCAACCAATGATGATGTGGATGACAATGTGTCATCTGCCCTTGAATCTAAAGGCTTCCCCATCTCTACAATCAATTGTTTGTACTGATCTAATTGTTCCTTTATTTGCAGTTGGGAGTTATGCTCCTCCATTTTTCTCCTTATTGTACTAGTAGAAAACTCTAAAGTATTGAGCTCTCCCCACTTCATTTTCTTTCCAAGCCTGACCTGTGATGCTTGGTATTTTGAAGGGCCCTCTCCTTCTATCTCCACAGGGGATGCGATATCGGCAATTACTTCACCGGATCCAGTTCTAGATAAATGATGAATTGTCTTGGCCCTCTTTGTTTTCTTTGGCTGCTCCGTAATGGCTTGCTGCAATGTGAGTTTAGGCAACACCACCTTTTGTTTCTTATCAAAAGTGAATTTTAACCATTGTGGGGTTCTCTCATCTATACTCCCTCCTTCGGTGGTTATTTGTGTTGTCACCCTTCCAGCTTCTTGTGACAGTTCTTCCTCCTGTTGCTGCTCTTTTTCTCCAACCTGTGTATCTTGAGGAGTTTGGCTCTCTCCCTGGGTAGGAAGCATTTGTATGGTGAGTTGTTGTTTCTATGAGAGCACTTGTTGAGCCAATTTTTCCTATAGAGATCCATCAATATCAATTTGTTTTTGATATTCTTCTAACTTCTCGCTCACTTGCTCATTGAAATCCTTGGTCGACTCTTGATTTTCTTGTTCTTTATCTCCACCTACGATATCTTTTAACAAGTTCTCTACATCTCATGGAGTAAGAACCAACCTTCCATCATGTTCTTCCTCTTTTCTTTGCTACATTGTCTCTTCTTCATCTTGGTGCTGCTCCTAAGGGCCCTGATCATCTACATCCATAGGAGTTAACTGTGGAAGTTCTAATACCTTTTGCATGATAGGCTCCCTTCATTTCTCTACACTAGAAGGAGTCATTATTTTTCTCTTTTTAGGCTCTACCTTCTTTGGTGTTGGCTCAGCCTCCTCTTGGTCTGAGTCTGACTCCACATTATGAATAGTTATTGTCACAGTTGTAGGATTCATTGTAGGTGCATGCATCTATGAAGCAATAAAATATGGAGTGAAAGTTGTTGTAACCAATTGTGGAGGTGGTGTTGAAATGGTGGTTGCACCATGTTAAGTCTCGGAGACAACTGAGAGGGGGGAGGTGTGAATCAGTTGTCAAATAAATTCAAACCAAAAACAACTTAACCAACTTAATGCTTAATACTGGTAAACTGGTTCAATATGCTGGTAGACAGTTTTAATAGTTAATTGCTATACTGGTAAGGATTAGTGCATGAAACACAAACAAAAAGTCATCCACAACACATAACACCAATATTTGTATGTGGAAACCCTGTAAGGGGAAAAACCATGGTGGGAAACCTTACCCACAATTAGATGATACTAATGTAGATAGTAAGTGTACATAAATGGGGTCTGTACATGCAGAAAGGCCAACATCCTAGAGCTCACTGCTCAATCACAAAATGGGAGTCACACTGACTACACTTGGATGGTTAAATCCAATAAGAATGTACTGCACAAAATAGCATCTTCATATGCTGGATTCAGTACTAGTGTAATGCTGATATGCTTTCACAAAAACCTAGCTTAACCTTCAAATGATTTTTGCGTGTATAGCTCTACTTAATCTCACATATACCTTCACACAATCCTTTTTTGCATTCCACACTTGATCTTACAAATAAGATCTTACATTTATACCATAACCTAAGACCAATTTTAGTAGGTAGGCTCTAAAAGATATTACAATAAAAACATTTTACAAACAATATAATATCCGATGCAATAACCAATTGAACATGTCGGCTTAATGCATTTACAACAATAATTAATCATCTCCATAGCATGCCATGTTGATCTTGAAAAGATAAACCTACCAGTATAACCCTAGACCTATTTTCTAGTAACAAAAAATATGCAACTATGAATATACCAATGAACAAAACTCTAGGACAAGATGTCCAAATGATGTCTTTGACATAACCATGTGTTTTCTATATCATTCCAAGTGTCGGTGATCATTATATCTTGTCGGTGTACCATATACCGGTGATTGTGCATGAGTCACTTGCTTGCGGGTGAATGTTGCTGATTCTCCAAAGTGCTAGAGTTGATAAGAGTTTAGTAGGTGTTGACATCAATGACAAAACCATACCAAAATACCAACACACCAGATGCGGTCGATGTGGTGGCTAGTGTTGTTGTAGCAGTAGTGGTGGCAGTGGTGGTAGGGGTAGCAGTTGTTGTAGTAGTGGTAGAGGAACTATAGGGTTGAGCCTCTTGAGAAGGTTGTTCTGTCATTGCTACAACACCCTTAATGGAAGGCCTAACAGGATGAGTATATGCTTGTGGTTTACCTCCTAAGCGCACCGTAATCCCCAAGCTTGCCTATTTTTGCCAAATATTCTACCTCTTTCATTTTCTCATTTAATTTCTTCTTCAATTCTTCTATAGTCAAAGGAGTTTTAGCTTCCTCCTCCAGATCTGTAGAGGTGTTCTTCCTCGACTCTGATCGAGTTCTCCTTGTATACTCCTTATGTATTCTTGATTGAGAATTGCTAGTCAGGATATTCTTTTATTTACCCTTGGAGGCAACTGGTTTAATCCTCAGACCTAATCACTTCCTGGTTCTATCTATCACCAATTGATAAATTTTATCAATGTCCACCACTTCCTACTATGACCATCTGATTGGAGGGAGCGACCTCTTATCTATTCTTGTTTCCTTATACATTGGATCTAGAAAAATACCATCATCATGCAATTGTTTAGGTAGGTTAGTCTCAATACCAAAATCCCTTATTTGTGGAAAAGTGAGGCGATGGTAATATTTCTCTCTTGCCTCAAAGCTATCTTGAAGATTGGCCCAAAAATCCTCTAGGGCATGCTGATGCCCTTCATATACTCTTGGCATCAATCCTTTTAATTTATTGTATGGATCATAAAATTGCCTAGCATAATTAAAAGGCTTCAACTATAGGTCTTTTAGTTCTTATTCAACAACCTTTGCCAAATGAATTTTCTGACATGAAAATAATGATAAATTTAAAGGGAAGTCTTCACCTGTAACCCCCGTCTTATGTCTTGATGACATCAAACTTTGCAAGTGCACCATCTGCCTTGCATACTCAAACAAAATTATTCTATTTGTATAGTATCTAGGCAGCAAAAATGGTTCTCTAGTGAACCCACTTACTCTCAGATAGGTAGATCAAGAGTTTTGTATGAACCAACACCCCCACTTCTTTACCAAATCCATTGCCTCCTTGCTTAGCCTAAAATCAATGTCACCTATTAATTTTATAATGACGGGGAACAAAAATGCATCATTGATTCTCTTATAGTGCAACCTAGATTCTTTCACTGGAAATTAGGAATAATATTCCCTTACAACTTTCTGTCCTTCTCCTTCACCCAATCTACCCTTGGTCTGCAGCCAATATGGGAATTGACCTGATCTATCTGAAACCCAAATAACATAAGATGTAAAGAAAAACTTCTTCGTGTTGTGTACTTCTTTCAGCTGGTCTCTTATGTTCTTTGACAAAATTTGAGCCCTATCGTAGTATTGTCGTCCATCTAGAATAGCTAACATGAATGAGAACATCCATGGCTAGAAGTGGTAGCATGCAAGTTTGTCGAAGGCCTTGCTAAGCATTATTATCAAATCCCTTTATGGCTCCTTAAATCTAGCCTCAAAATTTCATTTGCCTTTAAGCCTGTTTTCCTCTCTTCCTCGAGTGATTCCTCATTAATTCTCTTCTTCCATTGGCTCATATTTTGATTCCATTCCCTTTCACTGTCTTCCTCCCTCTCAACCAATACCTCCCTCCTAGTGGGAATTTGCAACACTAGGGACAACATATTTGGTGACAAATCAATCACCGGTTTCCCATCAGCATTGACACATTGCCTAGTGTCGGGGTTATAGAATTGTGCAACTTTCATTATGAATTCTGGCGCCTGCAATAATCACCTCTACTAGGCTGGATCTTTTAATTTTCCTATATTTTGAACTCAATCTAGGTTTCTCCAATTGCTTTTCTATATCTTTGAGATCTAGATGCCCGATCTCAGTGTCTGTAACCCATTGGATGGAATCCTTTAGCTTGGAGTCGTATGTTCACCCTTGGTATTGATATTTCATGGTGACTAGCAGCTTCTTAAGATCTTTCTCTTTTTAGGAGGATTCCATTAAACATAGCTAAACCTCCAAAACAAAACAAACAAGAATAAAAAACTACTCAAAGAGAAAACTCTACAAAAATAGCTCACCTTGGGACTCTGAGATCCCGAGGTGAGAAAAAAATAAAAACCATGAAGGAAACCTGGGAGTTTGGGAGTTCGAGGTCTGGGCTAAGACCACTAGCAAAAATAAAAAAATTGGAACCTCGGGGACCAAGGATACCGAACTCATGAAAAGCACAAAAGGAGACCACTTGGGGAACTCGACAACCTAGGTTTCCAAAGTGGTGAGATCTCTAGCTATGAAAACAAACCTGAGACTTAGGGGTCCCAAAGTTCTCAGGTGGGACTCTAAAATGCAATGTGGAACTTTGGAAAATTGAAGTCCCAGTAAACTACAAAGATGGAGCAGAAAAGAGCTTGAGCCTAAGAGATTCTGAGTTGAACAAACATGCAAAAAGAAACTAAATTGGGAACTCGAGAACCTGAGTTTCTGAAGCAATTTCACCTAAAACCTAAAACCACTGACCATCATTTTGGGAACTCAGGAACCCAAGTTTCTAAAATAACACGAAAGCAAACAACAAAAGAAAAGATGGTCATTTTGGGAACTCGAGAACCCGGGATTCCAAAATGACATGACAATGAGGAAAACCCCTAACTCGGAACTTCAGGAATCCGAGATTGCAAGGTTAGGGCACACTAGAAAAACTAAAAGAAAATCAAACAAAACAAGCCAAATCTACGAAACCAAAGCAAAATCAAACAAAAAATACATGCAAATCCAAACAAGGAAGGCAAGAAATCCACCTACTTGGCACAAAAAGCAAAGATAGTGCTCGATCGGGCACACGTGAATGCGAATTCATGATGTCAGAGCTCTAAATTTGGATGAATGAGTGCACAAATGAGATCCAAAATGACCTCCAACCATATTTATACCCCCAACCAGGCACCGTATTAAATGCGACTTCGGGAACCCAGGAACCCAAGTTTCTGAAGTGCAACATAGGCGACAAGCTCGGAACCCCAGGGACTCCAAATACCGAACTAACAAAATAGAAAATCAACCCAGGAGTTAGAAAACCCGAACCTTTGGGGTTAGTAACTCTAGAGACAAATAAACAATTCGGGATTCTGGGAACCCGGACTTCTGAAGGGATGCTCCAAAACAAAACCGAGGAAAACTTATAAACTCAGGAACCCAAACTTCTAAGCAAGAAACCAAAAATAAACAAAACGTCACCTTGGGACTTTGGGAACCCGAACTTCTGAGGTGGCCAAAGAAAAAACTTAAAAAAACAAAGGAAAACAAACAAAAAAGACAAAAAAGGGGGACCCCTATTTTCATGGGAATGAAAATGGTGGGACTAGATATATAGGGCATAACAATAATCCTTGAAAGAGATTTGTAAACCTTGTTCACAAATAGGAAAGTATTTCTCACACAAATGTAAAACACTCTTTACGACAGAAAACATGAACCAGAAACACAAATCCATGGGCTCAATCGTCAAATCATAGAAACACAATGAAAAATCAATACAATTTTCCTAAATGGACAACAAGACTGATTGAAATTATGAATTACTCCCCAACAAAGTCACAATTTTGTTGGTTCCCCAAAGGGTCTAAACTGCAAAAGATAGAAACCAAGTTGACTCTTCAAATATCTGTTGGTATTTTCATGATATTTAGTTGTGATTGTCATTGATGGACATACACTTATTTGATGTATGAATTATTCTCAACCGGTAGTTGTTCTAACCGGTATTGTATGCATAGTCTTTGTTTGTTGAAGACTATCATTGTTGCACAGAAAATGCTTACCGGTCTTAGTATGACTGAAGACCTCAAGCAGTATGAAGATCTCAAGCTGAATGAAGACCCCAAGCGACAGTTAATCTTTTGATCGGAACACTATGTTCCAGTTTTCTAGTCTTCACTTGTTAACAGGTGAACGATATATTTAGTTAACCGGTATACATGTAATGTGTGATGAGTTATCATCCACCGACACTATGGCGGTGTTTCTGTGATATGTTACCAAATGTGTCTAGATGCACTGTACCTAGGAAATTGTAGTCTAATCTTATTGGACTGACATGAAATCAAGTTCCTATATAAGGACTTCATGTCTAGGGTTTTTCATATAGAAGCGAAGTTGATGTGTGCGAAGTTTTTGAGAGAAGATTGGGTATGATCGAGAAAAGGTATCTCGTGACTGAGATTGAGGGTGCAAAATATAGAAGACTGAAGTAATGCTTGAATGCATTAACAAGGAGTTGTCAAGGATCTAATCAAGCATTTTGTGCTACTATCTAGATCATTCACTTGTTGATTACTAATATCTTCGACAAGTCTCGAACCCTTAATCGGGTAGGCCCAACCAAGCCTATTGTAAATCCTCTAACAAGGTGGTTCATAGTTGTGAATCTGAAATCCTTTAACAAGGTAGTCTCTAACAGGACTTATCTCCTAACAGAGATCTGGATTCCTAACAGGATCTGTTCTGGTGAAGAACATTGTAAGACCTTAACCGGTTTGACCTTAACCAGTCTGGTTACTATTCTGCAGATAGTTGACTTGTGAGTTTTACTCACCATGGTTTTTCCCATTTGGGTTTCCACGTCAAAACATCTTGTGTTATGGTGATTTCACTTCTATGGGTGAATGCTTTATTTTCTATTTGGCTTGTTTATGTTCTAATCAGTTTATTGTTTAACCTACTACACCAGTCTGCAGTTAAACTGCTTAAGTGTTTATTGAAATTATTGGGTATACTAATTCACCCCCCCATCTTAGTATTCATCAATATCTATGGAGAAGCCAACTCCAACTATCAATATCCTATGGAACTTGGACCAACTGACAAGGATTCAAAATATCCTTCTACACTTTGGGCTCTGCAAGACTCGGGAGGGTGATCCCTTAGTGAATTTATAATCTATGTGCCATACTCACAAATTGCACTAAAACAAAGTAGATAATCTCATATATAGGCTCACCAAAGAGGGAGAATGCTCAAGAATGACAAATTCTTCAGTGATCCTAAACCTATTAGAGCATGAGATGGAGAAAACATATAATAATAGACATGAAATAAAATATATTATGATAATCATCAATTTATACCAAACATAGATGAACGAAGCACAAAACTGACTGTAAAGACTAAGACAAGCTATAACTAGTGCCTTATTGCATTGGGGAGTCAAATTCATGAAATGTAAGATGAATTCCAATAGAATTTATTTCTTAAAATGTTTAACTAAGAATATATTTCCTTACAATATATCTCTAATATGATCCAAACCCGAACTACTTATCAAAATCCTTGCACCAGCCCTACCACTCTGCAATTTTGTTTAAGCATTTAATTGATCCCTTAGAACACAACATAAACACAAATCACATACATCACAACAATGCAATGAATGAAAGAAACCCTTGATTATATTTCATTCAAAAGATAGTATAATCATACAATGGAGAGAAATAGGTTTGGATTCTATTTCATTAACTCAAATGCTATCTCTATCATAAGACAATATACAATTCAGTCCTTCAAAACCTGCACAAAATATGACATAAGAATCATTCTATTTTTGCTTTGCAAAAAAGACTTTACACTTTTCTCATTTGCACCTAAAACTTGCTAATGGAACCTACTGTATATGGTGAAAATGGATAACAGTAATAACAATATTGAAAGGCTAAATGAATTCAACCACAAAACCCTAGCCTAACAACAACAAAGATCCACCATAACATATGAAGATTACCTAAGACAATGAAAATCAAATGAAATCACAAAGTGTAGGTTAGGAAATAGGAAATCATCACAAGCAATATAAAAACTAATCTAGCTCAATCACAAAAACTAAAATGCAATGATCTATCCTAAAACACATTCAATAGAGACATGAAATAAAAACATTCAAAAGCAAAGAAATTATGCAAACCATAGACACGATTTGAATGCTCCTTCATGTGGCTCCATTGTTCTTCTTTCCTCTCCAAATAGTTGTGGATCTCACCTACAAGTGCACACACAATTGAAAGCAAGTAGATGGGATTTTTGATCAAGAGTACTAGAAGCGTAAATTCGATAGTCTGATTAAGGATTATTAATTATTCATTAAGGGTTATTAGCCTTGATTGATGAAGATCATCCAATTTATAGATAAATTGGATAAATGACAAGATTAGCATGATTCAATTCAAATGGAGATTGCAAATCAATTATGTCAATTATGACAAATTATGACAAATTATGCACTTTCTATGCAAAATTTGTTGATTGATAATTTATGACAAATTATGACAACTTCTATGTCAAAATTGATTGATTGTCAATTATGACAAATTTATGACAAATTGACATGTCATTTCCATGAATTTAGGAGAGAAATAGGAGGAAATTGAAATTAGGAATTAGAAAAATTAGGAAATTGAGAATTTAGGAATTAATAAATGATGAAATTAGGAATTAGGTAAATTAATTAATAATTTATCATTTATTAATTAATTCACAAAGAGGAATAATTAGCCAATTAAATGAACATTTAATTGCAATGAGAAGACTTAGGATAAATAAACAATTTATTAATCCTAAAGGAAGAAATGACACACACAAGGTTAAATGATTAAATCACGAAACCCTAGAAGATGAATTAGGTCTTGATGAAAGATAATTGATTTGATCATGATTTGATTTTGGATTGATAAATGACCAATGTGATAAATGATTTGATTGAGAAAATGCGCCAATTGACACGATTGAGAAGGACAACGATCGATGACAAATTGATCGCAAAATGACAAGATCGACAAGAGGACAAGAATTGATGACAAAATAGATTGGAAAATGACAATATTGAAAATGACCATGATCAATGACAAATTGATCGCGAAATGACAAGATCGAACATGACAACGATTGATGACAAATCGATCGTTAAGAGGACAAGATTGAAGGATTGATGATAAATCGACAAGATTGATAAGAGGACAATGATCGATGACAAAATAGATTGCAAGATTGACAGGAGGACAAAACCCTAATTAGGATTGACGATGTCCAAAATGATGACAAATAAGCACGCACATTGATGCAATAGGATAAGATCGATTAAAATCATGACTGGATAGTGTTGTCGACAAGACCAAATTCGAGAGCGAGATAAATGAAGAATGTAGAAGAATGACTCAATGTTCACAAATGATAAAAACCAAGTACGAATCATAGGAGAAATGTTAATGCGATGCAAAAACCTAAAATGAGGCAATGCGCAAATGTTAAAGTATGACTCCGCAAGCGTTGACCATTTTTAGGTGTCTACATTTTGCCCCTCTTTGAGACAATGCAATTTTAAGCATTGTTTCAAAGAACAATAATGAAAATGCCCCAGAAAATAATAATGACATATGAAAATGCCCCGAACAATAACAATGACATATGCATGCCCCCTTGAGGAATTGGCCGGAAACATGCAGAAAAGAGGCCAATTGATCGATAAAAATGATAGGATCAAATGGACTGACAATCGGATACTGGATGCATGAAGGACAAGCAATTGAAGAGGCAAAAGACCATGACCAACATAAGATGGAGAGGGTGCACGTCCATCTATGCACTGACAAAGATCTATAAATGAGGCCAAGAGAAGGAAAATTGCTCATTTGCACTAGACAAAGAGGAGGATTTGTTGCTCTGGACAAGGACACTTGCAGAGAGATGGCGAACATTCCAATGGAGGATCACCTCGGGGAATGTGTACACACATTCAGACGACCAGATGACGCAGGAGCAGTGGTATGGATCTCAAATACCCATGTTTTCAATTTCATGAATTTTGATGGTTTGCGGGACATTGCGGGGCCCACAGGAAATGCAGAAACTGACTTCTGCGCTTGTGTAGGGCGAATCCTATGCTTGTGTAGGGTCTTCTATGCTTGTGTAGGGAGACACAGGTGCAAGTTACCTAACACAGGCACAGGTTCCTGGACACAGGCGCAAGTGTGCATTAGAAACCCTAATTTTGGTCAAAATGACATGCAAATGCTCCGGAAAGGGGGGACAAGGATAGGATAGGTCAAATTAGATGAAAAACACCCTGAGTAGACATGAAAATGAGGAAATGCAACCCGTAGGAGCAAACCCTAAAACTGACAAAATTTGCCCCAATTGTGATGCAGAGTTGACAGTATCCGTTGATCACACGGGAGAACCGACCGGATTGCTTCATGCTACGACATAGACTCAGGAGCACAGAGAGAGATACCTTAGCAGGACTTGGGATATACTATGTCACATTCATGCCCGAGATTAGGGCAAACACAGGACTGCTTACCGCATTGGTAGAGCAATGGCATTCAGAGACTTCCTCCTTCCATCTGGCGACTGGAGAGGCGACGGTGACACTGGAGGATGTATGGCGTATCCTCCGCATTCTGATTCATGGAGAGATGATAGAGTATGACCCAGTGATAGGGAGAGATGCACTATGCAGATTATTTGAGTGTGACACAGATGAGCTGGATATCATCGAGAGGGAGATTGGCTGGGAGACTATGGCATCGGAGTATGATTGACGATATGTGGTGATAGCCGTGGTGATAGCATGTCTACTGGTAGGGGACAGACGAGGACATGGATTCCCTATTGGATGGGGAAGAGTGCTAGAGCAGATGGCGACAGAGGGGACAGTGTACGCATGGGGACCATGTTTACTGGCTATGCTCTATTTTCAGCTGCATCAGATAGCATATTAGGGAGTGCAGACATTGAGCTGTGGAGTCACATTGCTATAGGTATGGGCATTTGAGCACATAGCTATATGTCGACCGATTACAGATAGACAAGTAGTACCATACCAACCATATGTTTATTGCTATGGGGGAGCATTGAGATAGGGTCCTTTTGGATACATATTATATTGGCAACATGAGCTAGACAGATTGAGAGAGTTCATATGGAGGCCATATCGTGATTGTCTGGGATGGTCAGATGACAGTGAGGAGTTACCATATTGTAGACAGGAGAGGTACCTGATTGGGCGACCAGTGAATCGCCAGAGAGTGATTGAGTTGGACCTGCCAGAGAGAGTCAGACGACAGTTTGGAGAGAGGCAGGATGTACCCAGGAGGACTGCACACTTTGCCCGATCTCACAGAGAGACGCGTCAGTGGGGGAGTATGATTCAACCACACATAGCATATGCGGACTTCTCACAGCTACAGCAGAGATAGTGGGATTGGAGATCAGATGTGATGGACGTCAGGACGACAGAGGAGTATGAGAGATGGTTTGCACGACGACGGCCAGTGCCATTGACAGATTCAAATATTCCAGTACCGAGGCGACAGGAGGACTTCCCACTCACAGGAGAGGAGGAGGGAGATGATGAGGATGAGGAGGATGAGGACAGGGATGAGGATGATGGAGGGGATGAGGACAAAGATGAGGATTGCAGGGATGAGGACGATGAGGAGCAGGAGGATGAGCCAGATTCAGGCGAGCATGAGGCATTACAGGACATACCCATAGAGCCAGAGATAGCTAGGATAGAGGAGATGGAGATATTCAGGGCTACCATAGCGAGTCAGCAGGATCACATTGAGACTTTAGAGAGAGAGCATGATCAGTTCAGAGCAGAGATAGCTAGACTCACAGCGGCTCAAGATGCAGCGATTGCTCAAGCACAGCGAGAGGAACAGAGAGTCACTGAGTATATTGGGTCGATTCGGGATGCCAGTGTACGGGAGCTAGGACAGATGCTGGTAGAGACTGGAGAGGAGATACACCATTGGAGGACACTATATGAGAGTGCAGTTCCACTAGAGCAGAGAGCACCTTCATATCGGGCATGATCGAGGACAGAGAGCAGGGCACGCTCTCGGAGGTCATTGAGCAGCATGGGGGTGAGTGGACCTATGAGACCACCATAGCCAAGACCAAGAGGGACATCGTCTACAAGACCTTGCAAGGATGAGGAAGACAGAGGGAGCACCCAGTGACAGAGGCACGTGCTCCTTAGATAGACAGTGGACATTATGCATTTTGACATGTTGTAGTCAGCCTGCGGGCCATACTTAGGACAGATAGTCCGATTTTGTACTCCGATATTATGATGATATATGATATGATATGCATCAATATGATGAGATGCAAATGACTTATGTTATTTTCCATGCATGGATGGCTCATGCACTATTTATGTACCATTGTGGAATATGTATGGATGTATATATTTTTTCTTATGCATTTTTTATGCATTTATAATATGAAATGGATAAGATGCTTGATGTGATGCAAATGTACTAACCAAATGGATGCAGGATGCAGCATATGTGTGCGGGGAAATCGGAGCACTAAACCAAACCAACTATCCGAACTAACGGAAGAAATGTTAGTAAGAAGAAAATGAGACAGAAGATAGTTAAAGATGAAGAAAAATTTGCTTTCAGTAATGCACTTTGTAGGTGAGAACCTTTATTTTTATGTAGCAAAATGGATGCGTAGCATCATGGAAATGAAGGCCAGAGCTGAAATGCAACCCTTTTTGCAAAAGACAGACACATCATAGACAAACAACAATCACAATCAAAAAGAAAAGGACCATGATCCATCCCGATCACTCTAAATCACTCAGTGACATCATCGAGCAACATAGGAACATGATCAAAGCCAAAGATAAATTAGTAAAAAGATAAGATGCACAAATTCCAACAAATCAAACAAACATCTTGATCTTCGTTGTCAAAAGTTGAAAGTGCTGATAGGACGATCATGCTGTCTGGTTTCAGGGAATGCGGTACCTCGTCTAAGATAGGACACAATCTAGTTTCGAGTATACCACACCCTGTATAAGATGCATGACAATGTGCCAAGGACAAATTGATTTGGAGGTTGATTGATATGACAAGTGCGATCAGTTTGAATGTCTGGTTTGAGTGAAAAAGTTCATCTGTTAACGCATGATTTCATTAAAGCATAGTGTTGGATTGCGTGTCATTGGATGTATGCTCAGCGATCTGTCTATGCACAAAAAGAGATCCTTTATTGCAAAATGCTTGTTTTTTGGATTTTAATGTTTTTGAAATGTTTTTGTGTTCATTTTTTTTAGGACTTTTTATGATTTTTTAGGGATTTTTTCAGGACATTTTTCAATTTTTTAGATTTTTTCAGGACATTTTCAATTTTTTTTTGAATTATTTCAGGACATTTTTCAATTTTTTAAGATTTTTTCAGGACATTTTACAATTTTTATGAGATTTTTTCAGGACATTTTCAATTTTTTTTGAATTATTTCAGGACATTTTTCAATTTTTTAAGATTTTTTCAGGACATTTTACAATTTTTATGAGATTTTTTCAGGACATTTTCAATTTTTTTTGAATTATTTCAAGACATTTTTCAATTTTTAAGAGATTTTGCCCCCAGTGTCTAGCAAGGCAAGGAATATGATAGGTGAATAAATAGGCTTTCTGAAATGATGGTGGATAGAGGGAAGACAAAGGCCTTTGATTATGGAGACAACGCGGATGCAATTTTCAAGGGCTATTGCATGATGGGACAAGAGACTGGATATGACAATGTAAAGCAGTGACATGGCATGAGGGACATGTCAAGAGGTTTTTGAAAAATATGTTTAAATTTGGCATCCTTATGTCAGATCAAGATCAAGGAATGAAAACGAGTGTATGGATAGTGATAAGATATGGATAGGATAAGCAAGACCAAGAATGGATAAGGGACATGGACTGAAGGTTGGGATTGGCTAAGGGATAGTGGCAGAAAGTTGCAATAAGATAGGGAATATGGATGAAAGGTTGTAATAATCAAATGGATAAATGACCAAAAGCTATGATAGACTAAAAGCTGCAAACAAGATACATGATGCTCATGAAGATCCTCAGCCTTGTCAAGATCAAAGGTGGAAAGGGAAATGGACATGAGGGACAATAGGATATGAAGGGTAATGACATGGTATGATAGGATAATGGAAGGATGAAACTTGCCCCCAAGTGTGGTATGCAAGAAGTTCATAGATTACGCATGACACCTGTTTGCCAGGTTTTCACCAGTGGATGAATTATTTTTGCTTTACTGTTTTCCTTTTTTTTTTCACTTTTTTTTTGGATTTTGACTTTTTCAATAGAAGATGGACACATAATAGGGGATGGAAGAAGGACTCAAGCATCTTTTTGTTTGGATAGTAACTTGAAATAAATGGACCATGACCTTTAAAAATATGCTCAAAGACATTGGTAGGATAAGGACATGGAAAATGAGATGAAACTAAGGCGAGGATTTATTCAAAGGATTGGATCAAAGGGATGGAAGGATGGAAAATATGCATTGGATATTGGATAGGGTATTGGAAGAATTGGGCTTCGGTGGATGGAAATGAAGGCAAGATCGACATTGGCACACACCTTGAGGGGTGATGGACTGATGGAGGAACAATGGATCTCAGATTATGAGATTTGGATGGAGGAATAGCTTGGGATTTTGGGACATAAGGGCCCAAAATGGATGAAGAAGGTGATGGAGGAACAAATTTGAGAGGGTTGGATGGAGGAATAGCAACTTTGGATGCCAAGTTGGATGTTTCTTTAGGCTTTTGTGCTTCAAGGAGCCGCTTAGGGATCCACATGTTTTTTTGATTTTTCATTCTTTTGTGGTTCCTTGGAGTGCATTGCTTGCACAAGGGATTTAGGAACCCATATATATTTTGACTTTTCTTTATTTTTCTTAGTGGGCCTTTGTGGCCTTTTGGATATTTCTTTTTCTTTATAGATCATATTGTTCTTTGTTTTGACATGTGAATTATATTGGACATGTTGATCCTTGAATACATGTGGATTTTTTGACTTATGACTTTTATACTTGGCATCCAAATTGCTTGGAGGGGGAAAAGAATGCATGGATGGATATGAATGAAATGGAGTTCTTTTGGATGGATGGAATTTACTCAAGGATGTGTGCCTTTGTTGACCTTGCATAGAGGACAAAGGGATATAAGGACCTAAGATGGATGGAAGGTATGATGGGGAAGGGATATGTTTGGATTGTGATGGAGGGATACCAACGTCTTGAGAGTGAGTTGTGTAGACATGACCCTTAAGATCTTCTTTGATATGAAGGGATTCTTGCTTATGAAGATCTACTCCTTTGCCTTTATGAATATCTTGACTTGTAGGATACTCTTTGCTTTGAGAAGAAGACGCAAGTCCATTATGAGGTGGATATGATATGAGAGAAATAATGAGATCTTGAAGTGGATCAGATTGCACCAAAGTGGAAAACCCATTATGCATGTCAAGGGTTCATGAACATCTTGCACTGACGCATTAGAATCATGAAGGGGATTAGGATCATGAGGAGGACTAGGATTGTGTAGTGGACATAGTTCAATGACAGGCTCTTCAAGAGATGGAATGGGAGGAATAATGTGATCATCAAAAGAAATGGGATCTTGGAGTGCATATGGAGCATTAGGACAAGTATATGGAGGAACAAAAGGATCTTGTGAAGGATTTAAAGGAATAATTTGATCTTGACAAGGAGGAAGATCATTGGAATCCTCTTTAAAGTTGCTTTGCTCTTGACTTTCAATGGGATCATCGGAAAGGATGGGAGGAATATCTTGATCTATCTTAGGAAGTGGAATGTCAATGGGATTTGAAAGGACATTGTTTTCATGAAATGGAAGGGGATCGTTTGGGATTGGATGAACTGGGATATCTTGATCTTGCTCGGGGAATGGAGTGTCAATAGGACTTTGGATAGGATGGACAAGAATAGGGGAATCATCATGAGTGTCTGGGAACATGGGGTCTTGGTCAACAATTAGATGGGATGATAAGGTTTCGGGATCTTGATCTTGATTTTCTTTAGGACTCATTTCTTCGTGCTCTAAATTATCCTCTTGACATAAGGATGGACTTTGGATATGCATGGGGGATTCTGGAAAGGAATCAATATTTTGGCATGAAGGAAATGCACTTTGAACATTTGTGATGGATTCTGGCAAGGAATCAATGCTTGAACATGAGGAAGATGGACTTTGAATGGGGTCCTCTAAAACAGGTAATGGCAATAAAGTGCATGGTTGCATTGGGTCTTGTATTTCTAAAACATGACAAGGATGTGCATCATGAATTGGATTATCTTGGCAATCAATTATGGATAGCTCTTGGATAATTGCATCCTTGGGTGTATTGTTTGATGAGGACAATATGGAAGGTTCTTGTGAAACTTCTAGAGGTGTAGGGATAGATGCCACTAGAGAGTCAATTTGCTTGTGGGGGGATGAGGCATTGCTAGACATAGTTGTATTATCTTGATCTTCCTCAATAAACTCACTTGGTAATTTCCTTAAGAGCATTGCAATAAAGCCACCTTTCTTTCAAGGTTTTGACATGGTTGTATCTAGAATTTGAACTTGTTTGGAAAGAATTTGGTTCTGGTCTGATGTCGTGTTTTGATATTGGACTTGGTTCAATTGTTTTGACATGTTTGAAACTTGGGTTGGTGTGTGTTGCAACCTTTATTTTTGAATGTTTGGTGGTGGTTGCTGACATTGATATGTTGATTGAACTTGTTGATATTCCACCATTGGTTGAACCATTTGTTGACATTGTATAGCTGGTTGGACATATTGTTGAAATTGAACCATTGGTTGTATTGGTTGCATATGTTGGACAATTGGTTGAACCATTGGTTGTGATGGTTGAAAATCTGATTGATAGTAAACACCTTCTTGTTCTTGTTGTGGAGGCACATAATGTTGAAATTGATGTTGTCTCCTTTCTTGAAATTGTTTCATCATCTCTATTTGGGAGAGGAGAGCTAGTATGTCTGATCGTTCAAGAAGAGATCTTACATCAATTGGCTCAATATTTGGATTTCGACCTAGAAATTTTTGAAACATTTTGGACACTTGTGATCTATTCTTCGCAATGTTTTTCACTTTTTGTTCCAATATCTCATTTTCTTGAGCTAGCTTCTCCTCTAGTTTTTGTATTTGGACATTTACATCATCATGATAAGTTTGACCAATGTTGCTTTGTTGTTGGGTTGGATATAATTGTGATTGCATTATCGGTTGATACGTCAAACTTTGTTGCATCATTGGTGCTTGGAACCTTGTTTCAATAGACATGTCACTATGCAAATGCAATATTTTTGGAATTTTTTCAAGGGCAATATATGCTATGCAACTAAATGCAAACTTGAATAGATGAAAATGCAATCTATGTTTTTGGTTGTTTTTTCAAGATTTTGACAAACTTTTTGGAATGCAAATCTAAGAAAGAGACCCTTAGGAAATTGAAATGATGTCTAGACCTCAAAGGACAAAAGGACCAAGTGACAAAAGGACAAAATGACAAATTCTCCCCTATATGCTTGGATACTAAGCTAGGTTTGACCAAATGATATTGATGAGAAAAAGACAAAGGTTTGATAAGGTCTAGACTTCTTAACAATGACTTAGGGTTTATTCAAAGATTTGGATTACTCAAGTATGACAAAACCTAATTTTTGAGACTATATGCAAAGGGACAATCACTATGCAAATAACCCTAATATGATACGATAATGACCTAAGCTTAATGAAGAGACCTAGGGTATGCAAATATGAATGAATGACAATGATATGACTTTGATGCAAGAGGACATATGCAAATGGATGACTCTTATTGATATGCAAAGGAGTATGACTTAGGTGAAACCTAACCTTGGTACTTGACAATGACTTTTGCAAAATGCAACCTAGGATGAACCTAAATGTAAGTGACATGCTTCTTGAGACAAGATCTTGAACAATATTTGACAACCATGTTTGAAGATGAGTTTTAAACTTTGTTGAACTTTTGTTGGATGAATGTCTCTTGTGTTTAATCTTATGTTGGATCAATTTGTTTTGCTCTTTGAAATTGGATGCAATTCAACTTTTGACAAGCAAAGAATACAAGATATTGCAACTTAGACTCAAGACAATCATGCTCATTTCCACATTTCTTATGGTAGGCAAGGACATTAGGTACTTGAGAGGTAGACTCATTATGGGATTCAAGGAGAATACATAGATGCTTGACCCCACGGGCTCCCCTCCACGACACTCACTTCTCAAGGCAGCCAAGCATCAGTCCCCATGGAAATCTCCCCATGGCGAACTTAGTATCTCTTCCAAGTATCCGAATTTGTCCTTCTCAAGCAACTAGAAGGGTTTTTGGCCTCTAAAAACAAGGTGTTTAGTAAGGATTTCTGTCAAGCATTACTCCTTGATGTCACGCAAGCGTGATTGAGACATTAAGCCCATCAAGATACCAAACAAATGTAGTCACGCAAGCACGATTTAGACCAAGAGGCCCTACTTAGATGTTGATATGAGAAAGAGTCCAAGGGTCATCACCTCCCAAGTAACTGCAATTCCCACGTAATACTTCCTTCAAAGCTTTCGCTCATCGGGTATTTTTTTATAGTGAGTTAGAATGCCAAGGAATTCTAGCTGTACTCACTTTGGGTCATTCCCTTCTCATGATTATCACTTGCTTGCAAAAGCAAAGTGGTCAGGAAGGCAGGCCCTCTAAAGGAGACAAACAATCAAAGACATGAGCATGGTATCGAAGATCTAGATTTTTGATCACCCTAAGAAGGATGAGAGCATACTCTCCTACTCCAATGTCACACTCAACAATCAAAGCACAAACACGTTCATTCCAACCTATTTAAAAATCACTAAGTGCCTAAAACATTTAAAGACAAACACCAAGTTTAGTTGTTTCTCCAAGGCAACCTGCAAAACCCAAGTTAGAAGTTTGATTTGTTGTCTTTGACTATCGATTCTGCATAACACATGTTAGTAGTTTTATTTATTGTCTTTTCCATGCGTATGCCAAGATTCTACATAGATAATTAGTACCAAAATCCAAAGCACAAAAAACAGAATGCAAAAACTAAACAAATTTCAAGTAAAACATTGCATTTTTACCCCTGTTCTGGACTTTACACAGGCGCAGAACTCAGGACACAGGCGCAGAATGCAGGACACAAGCACAAAATGTCTTCAACATAGGCACAGAATGCTCAACACAGGTGCAGGTTGCTTCACACAGGCGCAGAAGTCTCCAGAAAACTCTGCACGACCCTGTTTTTGGGTTTTTTGGCCTGCAAATCAACTTGAAAGAACTCAAAAACACCATAAAGAGGTTAGATGGTTAGTGTTCACATCAGGTTCACCAATTAATGTATGTTAGGAATTCAAAAATCATCACAAGCAATATAAAAACTAATCTAGCTCAATCACAAAAACTAAAATGCAATGATCTATCCTAAAACACATTCAATAGAGACATGAAATAAAAACATTCAAAAGCAAAGAAATTATGCAAACCATAGACACGATTTGAATGCTCCTTCATGCGGCTCCATTGTTCTTCTTTCCTCTCCAAATAGTTGTGGATCTCACCTACAAGTGCACACACAATTGAAAGCAAGTAGATGGGATTTTTGATCAAGAGTACTAGAAGCGTAAATTCGATAGTCTGATTAAGGATTATTAATTATTCATTAAGGGTTATTAGCCTTGATTGATGAAGATCATCCAATTTATAGATAAATTGGATAAATGACAAGATTAGCATGATTCAATTCAAATAGAGATTGCAAATCAATTATGTCAATTATGACAAATTATGCACTTTCTATGCAAAATTTGTTGATTGATAATTTATGACAAATTATGACAACTTCTATGTCAAAATTGATTGATTGTCAATTATGACAAATTTATGACAAATTGACATGTCATTTCCATGAATTTAGGAGAGAAATAGGAGGAAATTGAAATTAGGAATTAGAAAAATTAGGAAATTGAGAATTTAGGAATTAGGTAAATTAATTAATAATTTATCATTTATTAATTAATTCACAAAGAGGAATAATTAGCCAATTAAATGAACATTTAATTGCAATGAGAAGACTTAGGATAAATAAACAATTTATTAATCTTAAAGGAAGAAATGACACACACAAGGTTAAATGATTAAATCACGAAACCCTAGAAGATGAATTGGGTCTTGATGAAAGATAATTGATTTGATCATGATTTGATTTTGGATTGATAAATGACCAATGTGATAAATGATTTGATTGAGAAAATGCGCCAATTGACGAGGAACAATGACTAATTGATCCAAATTGACACGATTGAGAAGGACAACGATCGATGACAAATTGATCGCAAAATGACAAGATCGACAAGAGGACAAGAATTGATGACAAAATAGATTGCAAAATGACAATATTGAAAAATGACCACGATCAATGACAAATTGATCGCGAAATGACAAGATCGAACATGACAATGATTGATGACAAATCGATCGTTAAGAGGACAAGATTGAAGGATTGATGATAAATCTACAAGATTGATAAGAGGACAATGATCGATGACAAAATAGATTGCAAGATTGACAGGAGGACAAAACCCTAATTAGGATTGACGATGTCCAAAATGATGACAAATAAGCACGCACATTGATGCAATAGGATAAGATCGATTAAAATCATGACTGGATAGTGTTGTCGACAAGACCAAATTTGAGAGCGAGATAAATGAATAATGTAGAAGAATGACTCGATGTTCACAAATGATAAAAACCAAGTACGAATCATAGGAGAAATGTTAATGCGACACAAAAACCTTAAATGAGGCAATGCGCAAATGTTAAAGTATGACTCCGCAAGCATTGACCATTTTTAGGTGTCTACACAAAGATTATACCATCACATGTCCAATAGGGTTTGGATCTCCATTCTTCCTATCTCCATTGATCTTGCTTGATATATTTGCTCTCAGATTTTATATGCACAAGAGCTCAACAAAGAATGGAATGTGGTTGCAAGTAGGATCGTAATGTTGTCAAGTGTATAAAATTCATTAGAATGAATGATTAGGGTTTGATAATGAAGGAAACATCTCCTTATATAGAAGACACTATATGAAATGGAGGGATAAGATTGAGAGGTGTAAAAGGAGGTCGGCTATGATTAGAGGGTAGGTAAAAGAAATAATAAAATAATGAGAGGGGTAGGTAGTGTATGAATTAATAGATGAATGACATGTGTCATGGGTAGAAAAGGTTAATGAATTAATAAAATAAATAAAGATTTATTTAATTAATAGAAGAAGTGGGATAATTAAATAAATAAGATATTTATTTAATTTAGGAAAAGGATAATTTAAATAAATAAATGTATTTATTTAAATGAGAAATAAGGCTAGAAGAGGATAAATGAATTAATTAAATAAATAAAGATTTATTTAATTAATAGAAGAATTAAGCTTAGATAATTAAATAAATAAAATATTTATTTAATTAGACTGGACAATTTTGGGTGTCTACACCTACGACTCTAATTTAGAAAACTCGGTATAGAGTTGTAATAGGAACCCTATCTCTTGGCCTTGAATTCCCTTTTATAGCAAATAAGGGAGAAAAAAAACTTCGGGCCAGAGGAGACACCTGTCATCAAAATGGTTGGACCTACATGGTTCTTGTTACAAAATATTCCTTTGAGGAATGTCAGAACCAAGACCAAATATCTTTAACTACTTCATCATAATGCTTCATGCACTTTGTCTTCCTTGTTTTTTCCGAAAAAGATCCTAATATGGGCTTGCTTTGTTGTTGGTTGTGTTAAAAAAGGTAACCACTATAAGAAGACAAAATCATTTACCAAACTATCACATCAATAAGTTGGCTAACTAACTGTTTGCAGTCTTTATTCCTTATTCAAATATGTCTTGCTCCATTCATTGTATTCTTAATCAAATGGCTACTTATAACTCATGACCTCATCACCTTTTGCCCTATGGAGTATACTTTACAAAAACTTGATTTGCTTCTCTTTCAAAAGACTCAAAGAATCTCCCTATGCATACAATTTTATTCATATTGTTGTCTAGAAAATCAATATCCAAATACCCACAAATTAGTTCCACCTGAGTGATGATGATTCTCTCTACCTCTTCCTTCCATAGTTGCAAAGGCTTGACAACTCCATTCTCATCCAAAATCCCTGGCAGAAGTGTATCATTTAACTCATCAAAACTCCTCATCAACTCTCTTATTTTTCTCTCTATGCTTTCTGGTTGGATTTGAGCTTCTTTCATTGACTTCACCAACAAATAGGTTGGCTGAAGTGTAGGTGGCCTCTCAACATGATATTTAGAAGCCGTTGACATTAGTGTAAGCTCATTTTCCCTTTGTAACCATTTAGTAAATAGAGGTATTGCCACTTCTTTATCTTAATCAAAACCTTGAATATTAAACAAAAAAGAATATAAAGAATGAATACTATTCAACTTGTTGTCGAATTTTTTATTTAAATGAGTTAACACAGAGCTAACTATTTCTCTTTTCTCGAAGGCAAACCAATCCTTTGATTCCTTTAGTTTATTCTTTAATTCTTTGATCTTCTCCAATAGTTGAGCCCTTGTTAGATCAATTGACTTGGTTGGTTCTTCAACAAATGGCTCTGATGAAAAACACTGAGTGGCTGCATCAACAAGGGTAATTCTTCCAATTGTTTTTGTTCTAGAAGTTGAACCTTAGACTGCAACTCAATACATCTCAGTTGCACCTTATTATATTCTACAAATATGTGTACATATTTTTTTTGGTATTCTTCTCTATCTGCCTTTTCCCTCTTAGATGTTTTATGGGCCAATTTGGCCACATCCACATTTAACTTTAGAGCTTCCATATTTGATGTATCTGCAACTCTCTTAATTATTAAGCTTCCCCTCAAATTAGGATTGATATCACCAATATCAGGTCTTCTAGGCCCTTGTTCCAATGACCAAATGGCTAGTGTGGCATAATCTTGCACAAACTCATATCCTTTTAATGCCAACCTAGTTTCTTCTTAGAAATTGAAAGGCCATTGTTTTGATGTTTTGATGGCATCAAAGCCCACTGCATCAACAATATCTCACTCAGGAAGAATTAGAACCCCTTCTTGGTTGATGATTCTTGTAAATTCCTCCATCATCTCACCCTTTACTTCATCTTGATTCTCCTGATCAGTTTTATCTAGATTTTGATATTTCCTTTCTTCACATCTCTTTTTGTATTCATCAATCTTCATCTTCCATACTAGCTGCAAGAAAGCTTGGCTTTGTACAAAAGCCTCATCTTCAATAAACTTATCATAGACCTCTTTTCTTGAATCTTTGAAATATATTCCTTGTATATCTAGTGGAGCAAGCTCCCAATCTAATGACCTTGGTGGAGATGGGATTCCAACCTACAACTCTTCATCAGTAAGAATGATCACATTCTCTTCCTCTGGTTCTTGTGCAAGCTGTTCTTCAGGCTTGTCAATTTTTTGCATTTTTAGATGGAGGAGGTGAAGGTGGAGGTGAAAGGATCCTTTTTGGTGGATATTCAACTTCTATGTTCACTACCCCTTTAAGGAGGCCACGTTGGGTTTCAAGGGGTTTTTCTTGTTAAATTATCCCCTTCCCCTTCCTCTTTATGTCTTCTTCCTTTTCACTATTACCTTCATCTCTTAATATTCTATAAATAATCCTCCCTCTTTAAGGCATGTGGATAGGTCTCTCCTCCTTTGGCTCCCCTTCTAGTGGTGATTCTGATCTTTGTATTTGGAGCCTTTGTTGTGGAGGCTTTGACAGTGGCCTTTGTTGGGCTGCTAATTTTGGAGGTTATTTTATCATTTCTTGGCCACTTGCTATCTCCAATTACTCCACATCATCCATCCGATCATACATGAATTCATCAAAATTTTCTATCAAATGATCCATTTTCTTAAAAAATGGTCTGAATTCTCACAATGGATCATACTTTGGATCCAACCTATGGACTTTATCAAGCAACTTCTTCTAAGCCAACCATCTTTCTTTTTCAGACCTCGTGTTTATTCAAATCAAAATAATGAGGCATTTGGGTTCCTTTGATTCTTTTTCTAGACATTTGATAAAAACCCTCTGGGTCACTATGCCTCTTTATGCTGACTCTCAAACAATAAGGAGAAATAATTTTTTCAAAATGGACCCATCCTCCTTTAAGAATTATAAAATATGGGACTATAGTGTAATCAAGGAAAAATGTGCCTTACCTTTCTTTGTTAGCTCATCTTCATGTATGCAGCCCAATTGCCACATAACTTGTGCAAATCCTAATCTAAGTGGAACATTGAAAGGCAATATATGTGATTGTCCATGAAAACCATACACTCTTATAACTATGCTCACAGAATAGGAAATGATATCCCCCCAACTATGGTCAAGTTTCAATTTTGGATTTCTTTCCATTGGCCTCAAAAAATCATGCATTTCTATTGGAATCCTTGATGGATTTACTACCAATCGAGCCCTAAGCCTGGATGCAAATCAATTTTCAAATCTTACATAGCTTGCATCCTTTTTGTCCCATGACATATCCATGCTCCAAACTTGTATTGGCGTGTTTTCTCCATCCACCACCCTTCTCAACTCCATTTCTTATGCAAAGAAATCTGCATTTTTGTACAAGATCATGTACACAAGAATGGAATACCAATACAATGAGGTACTAATGTCACCCTTTTAAATCTGTAGCAACCCCTCATGTATCTTGTCTGCAAGGTATGCCGAAAAGTCATAAATTACTGCAAAATGGGGATTTTGAATCTGAATCCCCATGTGCATATATGCTTTTGGGATTACTATGCTTGGGTGGAAACCTAAAATCTGACATAGTCTGAAAAATGTAGCCCTAAAATAATGTGCAAAGGAATCAATTGGAAAAGGCTCTTCAACATTTGGGCCAATATAATACTGAGTATCTTTTTCCTTAGCCAAGTGGGATGGGAGAAATCTTTCTCTGATCAAATACCTTGTCTTTTCATATTCTTTCTTCAGTTCCTCCAAATCAATTGGTTCTAGGGATGTAGAAGGTTCATACAAGTAAAAAACATCCTGAAACTCCTCCCTTCGGATACTCAACAAAACTTCTCCTTTGCTTCCCCTCATAATCCTTGAGATTGGGTCATACTTATTTGCCACTGCTCTCAACAAATCCACATCCATAAATATAGTAGGTACAACTAATTTCACCAAATCATATTGCCATGCTTGCGAAAATGGGGTTGGTAAATTCCTCTCACCAAACCATAGATTGAACATGCTTAGCCCTGACATAGGCACCCTTGCATCTGATATCTGGCAAGCTTTGTTGACTAAACCCTCACCTAGAGTCTGTCCATGTGCAAACCTTTGCCTTTGGTATTTATCATTTGTTGATGGCTTCAGTTGGTCCAAGAAAAAATCATAAAGATTTCTTTTTCAAGTATTCTATTTGTCCCAAATGATTTCTCTGAGGTGCCATCTCTTAGACTATGATTTCTACTATAAGTCTTTGAATCTAGATGGAAAAGACTAGGGCTAGCACGAAAACTTAGTTGCAACAACAATTTAGGAAAATTCTCACCTCTTTCTATCTAATCTCTAGCCCTAGAACAATTTATAACTCTTTACCTACGATTCACATGCAATTCACAACTTTAATTTCTTTAAAATAGATGAGAAAATATCAGATGAACTTACTGCTTTAAACGCACCAGAAAACCCTAATTTTGCACTGCAAGAAATCGTTCAAATCTCCTTTGGCTCTAGAACCACTTTTTGGTCTCCTCTAAATGCTTTGGTGACTCAATATAACACAAAAAATTCCTTTAATTATTTTCTGGAATGAAGATTCACTGTCCTATCCACCATTACTACTTGAGCGAGTGTAGAAAATAGCTCCATTTTCATTTGAATCAAATTTGAATCTCAACCATTGATCATTTCCATGTTGTTAAATTGCACAAACCATACTGGTCAATCTGACATTGACTATGATATGTGGCAATATAGCCCGTAAAAAAATGACTTAGTACATCCATCTCACTACCATCTCATCATGGTCAATGGTCCCACCATTGACTTACCTCGCCCCACCTTAGACATGTGGCATCATCTCATGATGCCGCGGTGATTATCCTCCTCACATCTTCAATGACAGGGTCAAGAGGACCATCTGATCTACTCGAACATTACCTTGCTGCCACAGTGACCGCCAACTTTAGCCGCTTAACCATCGAGCACCTTTTTTATTGCAATTAAAATATCACCGTCTATTTAAGGCTCAAACTTAGGAAAAATATAAGGAGCTCGCCAATAAAAATCAAATAGGACCCACCTAGGACAATAGATATAGACATAACGTTAGGAAATAAAGGGGGACCCGACCATGAGGCTAATAAAATAAAGTGCGTTAGACTTAGGAAAAATAACAAGGGGCCGACCAAACAAATTAATGCCTGGGAAAATGACATGGCCCCTTCAACGACAGGATGACCCTCAGACTTAAGTTAATAAAGTAATGCAGAATCATAACAAGTTTAAGGGGTTTAACAATAGGACTTAATAAAAAATGCATAAACCCTAAAACCTAAGCTTGAGGGAAATAACAAAGAGCATAATTTATTCAAAATGACCAAATTTTTCACAATAACATTAAATTTTTGCTAAGTCATTTTGCAGGAATATCACCTTCAATCATCTACCTACACATCTCCTACTTTCCAAATCTATCCATCCATTATTTCTTTTATCCATTTTGGTTCCTTATGTCCCAAAATTCAATTTTCCTTCATCCCTTCATCTCCTTTCAAGGTGTGTTCCAAACATTCATCTTGAAGACATTTCCATCTATCCTTGCACAAATATTCTAACATCCTATCTATTATCCAACACCTATTTTTCATCCTTCCATCCCTCCCATTCAATCATTTGCATAAATCCTTCATCTGTGAAATAGGTATTTATGTCATTTTGTCACACGCTCACCCATGCTTGATCTTGTGTTCAGTCCATTTCCTAGATATCTATTTGTGAAATGCTTCAAAATCTGGGGATGTTCCTCTTTAACATTATCTTTTGATTGGGATGCATACTCAATCCAGAAATGAACCACTTGTTGTATCTTGGTATTGGCATCTTTTGATTACTACATTTCACACACTTAATCAAATGCTCTAAATCATTGTGATCTCTTAGTCGAAGACATGGCTAGTGAAAAATCTAAAATCCTACCTTAGTGCCACTGTAACTCTCAAAACCATGTAAGTTTCATCACTTACAAGCCAATGCACAAAAGAATCAATGAAAAGAGAAAAATAAATATCAAAAGATCAAAACAAAAGCATGTGCAAGAAAATAAATATCAAGAAAAGAAAAGAAAATTAAAAAGATGCAATGAAATGCAATATCAAAAGGCTTGGCTATGGGAACATGAGAGTAACTCCATTGGGACTATGGGTGCCTATCTGGAAATGGATCAATATTTGTGATACCACAACGATAACCTCATCAGAGCTATGGATGCTTGCTAGCAGCGAGGCTCTATCCAGAATGTTTTTGAAGTTAGGGTAACTCATGTAGCTAGCCACGTTGGATTCCAAAGATCACAATGATTATATGAGCCGGAATGAACCCACTTGCACAGACATGGGTAATCAAAGATTAAGTACCTTGGTCTAGTTTTGGATTCTTCTTTTCTTTTGAGTACGCTTCCTAATCACTAGACATGTTTGGTTGAATTTTCTGGAGGTTCTAAGTGTGGGTTGGGTCTCTATCTTTGAAATATTTAGGAATACTTTTTTGGGTGGTGCTGGATGTTGTGACAATCTCACATATCACCCTTTTTTCAAATGGAGACCTCTATACTTGGGGCCAACTTTTCATCCACTCTATTCTTCATACCATATCTCTCCTTATCCTTCCTCCAATATCCATTACCCTATCTAAATTCATCATTATCTATGATCTTGCTTCACTTTATTCATACCATCTATCCTATCTATTCATTTCTTCCATCATCCAGTGCTATCTATGATCTTGCTTCAGTTTATTCATACCATCTATCATATCTATTCATTGCTTCCATAATTCACCACTATCTATGATCTTGCTTATCCTATCCATATCATATCTTCATCCATATCCACTTTCCCAACATAAAAAATATCAAAGTCTACAATCAAATTGATCATGTGTCTTGTTAAATCAATCCATCAATTGAAATATATCAATATCAACATGCCTTATACAAGGAGGTGTAAACTCAAAATTAATCAGATTGGTCTTACACGGGGTACTCACTCTTTGGAACTAGACATCATTATCAACCATCGCATTGAGCAATAAAAAATAAAGACACATATCAATATCCATCTACTAATCTACCATCTCTTCTATCTATTAGTACCTATCTATCATGAGTCCATTATCTGCTATCATTATCCATATCCATCCAGAAATAAGGCCTTGTATATATCTTGGGGATCGCAATTAACATCTCACCATGGCTTGGTGATCATCATCTATATCCATAACTAAGGTTGTATCAAAAACTGAGGGCAAAATCCTGATCTCAATGGGGGCAATCCATTTTAGGCTTCATCAAACAGACAATTAACAATAGAGAAAAAGTGCATCACAAACAAGGATCAAAACATACCTCAATGACAAATCCCTAAGCTAACCATCAAACTCAACATCATAATAGGGATCAAGATTGTCAAAATCACCATCAGGATCAGTACAAAACAAAACACAATGGATGATCTATTTTGAATAACAATTTGTTTACCTTAGCATAATTTTTGACTATTTGTATCTTGATTTTTGGGTTATTAGATTTCCTGAGCATCTCAAGGATGTATTGAACTAGAGAAGCAAGGAAAGAGTCTGATATTTTCTTTGTCTGCTATCTATGAGATGAACATTATTTCTGTGCAAATTTGTCCCAAGACATAATTGGAAACATTTCATTGAAGATATTTTGCATTTGCACATACTAATGGTTAACTCTTGTCTATTTTATGAAAACAACACTTAGGTCATCTTGGTTTAATTATACCTTGATGCTTGTGTCATTTTGCAATATCAAAATTTATGAAAGTTATACTCAGGTCATCATGGTTCAATTATACCATTGATGTTTGTACTAACTTCCAATATTTCAAAATCTCAACGATGACAAAAGGGGTGCAAACAATTGGCTAACAAAATGACAACAAGGCACAATTAGAATTGCATAGATCATTATCATTAGTGCATTTAGTTGCATTCATCATCATCATTATTATCATCATTATCATTAGTTTATTTAGTTTCATTCATCATCATTATTATCATCATCATCATTGCATATTAGTTACACATCATCATACATAAGATTATCAAATCACCATGCTGCTCCCCTGGATGCACCAAAATCAACACATCTAAATCTTCCTACAATGTAATATCAACAAAATGTCAATTATCTATCAATCGATCAAATCAATCAATCAATTATCCTATCCACTCAAATGAGATCTTAATAATCTCTTTGTGCACCTATCAGTGACGAAGTCACGCACACATTAAAATTAGAGTTTTGATCATAAACTCTTATCAATTAGGTGGGTTCATCTTAGCCTATCCTATCAATGATGTAATTCACGCTATCAATCTGGAGTTTCAATCATAAAATCTTATCAAATCTATCCTACCAGTGGCAAATCCATACAAAATTAAAAACTTGGAGTTTAAATCAATAACTCTTATCAATTGGAAGGTTCATCTTAGCCTATCCTATCAGTGATGCAAGTCATGCTATCAATCTGGAGTTTCGACAATAAACTCTTATCAATCAAGTGGGTTCATCTTAGCCTATCCTATCAATGATGCAAGTCATGCAATTAATCCGGAGTTTTGATCATAAACTCTTATCAATCAGGTGGGTTCATCTTAACCTATCCTATTAGTGATGCAAGTCACACTATCAATTGGGAGTTTCTATCACAAACTCTTATCAATCAGGTGGGTTCATCTTAACCTATCCTATTAGTGATGCAATTCACACTATCAATCAAGAGTTTCTATTAAAAACTATTATCAAATTAGGTAGGTTCATCTTAACCTACCTATCACTGACAAGGTCATGCTATCAATCAGTAGTTTTTATCACAAACTCTTATAAAATCAGCAAGTTCATCTCAAACTAGCCTATTAGTGACAAGGTCATGATCATCTATTATTTTATCTTATACATGATGTATCCTTCCTAAAACTAGACATGATCATCTATCTTTGTCTTACACAGGATGTATCCTTCCTGAAACTAGACACAATCATCTATCATGTCTTATACATGATGCATCTTTCTTGAAACTACATGTTTTGATCATCTATATTTATCTTATACATGATATATCTTTCTTGAAACCAAACATTTTGATCATCTTTGTGTTATACAAGATGTGTCCTTTTTGAAACCAGACTTGATCCCAACCTCATCAATCCAATCAATTTGATCAATCTTATCAATACAATCAAACTTGTGCAAGTCATCAACTATCCACTCTTCTATCTTTCATATAACATCATTCTTCTTTGGAGAGATCATTCATGCCTTCAATGCATGAACAATATCTCAAGGGGGCATCCTATTGTTGGAATCCAATAACACTGAGAGGGGGGCTGAATCAGTGTTATACCAGAATTATTAATTTTAGCCTTATTAAAACATGCATACACCAATCGGTATACTAGTACATACATAATTGAAGGAATTAAAGCAACTAATAATCCAATCACATAAATGAGAACCATAACACACAAAATTATATGTGGAAAAACTCAAAGAGGAAAAACCACAGTGGGATTTGTGACCCACAATATCAATCCACTGGCCATCTTAAGAGATATTACAAAAAATGAGGGGCCTGCACTTGCAAGAAGGCTTACAACCTAGAGCACACTGCTCAATCACAAAAGGAGCCTCACTGACTACATAAAAATCTAGACTACAATCCAGAGAAGTGTTGAACTACTAAGATAGCATCTTTTATGCCAGAATATAGTTCTGATTTAAGCTTTGTCTGTTTCGGTCTGAAACCCTAAGCCCTTTACCGGAATAACCCTTACATGAATTTCCTCACATACATAATGTCTCTAATATATTGTGCATCATATTACATTCGCATATCCATAATATCCTACTCATATCCATATCAAAATGATCTAATCCAACTAACTTGTATACCCTATACACTTTTCATGCCTTATGTCAGCTTACAAAGATATATACAATATCAAATTACATGTCGGTCAGATAACATAAATGCATAAATATTAAAACCAATTGCCGATGCCGGATCCAAGAGATGTCGACCTCCAATACCAATAACCTTTAACTAAACCATGTCGGCATGCATTTTTGGTAACCAAATAAATCCTTCTATCCTACCGATGCTGGTGCCGGTGCCGGTGTAGTGTTTGTGAAGTGCCTGCCGATACACAACTGAACCAAAACATGAAGCCAAAATACCATACCATGTTGCCATCAATGACAACATAGTGAAACTTACCAATTGAGTGTCAATTTCCAACACCTACTTCCATCTCTCAACATACTGGGGCAAATCCAGTCAATCTCATCATCATATCATTATCCGATAATCAATATGTGGGGCACCATGTAAAATTTTTTGGCAACAACATCAAAATCGATAATTTTGGCAACATATCAAGTGATTTTTCTTTGAACCAATGTATGGTCACACATCACTTCAAAGAGGGGCAGAATGTAGATGCACAAATATGACCACCTAATCAAATAAATATTCAATGTTTATTTAATCAACTAAAACAATTATTCTATTAATTAAATTAACATTTAATTAATTCATCCCCTTCCTCTATTAATCAAATAAATTATTCAATTTATTTGATTTAATTCATCTAGCCACATCCACCCCTTTAATTCAATAAATAAACTAATAAATTAAATCATCATTTTCCCCTTTAATTAAACTTACATTTAATTAAATCCCCTCTCCAATTTAAATAAGTCAAATTTATTTAAATATCTCCTAAGTTGCAAGTTGTCATCCACCTTTTTGGAATAAATCACTTTAATTCAAAATTAAAATCCAAAAATACCTCCCACTTGCATTCTCCTAAATTCATGACTAAATCCCTTTTGGAGTCTTCTAGATTCTTCTAATCATCCTAATTATCCTAATCCACCCTTAATAATTTTCACATTCCTTAAGAGAAGTCAGTTCTCAAAAATTCCTCAAAGTCTTTGAAATGCATTAAAGGATTTATGCCTTCAACAAGTTAACCTCAAAGTCTTCCAAACCATTAATGGTTAACTCAGCCTCAACCCTTGGTTAGAGACTTTCTCTCTAACTTAACCTATATCCGACCTAACGGTCTCATCAAGCACTCATGGCTTTGACCCTAGTTATCCTATTAACCCTTGCACAAGAGTTTACCCTTTGGGTAAAAACTTTATCCACTAGTTAACCCTAACCTAACCCTAACCTTAACTCCTAAGGTAACCACCATGTCTTCTCAAGAATTTAATGCACCCTTATCCCTCCTCTCAAGCCTCCTTATGCTGACTCATGTTAACATAGGATTGGATTGAAAGCCTCACATGGATTGAATGACTTTCAATCCTAACCCTTGTTAAGATTTCTCAATCTTAGCCATTCAATTCCCCATTTCTTCTATAAATAGCTCCCATTTTCCACAATTTTGAAAAAATACAAGTTTTTATGCATCTACACTATAGCCTCATTATATCAAGCATTTTTCATCTCTTTGGTTATCATAGCATCTTAATCATTTAGGAACATAATAGAATAGTTTTTAACTCATGAATCATGTTAGCATAATTTGTTAATATCTTTATCATAGATTCATCTTCATCATAGCTTACTAGCACATCTTAATCTTAATCATCATATCATATATCTTAGATGCATTCTTACATATAGATCATTTTTATCACTCGTTCTTGGATTTGCCATTCCTAATTCACTTTCTCAATGATCTGAGAGCAACCATTGACTTAAGGAATCTGTTGAGATAGAGAAAAATGAGACACATCTTGGGGATTAACTTGTTTAAATTATTTTAGGTTGTACTCGAAAGTTTCATTGGTATGTTAGCTTTTGGTCTTAATTTTCATATTTTGATTACAGTGATCCTTACATACAATTGTTATTGTTGTTATGTTTATTTTTTCTGTAGTTGATCAGATCTGAAATTATACTTAATTGGTTTAATCCGGTGAAAAACTAGTTCACCCTCCCTCCCTCTCAGTTTTCCTTCCTTGTTGTTGCCAATAGGGGTCCTTCCCAAAAAAATGTAGAATTTAAAGTTGATTTGGACATGGGTTGACTTTGGGGACTAATCCTTGACATTAGGAATGTGCACATGTTTAGAGGAATGATTAAAAAAATAATGAATGATTAAGGGACAAGTAGGAAATGTAGGAGGATGTGATGGTTGGAGAGAGAAAGAGTGGGGGAATTAAAAATTCATTTTAATTCTAAGTGGAGGAAAAATGATTAAATTAAAGATATAAGGAGATTTATTTAATTTAATAGGAGGCTTATGAATTAAATTAATTCATTTTGGGGGTATGACCCTACAACGTAACTATAAGTCACAAGCCTTGTTGATAGGGCAATCATGAGTTTGAAACTCATGCCTCTCATCCTGTAGGGTGAAGGGCAATGTCCAGAAGGCAAGATTAGAGTGGTCATTGAAAGGTGGATGATGTCCACACTAGTTGCCAAGGTGGATAGGATGCCTGGTAATTCCCTCAACATGGCTAGGTGGTAGGGAGGTGTTATGTTGTTTCAATAGAGGACAAAAGAAGGTAGACAAAGGAGTCGGATTTGAGTGATAAGGAGTTTTGCAAAGCAATGAGGAGACACATGTTGGAGTGATAAGGGAAAACTGCCACTAGGGATAGCAAGTAGGCATGCGATGGAGAGATAAGGAGGAGAGGAGGAGAAGGTTGGTGAAACAGAATGATAAGGGATAACTAAAATGAAAGCATAGCATAGAAACACCTTCGGCAGTGTTAGAGTCGAAGAGAAGAGAAGAAAAGGTGACTTTCAATTTCAATTGGAGTCATTAAGATGCACATTTCCAAAGTGACAAAGTAAACACAAGATACACACAAGCATGAAGAATAAAAAAAATTTACATGGGAAAACCCTTATGGGTGAAAAAACCACCACCAAAGAAGAATCACTTGTATTATAGTAAAATTTATAGTGCGTACAAGTTACAAATTATTCTCTCTCAATTGTACATTCACAGTCTTTGTTTAGGTGACATACATATTCCAGATTGAATTACATCCACACAGATCACACAGGAAAACAACTTCCAACCCTCAACCAGCCTCTGCAATCATTTCTTCAGATGTTTATTCCTCTATCCAGAAAGCAGTTCATTTTAGTTTCCATGGCTCCAACCATCAAACTTTTCAAACTGTCAAATAGATAGAGTATTCTTTGTCGAATCCTCTGAGTCGATTCCAAATTGGACTAATCACCATCAGACAACTCAACAGGTCAACATGAGTCCATCATGGTCCCCACCAAGTCTCAAAAGTCTATCAACCAATGTTCCCATTCAGACCAGTCATAAGTAGGCAACTCGACAGATCATGAACAACTCAACTATGGACCTCACTTCATGTCATGACTTATCAGAAAGAGGCTCACCTTCAGCAATGTCTTAGAAGTCTCTTATTGAACTCTAATGTCTCATTGAAATCAACTGTATCACCTAGACAATCCTCATGTCTTATCGACTTGATCTTATTAGAGTACATAACGACTTCGACAACCTCCTTAAGAAGTATTAATGAACATGAATGTCTCATTGAAATACTAACTTGTCGCCAAGATAGAGCGCAATATTATCAAAATGGTCTTATCGGCCAAGAGTATGTCTTTGGCATCCTTCTTGAAAATTCTTATCAAACCCTTAAGTCACACCAAAAATAATTCTCATCACTAAGACAATTGCAAAGTCTCCCTGATGCCTAGCTTATCACCATAACAAAGCAACTTTGGCTACTGGCTTGAAGAGTCTTAGTGAACTCAAATGTCACACCAAACTCCTTTACTTTGCCAAGACCCATTGCTTGGCTTATTGATATTGGTAAGAGGAAAGACTTCATCTACCAACATGGAGTATCATACTAAACTCTCATGTCACACCGACATCCTTGACATCACCAAGATAGAACAAAGCTATACCAAAATAGTCTTTATTGCCAAGGAAAATGACTTCATCTACGAGCTTGAAACGTCTTAGCAACATCACATGTTACACATAACTCCCTGACATTTCCAAGACCCACCAAATGTCTCACCGATATCGGTAAAAGGTATGATTTCTGGGAATCGCTTGAAGAGACTTGTCGAACACCAAGATCACACTAAAATCACTGTTGTGCTCGACTTCACCAAGACATTGAATAAGTCACACCAAAATGCTCACTATAGGAACAAAATTCCATCTAATAGATATTTCAACCAGTAAGTTTGAGACACCCATTCTTAACAATAATGCACCCGATGGAGAGATAAGGTGATTCTAGGAAGAATGGAGTGATAAGGGATTCCTAGCACAATAAAGAGATAAGGAATTACTTATGTGGAAGGAGCCTCTGGCAGTATTGTGAAGAGAAAAGGAGAAACCTATGTGTAGGAACTGGAGAGATAAGGCAACACCTACATGCGATGAATGGAGAGATAAGGAGATAACTATGCACAATGATGGAGAGATAAGTGATACTTACACATGGTGATTAAGAGATAAGGTATCACTTTCATGAGGCAGAGGAGATATAAGGGCGAGCTTCCATGCATGTGCAACAGAGTGATAAGGTGGAGATTACATGCACGTGCAATGGAAAAAAACATCTCTGAGGATGATGTCTCCCAAAAACATGGCCTCACTCATATATAACTCCAATCAAAAGCATTAATAGCTTCAACCCCTTATTGATAAAAAAAAAATTAATTCATTTCGAAGGAAAAAAGGGGAGAATGATATTTAATGAAATAAATATGACATTCATTCAATCAAATGGGATCAAGAGGTTAGATAAGCAAATTAATTAAATTAATTTAGCCATGTTTATAGAAGAAATGAAATTTAATTAAATAAATAAATAATTTAATTAGTGGCTAGAGTTTACAGGAAAGGGGGCAATGGGAATTAATTTGATCAAATTATAATGATCAAATTTAGGTGTTTACACACATAAAGGAGTGTAAGTTCAAGAAGGAGGATTAAATCTCTAATAATTTCTCTAACACTAATCAATATAATAGTGATTCTTTTGTGGCTACTAATTTTTTTTGCGATGATTCCTAGTTGATTGACTTAGGTGCTTATTTTTAAATGAAATCATATAAGGAGTGGTACTTAAGGTATACTAAAATTGATGAAGGGCAATTACTTATTAGAAAGAATAACTCCTTGAATATTGTTGATTGGGGAAATTTTAAACTTTCTTTCATAAATGGTAGATTATGAAAGCATACATATGTACTACATATATCAAGTTTGGAAAGAAACATTATGTTTCTGTCTAAAATGGTTGATGCAGAAGTTCATGTCAATTTTGATGAAATAGGGTGTATATGTAAGTGAGGGAATTTGGTATCCTCAAGATGATGAGGATCAAGGAATAGAAGATCATTAACTACCTCACTAAACTAGTGCTATAGTGATCTAGGAAAGACAATGCTGAAAGGAAACTAAAACTATGCTAAACATCTAACATATATTGAAAATACAGAATAACTAGAAATTACAATGAGATAAAAATATTTAAACCATAGAAACAAAAAGCTTACAACATGATATTCATCTACTAGGTGAAGAAGGTCTCAACCTCATATGTGAGTGCTCCAAAGGGATGTATGTGTTCCATGCTATTATTTGTATGGCAAAAAGCCTAGGGAGGTCCTAGAAAGCTATCAAAATGTGTTATTTTGGTCCTCGAACATGTTTGCCACCTACACACACTAAGATGACAAAAAAATGGGGTTGTATAGGGTTTTTCCTTAGTCAAACCCTCATTTTGGTATTTCCACCTCAATAGACAACCAGAGGAAAGATTGAATAGACACATTATAGAAACAATCCTTGTTGTGGAGGAAAACCCCTATTACTAGAGAATAAATGATGTTAGATATAATATAAAGACAATTGGATATGCAAGATAAATGTATGAGATCAAAATATGAGAAAGAGAGAATTATGTAATTGTATCTTCTCACTAGAGATAATGGACATGATCGTAGATTGAGAGAAGACTCAGCTGCTACAAGAGCATAGAGAAAATTTGACAGAGTTTTGATGTGTGTGTGAGAGAGAGAGAATCAAAATGATGAGAGAGTGAAAATGAGGAAGAAATCTAATTTTTTTTGCTTGGAATGTGTGATAATAGTCATGTTGGATGTGACTGTGCAAAGGAACACATGCTAGGAAATCCCTTATATGGAATATGCTTATTTGAATCTTAGAATATTTTAGGACATTCATGTGCATCTAGCCAAATTCAACCATAGGCTACTATTGCTTCATCTTTGTAATTCATGAAATTAAAATCACAAAATACCTATATACGGTAAAAAGTGATGCTAAACTATTGTAAAATCATAAAGATCCAACCACAAACAATCTAGGTTCTATAATGAAACACTCACCAATACCAATAAAGATACCTAAGATCATGTAAATCAAAAAATAAAACAATATTACCATTCACATGTCAAGTAGGGTTTCAATCTCCATTGTCTCCTATCTCCATTGATCTTGTTTGATATATTTTTTTCTCAGATTTTATGTGTGCACAAGAGCTCAACAAAGAACGGATTGTGGTTGATAGCTTGATCACAAGAAGGCTTGATTGCATATGAGTGTTTAGAGGCATTGATTAGCTAGTTGGATTGATTAGATGCATTGATTAGGGTTGAAAAGGAAGAGGGCATACTCTTATATAGAGAACACTATAAGAAATGGAGGGCTAAGATTAAGAGGTGTAAAGATAAATGGTTAGCTAAGATTAAAGGGTAGGTAGAGGAAATTGGAAAATAATGAGAGGGTAGGTGGTGTAGGAATTAAGAGATAAATGCCAAGTTTCATGAGTAGAAAAGGCTAATGAATTAATTAAATCAATAAAGATTCATTTAATTAATAGAAGAAAGGAGATAATTAAATAAATGTTTTTATTTATTTAATTAGGAAGGGAAAATTTAAATAAATAATTATATTCATTTAAATGAGAAAAGGCTAGAAAGGGCTAAAGTGAACTAATTAAATAAATAAAGATTTATTTAATTAATAGAAAAATTAGGATCAAATAATTAAATAAATAAAAATATTTATTTAATTAAACATGACAATTTTAGGTGTCTACAATACCAATCATGAATTTTATCGTAAATACACCAGGCACAATATGTAAGTGCAAAATTGGCATAGGGTGCGATTTGTGACATTACAATATTACAAAAGGAGTGTGGCATCATACTTTGTGCAGGCCAGATGTATCAAATTTATCTAGTTGTTCTTATGTTACTACATTTGAATAAAGGATATAGTAGCAATTGTGGTTAGGTCATATGAGCGAGAAAGTTGTATAAACCTTAGCAAATAAGAATATTATAGAAGGTCCTTTTTTATTATAAAAGAAGAAAAACAAGGGTGTCAATCCTATACAAATAGAGGTTGAACATGTCACTTTCAATGGGTCACAAACATACCATTGTTAGTTAAACAAAGGCTATAATAGATAGAGATTTGAGCAAAAGAAGAAAATCAGAACTTGCTCCTAAAATTTTTGGTTGATTTTCTAGTACTGGTTAGCTGGGATTCGCCTTGGTCTTTCACTTTTTGCTTCATCAAAATATGAACCTGTTTGTCATCTTCAAATCTTTCAGAATCTCTGAGTACAGTTCTTGAGTCAATTCCCTACATACAAAAAGAGAGGAAAAAGGGTTGTGGATAGGGGTTTGCCTTGGGTCAAACCCCCATTTAGGAATTAACCTTGAAATTGAAGTAATAATTGTAATGGAAATTTCAACAAGATTCTTTCCTTTTGAGGGAAAGGCTAGATTTGAAATTATATGCTTGTAATTGAAATGTATATCTTGATGAAGCTTGCTTGAATACTCATACAATGATTTTGGGATGTCTTGTAGAATGTCTTCATAGAAAGTTAATCATGGATGCCATATTAAATTCATGAACTTGAATTCACTTCTTCTCCAATGCTTGATGAATGCCTGATTACTTGCTCACTTGAATTGAATTTAGGATCCTTGGAGGGCTTGCTAGATTGCTTAGATTTTTCGTCAGATTTAAAATGAGAGGGGTAGACCTCCTTATACCTAATTGCCCAAAAGTTATTTGAATTTTTAGAGTAGGCTGACACGAGATCTAATTTACCACTCACTTGGTATGACTATTGTGAGGACCGAATTTGGAACCTGATTGAGAGGACTAGGGTACCTAGTTTCGTGGTCTTGAGAATTAGGACTTAGATTTTGGGCATAGACATGAGAGAAGGTAAAAATATGGGTTTTTGAGGTGATGTGAGTAAAATCAAAACATTCATCAGGCATCGAAAGATGAAGCACCAAGGTGAGGTCTAGGTGAGAATGAAATTGTATGCGAATAAAATTTATGACGCTACAGATTCAAGTTAAAAGCTAAAGAGAAAATGGCTTATAGGATGAAAATGTCTCTAAATGGATTAAGGTAGTCCTTTTAGATGTGGAGCTAAAAGTTTTGCACACATATGCTAGAATTGGGTTTTAGAAAAAGTGATGCTAATCATTATGTACAATAATAATATTTTGATTATTGTTTTATATAATGATATATTTATCATTGGATATGACAAAAAAATTATTCAAGAACTTAATACTTAACTTTTTTGTAAGTTTTATATGAAAGAATTAGTAGGTGTTAGATATATTCTTGGAATGGAGATATGAAAATATAGAAGTAAATAAATTTATGGATAAACTAAAAGAATTATCATTAGATAGTATTGTAGGGGTTTAGGATGTAGGAAAACAAGTGGTAAGTTCATCTCTACCATTAGGGACAAAGTTTAGTATGGAACAATGTCCTAAATTTGTAAAGTATCTGGATGGTATGATAAAAGTTTTGTATGCAAGCATGGTAGGAAATATCATGTATATGATGGTTTGCACAAGACCAAAAATTGCCAAAGTAGTGGGATTTATAAGTAATTTCATGGAACAACTAGGTAAGGAACATTGGACACATGTAAAAATATTTTTGAGGCACTTGAATGGAACTTTGAATAATTTGTTTATTTATCATGGTAATAATGATATAAGTAGATTTTTGATTGTATAGGGATTTGATGATATTTATTGGGCTAGAAATATTGAAATCCTAATATCTATAAGTGGATAGGTGTTATTATGTTTGGTGGGGTAGTAAGTAGGCTGAGAAAGAGATGGAAATTATTTGAGGTAGAATATATGACCATAACTCATGCTTGTAAGGAACCAATTAAGAAACAATATTATTTTGAAGAGTAAAAAACTAGTGAAGTGAGATTCACGGAGTGTATTTTTTTTGGATAAGAATCTTGTTTACTATGTAAGGACAAAAAATATAGATATGCAATGTGATTTTGAGGAAGATGGTTGAGAACAGGAAATTCCAAATGCAAAAAATGTATACTTTATAAACATTGTAGACTCTTTGAAAAAACGTATAACTATTATATAATTCATGTGGTGTAGATTGTGGAACTCAATTTGATAGTACAAATTTTTGCTTGAGTCCTAGCTCCTTTATGAATTTTGGCATTATTATCAACATCATTGATAACTGTTGTCATGAATTTTAACCCCATTTTTAGAACCATTATTTTTCTCATTTAGTAGGTCAAACCAATGATTGGAAGCCTTAAAATTATTTTAGAGATGCCATTATGCCTCAAAACTCCCTTTGTAACCTTCAACACTAAGCCATTTCATGTATTATCAGGTTTTTCCCTTAGTTCCAAAATAGTCATCAGAGTCTAACGAGGTTCTTATAGCATGTAGGTATCTTGAAGAATTTTAGTATAACAAATGATCCTTTGGTTTGAAATTTTAAGTCTTTGTTTATTGACACTCATAGTTTCAAAACTAATGTCAAGGCTCGATGATGTTCTCACAACCCCTTTTAGGCTTGACAAGTCTTTTGGTTCTTTCAAAAGTTTTTAAAAGTTTCATGTCAAAGTATTTCTCTCTTAAAGTGTCGATAGTAAATCAAATTTCAACAACTATGGCAAAGGTCATTAGGGTTTTCACAACTCAACGTGCTTTTGAAAGTATTCTTCTTTTGTTTCAAAATATAAATTTTCCAAGTTAAAAGAAGAAGAAGATGTCGAAGGGAAGAAGATAAAAAGAAAGTTTTTCTTAAAGGCCACCAAAGTTTGGAGTTCCAAAACCAATGTCGGGAGACAAAAAGGATTCCACAACCTTGTTGGACTCAGACATGGAACTCATTACCCAAATAATCTCAATGAAAAGGATTAGAAAGAAAGGAATAAAAGAAGAAATGGCCAAAGGAAAGAAACTAAAACTTTCAAAAGTAAACAAATTAGAGGTCTATAACAACCTCATCGACTATTGATAAGGTTTCCACAACCTAATTGGTAGCTAACATATGATCTAAAGCCCAATTTAAAAAGGTTTAAAAGGAGATAAAATGAAAGGGAGAATAAAAATATGAAAAGAGAATGGTTTTGAAACCTTTGTTTCTCCCTAATAGGCTTTTGAAAACCCAATGAATATCTAATGCCCATTCAAAAAGAAAAATTCTATTTAGTGCTAACTCACCCTGCATTAATGGTATCACAACCAAGGTTGGTGTAATTAGTGAACCAAAATAAAGAGAATTATATTCCCTAATAAGTCAATTTTAGAGGTAATTGCAAGTGACCAAGGAGGTTTCATAGAGCTCAGAGAGAAGAGTTAAGATGGAACATTGTGTATAGGTTTGAATGAGGATTTATTTTTGCACCACAATGCAACAAGGAAGTATCTATTCCATATTGCTTGGAGGTCAGTGTTAGCATGACTTTTAAAAAAAATCAAGTCCAACATTGGTGCAGTAAAGGTAGGGAGATCCAATGAAGGACATCCTCGCCTTGCAACTCATATCACAAAACTCCATGCAAGATACCGGCTTAACATAAAACACTATGCAAGCTAACGACAACCAGTAACAAAACACAAGGTCTAATCAGTAAACAACCCTAACTGGTAGAAGCAACACAAGATATAACCAGTAACAAATAAATCCATTATTACAATCATTTAAAGAATTACATAAGCCTTCAGTGACTACACATGCTGGATCGCAACCCAGGATTACAAAACAATCCATGCAACACAAATATAAGATCTGTAAATCTTCTGCTTGACAAACAAATCTTTGGTAACAGTCTGCACTATTCTACACTAATCCGGACTTCAGTCCTTCCAGACTCGAGTTCCCCCGGACCAGAATCTCTTTGAAAACTACATATTTTCTCGATCTCTATTTCTTTGACCTCTATCTGTTGTCTTCTATCTTGAAATGAATCTCTTAACTTTTCCTTTATACCATCCACAAGCAATAACAACTCAATCAAGTTGACCAAAAACCAACCGGTTCATGATGAAACGTGCAAATGATAACATGTCGGCCTAAATCACCAAGAATATCTTCCAATGCATAAAACATCATGTGGTCCTCTGGGAACATCAGACAAGGCCCAAAACAACATTTCTCAATGATCTGCAAGTCACAAAAATCACCTGCAACCTGACTCCATATACTACAAAACCAACCGGTAAGAGCACACCAATACCGGGCCAATATTGAGATTGATATCTCACCGGGCTCAAATCAAGGTGCTAGTTTGAACTACTCCAGTGCTCCTGCATCAGACTCTCGGGGTTAATTGAAAAGTAAGTCCCATCACTTGATCTAGCTTGGTGATCTGTCAATAGGTACTTGCAACTGCCTCAGGGGTTCGACGGTCTGACTACAACTTCCAATTGCCTCTCCTCGATGATCTACCGAGCCACTCTGCAGCCTGCCTCAGTTTGATGAATTGTTCAAGTCTCCACCCATTAACTACCTCAAACTCAATCTCTAGGCCTGGCAGTCTACTTGCAAGCCTTGCAATGCCTCATGTTCAGTGATATGAACAAGTCTACAAGCTACCTCAACTTCCTTTCCAACCAACCGATACATAACCAGGTCTTCCTCGATCAACAGGTTCACAAACTAGCTCTGATACCACTTGGTGCAGTCAAGGTAGGGAGATCCAATGAAGGACATCTGATCCTTTCATCTCATAACACAAAACTCCATGAAAGATATCAGCTTAATATAAAACACTATGCAAGCTACCGACAACTGGTAACAGAACATAAGGTCTAACCGGTAGAAGCAACACAACATATAACCGGTAACAAATAAATCTATCATTACAATCATTTAAATAATTACATAAGCCTTCAATGGCTACACATGTTGGACCATAGCCCAGGATTACAAAACAATCCATGCAATACAAATCTAAGATCCGTAGATCTTCTGCTTGACAAACAGATCTCTGATAACAATCTGCACTATTCTGCACTGATCCAGACGTCAGTCCTTCCAAACTCAAGTCCTCCTGGACTAGAATCTCTCTAGAAATTACATATTTTATCGATCTCTATTTCTTTGACCTTTGCCCACTATCTTCTGTCCTGAAATGAATCTCTAAACTTTCCCTTTATACCATCCGCAAGCAATAACAACTAGATCAAGTCTGCCAAAGACCAACAGGTTCATGATGAAACGTGAAAATGATAACATGTCGGCCTAAATAAAAATGAAAAACTTCCAATGCATAAAACATCACGTGGTCCTCCGAGAACATCGGACAAGGCCCAAAACAAAATCACTCAATGATGTACAAGTCACGTAAATCACCCACAACCCGATTCCATACACTGCAAAACCAACCGGTAAGAGCACAGCAATACCAAACCAATACTGAGATCAATATCTCACTGGGATCAATTCAAGGTGTCAGTTTGAACTACTATGGTGCTACTGCATCAAAAATTGACCAAAATAATGGGAAAATGTCAATTTTTTTAAGGGCTAATGATTGCAAGGTCTTAATCACTCTATACCAACCCACAATTAGTGGTTTATTAAACTTACAAAAAGGATAGTATTTGCAGATTTGGACATTACAATTTCATAGTCACAATATAGTGAGTAAAATGAGGTATTACAAAAACATAATTGGTAGAGAGTGGTTTGTGGTAGCAAAGAAAGGACAAGCCCAATTACCCAAGACCATACACAAGTCTCATTTTAAAGGGGAGATCGGTGATATCATAATTTCATTAGATATGTTGTAGGGCAATATGAACACACATGTTTTTGAAGATTATATGTTTTTCTTTGTGCAAACCATATGTGTGGGACACCAATACCTAGATTGGGCCAGCCTAATCAGTGATAAGCTCTATTAAATGATTTCAAATTTTGCTCTCAACAAATTTTTCTACCTTTTTTTTTTTCTATGCACAACCTTGCGCCAAATCCTAGCCTAGGCTTAGACATGTTGAGTATTATGACAAAAACATCTAGATCTACAATTACTACCATACCTATAATTGGACAAAAGTTACTCCAAATTTAGAAGGGTAAACAATGTATTTACAATAAAATTGGTAAAAGAGTTGCAAGGAGACTTAGGCCAAAGAATTTTACCTAAGGGCATCCAATTTATCAAACATTATGGGAGCCATTTCATACAATTTCAATGTTTAAGCTACATAAGAATACACGGCTTTGTTGGATTTCCACACAAGTTACCCATGCATGTTGAAGATAAGTATATTCCAAATAAAATTTACAAGTATTTCAATGATGTGAATAAAATTTGTCCCAAGAGAAAGAGGAAAATGATTTAATTCCCTATTGGGCTTAGACATTACTTATGTAAGTCACAGTTAGACACCCTGAATATTAAAGAGACTTGATAAAATACATTATTTCTACTTATGATCACTACATGTTTCAATTTGATAGTAAATATTTTGTGAGGAATAATCTACACCTAGGCCCCACTTTCCATCACATACCAGATATGAAAGATTATTGAGCAAATTGTTTGGATAATAATGATTTAAGAAAAAGGAGCTGGATGAGAATGAGCTTGGGCAAATTGTCACCTTCCAGTTATGTTGGGACATAGATGGGGTGGAAGATGAATCATACCTCATTGATCCCATCTAATTTCTAACACATAGATGCAACCCATACTTCCTATTGATTGGAGTCTACAAGAGCCTAAAGATCTTCAAACAAGGACTGTTGTGGTCTTGAGAAGAACCCAAATATAGCTAGCCAAGAAAAGGGAAAATACCTCAAATTTCTATACCAAAGGAGGACAAAAGGAAGGAGGTCAAGCTAATCCTATATCTCTAGAAACTTATCCCTCAATAGTGCCCACCCCAACTAGACAAAATGCTGCTCTAAGTGGAAGAAAATGTGGAGATGAATCGCTTGAAATGAAGAAGTTTCCAAAGAATATTTATGGAGATGGTCCACCTAAGGATACCAAAGAAAGTGAACAAACAAAGGAGGATGCAGACAAAGGAGAGGAGAAAGAGGGTGACATAGAGAAAGAGAATGAGAATATAGGGGAGTAAAAACAAGAAATCAAAATAATGGAGATAGATTCTTCCAAGATTTCAGAAGAATATGATAAGACTCCTCAAAGCGATAAGGCTCCCCCTTCTCTCCCCTTCAATCTACAAAAAATAATGAAAACTCCCTCAGTTAAGAGAGCCCTCTAGTTTACTCTTAATTCTTTGAGAATTGGTGTAGGTTCTTCTTCTTCTCCATCCTATTTGGTGAGTACTTTGTCAAAGAAGAGGAAATTTAAATTTGTACCATCGTAAATTGTACACTTCCACGCTTAGTTTAGCACTCGCCTTAGTGTGTTTGCATCTTGCATTGTAGTTTCCCTTTAAGCATTTAGTTAATTAATTAATTTAAATATAAAGTCATATTTCATCACTTCATACATCATAAAATTGGGCCCTTTACCCTAAGAGTGCTCCTTTTATTTTATTCCTCCAATAAATCATTAAATCATAAACCCTAATTATGTCTTATTTTGACCTTTAAGGCCTGATTTCGCATGTCAAAACATCTCTAAACAAGATGTAACTTTGGGATTCTCTCTAATATCATCATATATAATGGCCATGAAAAATTTGGTCGGACTAGGTGCAAAGTGCACCTAGTCCCCGACATTTTTCTTGAAATTTCGGGAGCATAATTCTATGATATTATAATGCTTAAACCCAAGAAATTGCTAGGAAACTCAAATCCTAGGTCAGCCTATAAACAAAATTAAGATCTATGGTTTCATAAATAAGAGATCTATTTCTTCATTTGAATCGATCTAACCTAATCGAATCTAATCTACGAAAAGGAGTTTTTGGCGAAAAGAGCTAGCGATCACAAAGAGCCTTCTATGTAGCAAAAGAGAAGCTTATGTGGAGTCTTCAACAAAATTCATCAAGAATTCATCAAATATTTATCAAGTATTCATCATAAATTAGGAGCCTTGAAGACATTGAAGAATAATAGGAGATCAAGTGGTTTATATCTCTCCCTTGGGGATTGGTATGGTTTCATGTTATTTTCATGTCTTTGTATGAGATTTTTTACACTCATTTTCACATTTACATTCATGCTTTAGATCATTTAGTACATTTTATTTAGGGCATTATCATTTACATTCACATTTACATTTACAAGCATTTAGGGTTTACTCTCCAAAGCGTAGGGTAACTCTAGTTTCTTATCTTTCTCATTTAGGATCTTGCATAGACACAAGGTTCTAGCACATACATTTTCAATACAATATCGACTATTTGTGGAGGTTGAAATCACTGAAACAAGGGGTTTGACTAAGGAAAAACCCTACATAGCCACCCAAACCCTCTCTTTTCAGTTGCAGGTGTAGGTACAGGTACCCGAGAGACTTTCAGGATCAACAGAAGACACAGGGACAGTTGTGAGCCTCATATTTGCCCAACCATCAGGGACAGGGACATAGAACCCTAGTCTTGACTAGGACAGGGGCGTGGTGCCCTAGTACCCCCACTTTTAGGTGATTTTTAGTAGGGTGGTGTCTCAAGACCTTCAGTTTGCAGTCTCTCAGTTGTAGCCTCCTATTAGACAAAATAGGACCAAAGCGTGGCACTCCTGTCCAAGTTAGTTTGGATCATTTTTCAACACTAGGTACACATTCAAATTCCTCCCCCTTCTCTACTTTAAGTATCTCAATTTAAGATCTGCAAGTTTCTGCAATTTCAGTTTATGTACGCTTCATTGTTTATCTCCTAGTATAGTTGATCAATAACATCCTATTTTGCACATCTTTCCCTCATTTACAACAAGAGGAATAAAAACCCTAAGAGATAATCCTTGGATATTTATTTCTCACAAGAAGTAGACAAAGTGAGCTATCTCCCTAGGCTCTTTTGTATTCCCAATGTGTTGGAAAAAGTGGGATTAGGTCCTAGTCACCTAGTCTCGCTTTTTCCCCTCCACAAAACCTATTAAATTGCCAATTGATGATATTGTAGGGAAATTGTTGTGAGTATCTCCTAAGGCCAAAAAGTTAAAAATTACTCTTAGATTAATGAAAGAAGAAAATTTTGAGCAACTATTTATAGATATTGCACATCCCTTGGTACAAAAGGATCCTAGCCAAGCCAAAACTACTGATTTTAATATGACTAGGGTATACCTAGGGCCTCCAAGTAGAGACAGAGACACGCAATTTCCAAGTGACTACCACCAAATTGATTAAAAGAATATAAAAAGATAAATATGAAAAATAAGAACATAATACAACAATAAGATTACTTACAAGTTACTTAAAGTCACTTGTGGATCCATCTACTCAAACTGATAGCTCATCTGGAGCCTCTTTCGATCCCAATATTGATGTTAGTAAGGAAACAATGAACAAAGTGAAAAATGATATTTTCTTTGACAAAACTACCTAGGTTGGACTAAAAAGGTGAAATTCAAAGGGATACCAATTATTGAGAATATGAGGAAATTATATGTTGATCTAATTGCAAATCAAAATGGTGTTAATATTAAATTGAGAAAACCAAGCAAGATGAAGCCGTATGGTTACAAATAGGGAAAGAACTCAAATACATCATTAAGATGGGTCTGGATAAATCTATTGTAGAAAACATTATCATAGATTCCATATAAACTAAATATATCATATGGAAAGAAAGAGTCAAATGGAAAGATACTTTCCTCAAGAAAAACATCAAAGAGCAAGGCATGTTACTTAAATATTATAATTGGATGTTAGTTGACATGGACCAAGGATTTGAAGATATAAGTGTCAAATCGATAAGAAAGATAATTCTATAGATGACACCACAGATGAGTTGAAATTTGAGTCTCATAACACAATTGAATCTCTCTCAAAACCAAATACTTTCAGTGAGGATAACTTGAATAAACTAGAAAGGAACAATTTAGCTTTGTCTTGATATGAAGATCACCCAATAAAATTATTTGCTAGAAATGAAGTTATTCGAGCTAATAGAGCCTTATGGAAGCACATGAATTAGAATGTAGTTATCCCTAATCAAGAAGGAATTTTAGTAGTGGTACATGATCTACAAGATCATGAAGCATGTCAAGTAATACAACAATAGGATCAAGCCAACATGGATCAACAAGTTTTACCTCAATCTTAGTGGCTTCTTTATTTACTATAAATTTTTAATGTTTTATATTTTTCAATGTATTTTAAAAAGTTAATTTAAATAATTCTTTTGAGGAATTAATTTCAAGAGACTATGGGCAGTTGCAAAGCTAGATATTATAAATATGTAGTTGTTTGACTGATGAAGGGTCCAAAGTTTTGTTCCTTGCTGCATTGTAGTGCAAGAGAGAAATGATCAAAGTGGAGATCATTAAAATTTTGTTGTGCCTTTATGAATTTATTTGTTTATGAAGATGAGAATTGAATGCTACTTAATATTATTTTATGTTTGTGAGCATATGCAATCTGAATATTGTTTCCTCTGTGAATGTTGATATTGATTCCTTTGTGAATGTTGGAATTCATATATGTGATGTTCACTTATCTTAGAGTCTCAGTAAATTTCTAAATATTCAAAATTTCCATTTCATGAATTAAATTTTCACTCTTTTCATTGGATGTTAATGGTGATGACATTCTAAAATTTAATGGCATATGAATCTTTAGTTGATACCTTTAAATTTTATTATCTTATTTTATACTTCTTCACATTTGTAATATGGTGATATGCAAGTGTTAGATATCTTTTCTACTTTCTAATTAAAAGAATAACCATTTTTAATATTAACAAAAATAAAAATATTTGATCATATGAAGGGAGTTGTACTCTCTAAAATTTAGAGGGGAAATAGTTAATAGTTTACTCTACTATTTGTCACTAGTTTGTCTTTACATTTGGACAAGTTAGAGTTAGTTCATTTATTGTTTTGAAAAGATAAATCTATTAACCAAAACAATTTTGGCAACTTTATTGGGGAATATTCAATGCCCATTCAAAAATAAAATTTAATATTTATAATTTATCTTGATCTTCTAAATATAGATTTGTCTTTTCAAAACAAAAAATTAATTGACTCTAACTTGCCCAAATTTGAAGACAAGATGCTAACAAACAATTGGGTAAACTATCAACTAGTTCCCCTCTGAATTTTAGAAAGGTACAACTCCCTTCGTATGATCAATTTTTTTAATTTTTTTTTTTCAAAATATTAAAAAGGGGTATACATTTAACTAGAAAGTCACAAAGACATCTAACACTTGCACATCACTATGTCACAAATGCAAAGAAGTTTAAAATAAGATAATAAACTTTAAAGGTATCAATTAGAGACTTACAGGCCATTCAATCTTCGAATGTAATTACCATTAACATCCAACATAAAGATTGAAAACTTAATGTGTGTAATGAAAATTTTGAATTTCACTTATATGAATACGAACATTCAAAAAGAAAATGATATTCAAATTGCATAAGCTAAAAAACGTAAAACAATATTAAGTGACATTCAATTCCCATGCACACAAACAAAGAAATTCTTAAAGACACAACAAAATTTCATTGATCTTCACTTTGATCATTTCTCACTCTTGCACTACAATGCAATGGGGATCAAAATTTTGGGCCCTTCAGTATTCCAACAACTACATATTTATAGTATCTAACATTGTAACTACCCATAGTATCTTAAAATTGATTCTTTAATAGAGCCACTTAAATAAAGTTTTAAAAATACATAAATGAAATATTAAACATTAAAATTGTATAATGCAAAGGAAGAAGCCACTAAGGCTAATGTGGCACTTATTGTTGATCCACATTGGCTTGATCCTACTAATGTGATACTTGAAATTCTTTGTAATCTTGTACAACCTTTACCACTGTTTGAATTCCTTCTTGATAAGGGATAAGTATATTTAGAGTCTCGAGCTTCTGTAAGTCTTTGGCTGAGAATTTTGGTCCCAGGTGACCTTCATATCAAGGTAAAGTTGAATCGATCCTTTCTAGTTTATTCAAATTCTCCTCATTGAATGTATTTGGGTTTGAGAGAGAGTCAATGGTGTTTTCAAACTCAAATTTAAACACATCTTATTGATTTGGCACTCAATATCTTCAAATTCTTGGGCCACGTCAACTAACATTCAATTGTAATATTTAAGTAACTTGTCTTGCTCCTTGATGTTTTGCTTGGTATCTTTCCATTTGATGATTTCTTTATATATGATACATTGAGTTTCTTTGTAATTTGTGACAATATTTTCTATGATAGCTTTACCCATGTCCATCTCAAAGATCTCTTTGAGTTCCTATCCTAACTGTTACCATGCGGCTTCATTTTTCTTGTTTCAGTATTAACACCATTGAAAGTTACAATTATATCATTGTATAGTTTCCTCATATTCTCAATAAAGGGAATCCTTTTGGCTTTCACCTTTTTAATCCTTCGTTGGGTAGCTTTGCCAAAGAAACTATCATTTTACACTTTGTTCATCATTTCCTTACCAACATTAGAACTAGCATTGAAAGGGGCTCCGAATGAGATAATAGGTTGAGTAGATTGATCCATAGGTGACTTTAAGCAACTAGTAAGCAATCTTACTATTGCCTTCAGTTCTTCTTTTTCATGTTTATCCTTTTTAGTTTTCTTGATCAATTTGGTGGAAGTCACTTGGAAATTGTGTACATCTTTGTCTTTACTTGGAGGCCCTAGGTATACCCTATTCATATTAAAATTGGCAAAAATGGCTTGGATGGGCTCCTTTTATACTTAGTGCAATCTTTATAAAAAAGTGTTCAAAATTTTCATCTTCCATCAATTTGGAAGTAGTTTTTAAATTTTTGGCCTTGGGAGATACAACAATTTCCCTACAATATTATCGATTAGTGATTTCACAAGTTCAACTTCCCTCTTCTTTGACAGTGTATTCTCCAACCAAGATGGAGAAGAAGAAGAACCTAGACCACTTTTCAATGAACCAATCTAGTAATCTAGAGGGATCTCTCAAGTGGGGGAGTTTTCATTATATTCTACAAATTGAAGCCAAAAGAAGGAGAAGCCTTATATTTTTGAGGAGTCTTTTCAGATTCTTGTGAAGGCTTGTAAAAATCTATCTCTGTTATTATGATTTCTTTCTCTCGTTCCCTTGTATTCTCATTATGTTTCTCTATGTCACCCTCTTTCTCCTTTCCTTTTCATGCATCCTCCTTTTCTTTTTCACTTGCCCTGGTATCCTTAGGTGGACCATCTCCAAAAGTCTTCTTTGGGAACTTATTATTTCAAAGAAACTCATCTCCACCTCTTCTTCCACCTAGAGCAACAATTCATCTAGTTGGGATTGAGGAAGAAGTCTCTACAAAGCTAGTATTATCTTGATCTTGTACCTTTTGTGCTCCTTTGGTATAGACATTTGAGGTCTCTTCCTTTTTCTTGGCCAACCATAGATGGGTTCTTCTCAAGACCACGATAGTCATTTCTTGAAGATATTTAGGCTCTTTTAGGATCCAATCAACATAAACTATGGGTTGCATTTGGATGTTAGAACTGTAGATGGGATCAATTAGGTCTAACTCATCATCTTCCACCTTATCTATGTCCCAACCTAATCGAAAGGTGACAATTTTTCCCAAGCTCATCCTCATCCAACTCCTTTTTCTTACCTAATAATCATCCAAATAATCTACACAATAATCCTCCATATCAAGCATGTGATGGAAAGAGAGCCTAGGTGTAGATTATTCTTCACAAAACATTTACTACCAATTGGAAACTTGTAGTGATCATAAGTAGAAATAATTTGTTTTATCAAGGCTCTTTCAATATTTAGGGCATTTGAATGTGACTTACATATGTAATGTCCAAGCCCAATAGGGAATTGAATCCATGTCTTCTTTCTCTCGACACACCTTTTATTCACTTTAGTGACCTGTCTACAAATTTTACTTAGAATAAACTTATCTTCAACATACTTAAATAACTTGTGTGGAAATCCATCAAAGCCTCCTATTATTATGTAGGTGAAATATTGAAATTGTATGAAATGGCTCACATAATGGTTAATCAACTAGATGACCTCAAGTAAAATTATTTGGCCTAAGTCTCCTTGTAACTCTCTAACCAATCTCATTGTAAATACATCATTTACCCTTTTGAATTTGAAGTAAATTTTCTCTAATTGCAAGTCGAGGTAGTAATTGTAGATCTAGATGTTGTTATCATGTTTCTCAACACATGTTTAAACCCAGACCACAACATCATGCAAGCTAGTGCATATAACATATAAGAAGACACGTAAAAAAAATGAGAGCAAAATTTGAAATAATTGAATGAAGCCTATTATTGATTAGGTTCTGGTTGGCCCAATCTCGGTATTTTTGTCAAATGCATATGATTTGTAAAAAGAAAAATATTCAATTTTCAAAGTCCTGCATGTGTTCATATTGCCCTACAACCTATGCAACATAATTATGATGTCAATAATTTCCCCTTTAAAATAAGACTTGTGTATGGTCTTGGAAAATTTGGCTTGCCCTTTCTTCAATACTATGAACCACTCTTTGGGAATTATGTTTCTACAATACCCCTTTTTTTCTCATTATATTGTGACCATTAAATTGTAAAGTCCCAATATGAAAATACAACCCTTTCCAAAAGCCTAAAATACCATCTAATTGTGACTCTTTGTAGAGTAATTAAGACCTTGTCATCACTAGTCCTTATCTCCCTGGTATCTGGGTTGTACCTATTTATGCATTCTAAAAATAAGTTTGTAAATTGTACTGCAACTAGAAATGTAGTAGTTTCAAGCAAACCTCTATGTAATGAGATGCATATTTGGATGATTAACCTTTTCCCAAAATTCTAAATTAACATGCCCCAATTTGGTGTCTCCAATTTTAGGTAGTGTACTTTCTAACATAGAAAGAATTTCAGAAAAAAAATTGATAGAGTTTGAACTTGTTTTGATTGATTTCACACTAAGAATTTCAAAAAAGACACACTAACATGGGCCTCTCATAAATTTGAACAAATGCTTACTTCCTTGTCATGTTGTGGTGCAAAAATAAATCCTCGTTCAAACTTGTGCACAATTTCTTCCTCAATTTTTTGCTCTTTGAACTTTGTGAAACTCCTTCGTCACTTGCAATTGTCTCTAAAATTGAGTTATTAGGGCATATAATCCTCTTTATGCTGGTGCATTAATCACACCAACCTCAACTTTAATATTTCACTGTTAATACAAAGTGAGTTAGCACCAAATAGAATTTTTATTTTTGATTGGGCATCAGATATTCATTGGGTTTGTGAAACCTTGTCAGGGACAAATATTTAGAAGATCGAGATAAATGAACATTTAGAAGTAAATGTTATTATAATTTTTCTTGAATGGTTGTACATAGAAATGATACAAATGTGATTAAAAACTTAGAATAAAATAAGGAATACAGACAAATGACGCATAGATCATCCACTCAGCACCTATGAATGATAATCAATAGAAAGATCGATAATTATTTCTAACTACATGAGCAAATTATAACTTACAGATTCTGTAAAAACACATATATTCACAACCAGATACAATAGAGAAAAAATCAAACAATGATATTTTATTCACACAGGAAGATTTGTAATCAATAAAGAGAATAAACAAGATCAAATTTAAATTATCACTTTATTTATTTGATAAAATGGAAAGCTCAAAGATTCCTACGTGTTTATACAAAAGATTGTGCATGGAAAGAAAAATATTTGGTCTCCTTCTCCTTGAGAACTGAATGCCCTTTCTAAAAATTTTTACAACAAATAACTCTCCCTATAAAGTCCTTTCAGTTTTGCAAGTCCCTCTTTATATTCGAGAGTTCTATAAAGTTTAGAAGATAAATTACAGAGTAACTCTTGTACACATATGTTTTAGCTTAATAATCGGTTAAAACATTCAAATTAGTGAACTTTGTAATAAAATAATATGTTCTAGCTTAAAAATGACAAGTAAATAGTTTTTGAGGCTTTACATGATTGGTGCATATTAAAATCAAGAAATCATTAAGCAACCCAGAGTGTTCTAAGGCCTTTAGATGCAAATTTTTCTAGGTGGTTCTAGGTGGCAACTGTAATTGTGCTCTTGTTGTTTTCCAATCTCTAATAAATGGAAATGTCAACACCCTTACAATATAAAACCAGTTGGCCACTTGGATGAGCATATAGAACAAGCTACCACTTCCTTGAGTTTCTAAACTCGAAGACGTTTAGTATTTTGTATTCAACATCTTATATAGAGCCTAGTCCTTCAACATGTGACTCATGTAAAATGACACTTGTGGTAGTTCTCCTATGAAATAGTAATCCTAAGTATTTAGCTACTATTAGAAGGGAAACTTCATCGTTTGATGAGATGATACATCTTTGAGACATTTCTTAACATCTTATTGCACCTTGTCAATAACATTTGTGTGAAAGTTTCTAAATCCTTTTCAAAAAATTCATCTTTTTCATTTTGGATAGTGTAAAAGAACAATACTTTCATCAAACTCATTGAATTCCCAAATAAAAAACTCTATTTGTGAATAACATAGTCCTTTTTACCGTTTCTTTTATTCTTTAAAACAATGTCATATAACAAACTTGTTGTAATTGATCTCCACTCTAATTCAAGATCACCACCAAGGATACAAACAAATTCTATTGGATGCTTGGTGAAGTTCCCTCTACTCTTCCTTTTTGTATTAGAGTGTTTCATACAGTAATAAGATGAATAGTGTAATCTCCACTTTGTACAATCCCTTTCCCTTAAGTCTATATGCAATTTGAAAACTTTATATTAGTGTGCTTGCCATATGGTTTTTCTATAGAAGGGACTTCATCAATACACACAACTTTATTGGTGTTTTATTGTCATGAAATGGTTATTCTGTCAGTATTTATTTTGTAATACTTATGTGGCTTCACATTAGACTCTTTGCAATAACATGATTGAAGAGAAGGCTCATTCCAATTTGGTTTGGTGCATTAAAAATACCGAAAACTTATTACTTCACTTTTACCTTTATCATATTTTGAAACATAGCATCATCCTTTTTAAAGTTTTTTACAACAATGCTAAATGCTAACAAAGTCTCAAGGAATTTTCAAACTTTCCTTCTATGGCTAGGGTTTGAGGTTGTGTACTGATTTTTTTCAGACCGCATTTACTACGAAATTCTAGAGTTTATTATGGCTTCGGCCAACTTTAGCCCAACAATTGATGTTGGTTCTGGAGTTGTTGCAACGGACCCTCATGGCACCTCAGAACAAATGCCCTTAGAAATTTGTTTCCAGAAAGTGTTTCACAAGGTATGTCCTCACCTGATGTTGTGCTTACTATTAAAGATTTTGATAATGCCTGTGAGTGGATTGAAAAATGCACTGTGATAGGTTATTTTGTGGGTAGGATCCCTCCTGAAAGCATGCTCCATGATTGGGTTGCCAAAGCCTGGTCTTCTCATGGATTCCAGCTTGATGGCATCCAAAGCCTCACCAATGGCTTCTTTTTGTTTCTCTTCTCGAACTCTTCCCATGTTGAGCCTATCCTCTCTCATGGGCCATGGACTGTTTGGTCTTCCCTTCTGGTTTTCTAGCATTGGTCTTGAGACTTTTTTGTCTCAGATGATAAAAATTTGAGAGTCCCAGTTTGGGTTGAGTTCCCTAGTTTTCCTTTGCCTTGTCGGCCTTTCATGCAAAATATTGCTTAGTCTATTGGCAAAGTTATTTGTCTTGAACCAGACCGGTTTTTTATTGCTCACCCTCAAAAGAGGATCTGAATTGAGGTCGACCTTTCCCATGATGTGAAAGAAACTGTTGATATTCAAGTGGGTGGAAATACCTTCACCCAGAAGGTGCTTTATTTGAACATTCCCAACACTTGCTATTGGTGCCAGTCGATGGAGCACAAAATCAAGGATTGTCCCTTGGCTATTCCGAAAACGAAACCCCCTGTTAAGGAAACCAACTCTCGACTTGTGGAGGGAGCTAAGAAGGATGAATGGACCATTGTGGTTCAAAAAGGCAATAAATTTGTGTCTTCTACCCAAAAGCCACCTGTCAGATCAAGTTCTCAGTCGACGGCAGAGTCTCCTACGTAGGCATCATCTGCCCAGGCGGTCTCTACGTCATTTGTTTCGGTTTTAAACCCTGGCCAGCAAGGGAAGGATTCTTCTGAGGGTGCCACTTGAACCCCTTGGGTTAACACTCCTTAGTCTGCATTTGCTATTTTTTCTCCACACTCTCTGCACTGCTCTTGCAACCCTTCTGGGCATGCTAAGATAGCAGATGGTGGTTCAGAGAAAAGAAGAGTTATTTTCGGTGGGGACTCTCTTCTCGGTCTCATTTCATATTTTTTGCGCAATAGCTTCTCCTCTCTTGGGGATGAGGATGACTTTCAAGATTTTTCATGAATTACATCTCATGGAATGTTCGAAGTCTCATAGACCTCACCAGAAAGTATTCTGTTAGAGATGTTCATCAACGTATTTTAGGCCTAGATGTTCTTTGCCTTCAAGAAGTCAAAATTGTTGGTTTCATGCTTTCTGCTGAATGCCATGTTATTTTGTCGGATAGCCTAGTTTTTGCTTCCTAGCATGAGGTTGGTCGAGGTGGAGTTGCTACTCTCCTTTCACCTCATTGGCTTTGTGAAGTTATTTCTCATGGTTCTAATCCCATGCAATGTGTTGTATGGGTTTTGTTGTCAATTGATAATCATTCTGTTGGGATTTTTAATGTTTATGCTCCCAATGATGTGGTCAATAGATCAGACTTATGGCACTGGATTGTTGATACTCTACCACCTGCAACTTGGGTCACGTGTGGTGACTTCAATATGGTTGAGGTGGCGACCGACAAGGATGATATTTTGCCTTTTCAATGGACAGCTGGCGAGAGGGAAGCCTGGTACTATATGTGTAATAAGTTGGGTCTTTTTAAACCCAACACTGCCACCACCTAGGTGGGGTCTGGAACACTTGGTCTAATTTCAGAGCTAGCTTAGACAAAATATTTAAAAGGTTTGATCATGCTATGATAATCGTGCAATCTTTTTTTTCTTTTTCTGAAGGTCAAGATCTACCCATCTCTCCTCTTTTTGATGTGATGTTGTCCGATCACTTCCCCATAAATTTTAGCATTGAATGGTAGCCATCTAGGTCACATCCTTCAAAGATGTAGTTCTACCTCAACACATCTCTCTTGCATCATTAGGCCATGATGGCCCACATTCAAAGGGTTTTGGAATTTGGAACCAAGGCCTCATCATCACACTGGTTGGATTGTGTGGTGGAATGATTGCATTAACCACTCTGCGAGGTTTCTGTGCATTTATGGTAGACAACTTTCCATGTACCACAGGTGCTCATATGACATGACCACCAAAGATCTTTGTGCTTCCATAGAAGCTCTAGCCTCAAATCCTTTTGATTCTAACTTTCAACTTCGGTTAGCCCAGTTCCATCATCAAAAATAAGTTGCAGATAATTACTCGACCAGAGGAGCTCAAATCAAAGCCAGATTACATTGGCTCAAGGTGGGTGACAAGGGCCTCCAAATAATTTTTCCTAGCTTTGCACGCTTATCATACCTCTATAGGGATTAAGAAAATCAAAGAGGGGCATGCTGTTGTCACCGAGCTACCTGATATTCTGCAAGCTTTTGTCTGTAATTATGAGAAGGTGTTCACAGCATAGGGAAACTCTTTGGCCAGAGCCCAAGCTTTGCAAGATTGTTTAGTTGTTGTTCCCAAAAGCCTTTCCGAGTCTCATCAGACCTTTTGTGATCTCTTACTGACCATTGATGATCTCAAGGAAGCTATTTTTTCTATGGTAGATGATAAAGCCCCAGGGTGTGATGGTTTCCCTTACGAGTTCTACAAAGCCCTTTGCCCTTGTGTTGGACCTAACCTACATAAGGTCTACCTTGAAGCTTTTCATTCCCAGTCCCTGGGAAAGATGCTTAACTAGGGTAACATCAAGTTTATCCCTAAGGCTGGGGATCCAGAGGACAATTGCAGTTGGAGGCCTATATACCTTTCTCAATGTCTCGTATAAGATCATTGTCAAATCCTTGTCTCTCAAGATTCATCATCTCCTACCTTTGATTGTTCATTTGGAGCAGACTAGATTTATCAAGTCTAGGTTTATTCTAGATAATATTATTTTTGTTTGGGAAGGGATGGAATGGGCCCGATGCTCCAAACAATGGGCAGTCTTCCTTAAGATTGACTTCGCTAAAGAATATGATTGCATTGAGTGGCCATTTATTTTGGCTATGCTTAAAGCTCTTGGCTTCGGCCCCAGATTCATTCAGTCTGTCCAGATGTTATTTGGAGATTCCTCGACCTACATCACCATCAATGGCCATTAGCCTGAGGCTTTTGGCCTTTTCAGATCCTGCTTTCCTCTAGCTCCTACTTTATATGTTCTTGTGGCGGAGGGTTTTGGGTACTTAATTGCTAACACCATTTATGTTGGACGTGTCTGTGGAATCTCCCTGCCTGAGTCACCTTCTTAACTTGCCAATGGCCATTTTGTGGATGACTCCTTTCTCACTCTCATTGAGGAAGAAGATAATGTTCAGGTTTCTCTTCAATGTCTGGACACTTTTTTCTTGGCTTCCATCTCGACCATTCAATGGCACAAGACGCAATGTTATATGCAGTCTTTTCTTCTCGCCCCACCTTGGATTCTTCAATATGGTTGGAAATGGTTTCATCATAGGAAAAATTTTGCTTTCTGGGCATTCCTTTTGCCTTTCAAGCTTTGCCTATGGATCTTTGGAATGTTGTTTTAGCCAAGATTGAGAAAAAAATAGCCTATTAGATAGCCAAGCCTCTCTCTCTAGCTGGCAAATTTCAAATTTGTTCGAAGGTTTTGGCTGCCACTCATATCTATTGCTCTTCATGTTGGGCTCCTTCCAAGGCCTCTTACATAAAGTTGGAAAGACTTTTGTGGGATTTTCTTTGGGCCTCTGGTTCCGACCATCAAGGTTTTGACAAAGTCGCTTGGGAATATTGCTGCCTTCCCAAGGAGTCCGAAGGGCTCGGCCTTATTTCTACCTAGAAACAAGGGCTTTCTTTATGTGCTAAATGGATCATCAGAGCCTTATCTGATGATGAGGCTTGGAAAATCCTTCTTCAGCATTACATTTCTTTGAGTTTTCCTACCAATAGGCTAGCTTGGAAGGGGATTGGTTTTCAAACCCTTCTCATTATGAAAGACCCAATTCAAATCTAGGGTAATTTTGTTGTTAAAAGCATCTGGCGTGCTTGGGAGTCTATTAAGCCTTGGCTTCAATGGGCGGGGATAGTTTTTGTGATGGGATCTCCATGAATGAACACAACCTCTGGTGGTCACCTCTTTTTCAGGTGCAAGGGTTATCGTTGGCCAAAACCTAGGGTGTTAGTGCTCTGTGTTTTCACAAATGTGGCATTTGAACAACTAAGGACCTGTTTTCTAGAGTTTCTATGAGTCTTCGGTCATGGGATGACCTTCAGGTCCGGTTTTGTCTGTCTCGACCTGATTGATAGACTTATGATCTTCTGGTTTTGGCCTTACCCTCACATCTGTTACATAAGCTTAGCATTTAGTTTGTTAGACCTTGGTGGAAGGATTGGAAGTGGTATCCTTGAACTCCTTTCACTAGCTACAAACCCAAAATGGGTTATCTTTGGTTGGTGCCCCATTTGCCTATGGTCCATATTATTAACCAGCAGTGGCATTCGCAGTCTTCTCAGAAATCTTGGAGACTCAGGTTTCTTTCTATTTAGTCTGCCACCATTGAACCCAATATTGCACACTTTGCTTGGTGTATTCTTTTTCAAGGGTTGCCTTTGGGTTCCATTCTTAAGCATTTAGGGGTTCCTAATCTCCGATGCCCTTTATTTGGTCACCCAGAAACTTTTATGCATAATTTTTGGTTCTATAGAAGAGGTACTAGAGCTAGATCCATGATTTCTTTCGGCCTTTTTGGCCTGAGCCCTTTTCTTGGCATATGGCTCTTCTAGGAGATTCGCCTAGAATCCCCTTCAAGTTTTCCCAGATATGGAATGCTTTCAGAATTAAGATCCTATTTACTCTTTGGAAAGATAGAAATGTTGTTCTTTTTACACACAACTCTTTGGATAATAATGTCTGGCTCTATGCTAAAGCTCGTATTTGTAATAATGTATTAATGCAAATTCAGGTACAAGCTGATAAAGTGGCTCTTGAGGTGGGCCACTTACAGGAGATCCTTCAGCATTGGGCCAATGCCCCTTGTCCGGTTGCTCGAGTGCCATCAGATTCTGCTTTTGCCGACTGCACTCCACCTTGTGGCTGCCATCATGGTCGAAGCTATTATGCTCAATGCTCTCAGACCCCATGGTCCCAAGTTTCTCGTCGCTCCTCTGGTGGGAGAGATGATACGTGGAGGCATTGCTCAACTTCTCCTCTACGTTGTGGCTCTACCTTGGGGTGGCCTTTTGTTGCTCCTGTTACTTTGGCTCCTGCTATCGGTGATGGTTCTAGGTGGCCTACTGCCACCACCTCTAAATTTCCTCTCCTAGCTCTGGCTATTTCGCCTCCCATGTTGGAGGAAGGAGAAGAAGAAAAAGACCTAGAAGATGGATGGTCCATGTTGGACCCGACTCCTATCTTCGCTGATGTATGAGGCAAGAAAGATGATCAAGATCCTCCCCCCTCGGCTGTCACTTATTTGGTTGCTTGAGGAAGTTTTTTGATGAATAACTTTATTTTTTGGCTCCGACTTCTTTTCGTTTGACTCTCAAGGGGTGATCTTGTATCCCCCAGCCTTTTTTTGTGAATATATACTTTAATATTTTTTTCTAATAGAGAAGGTCTATTCATAAAAAAATTTACTTCTATGTTACTTCATATAAGAAAAATAACATGTTGAACAATTTGGATGGTTGTGAAAACCAAAGTAGGTGCTGATAGAGTTTGGGATCCACAAGAAAATCTTGATTTTCACTTAATTTTTTCCCTTTAAATTTAATTTCGATATTTTATGAGGTTGCGACAACCTTGTCAGGATTTGACAACGTTGTCACAACCTCATTGAAATATGACACCAAAAGCATAACTCTATGAAACTTTAAAATCTTTTTATTATTATTTTTTGAAATTCTATTATAATTTTTTAAGGACTTAAATGACCTTTAAAGTCAAAAATGGAAAAACATGTAGTTCTTGGCTGGAAACTCATTCTTCCATGAAATTTTGACCAGATAGCACATAGTAGCATTAGAACATATCCCATTTTTTATTTATTCTCATAACACCTAAAATTTGAATTCTTACCTTTCCCGTTTCATGAAAACTTGAAATTTTAATAATTTTCAAATGGCAAGGCATTCTCAAGAAAAAATTGGCTATATGAGGTAAAATAAAGTCTGGATAAATAATGTGGAAGGATTTTGTGTTAACTATCACAAAGTCCCAAAATTAGTTATTTTTGTGGTTTGGCAAGCTAGAAAAGTTCAAATTTGGGCAGGTTCAAAAATAGGGCTCTGATTAAGGACAAGAACTGCAAAGGATAGAGCAAGGAATCTAGATATCAAGTATAGACTAGTGTTTAATATACATTGTGGTATAGACTCAAATAGTTTAGTGAGATGAAAGGATCTTAATCAAGCCAAAAACAGGATGAAAGTGGGAAAGAACCCTAAACTAATAACACAACAAAAATTTCCTAAGTATAGACATGGTAGGGAGACCCTACCTCCAAGGACGTCCAAGGATGCTCATGCAAAAACATTAATAGATTGGGAGTAGTAGGATCCATTGTAGAAAAGGAATACACACTCATGTAGCACTTGCATACTTAAGAATTATATGCAAACTTGAAGGAGACTCGTTGTGTAGAAGAAACCTCTGTATAGAACTTCATGAGAAAACAACCATTTTTTATCATAAACTTATATGGATACCTTCATATTTTTGTTGGAATTTGCATGAAGATTGCATTAATGAAATGTTATGTTGTCATTGATGTCAATTTAACCGGTAATGATAATGTTGTTTTTTAACCGGTAGGAAGAGCTAGTGAAAGGAAATTGTAACCAATAGGTAAGTTTGTGGAGTGAACCCATATTGCTAAGTATTGGAGTGTTGAACCGGTAAACCCTACCTATTGTTTTGATAAACCCTAACCGATTAAGTTTGGTGAATTGGTTATATTTGTTTATGATTTGATGATGAGTGGTAATGATTATGGCACGTATGAATGTTGTATGAAGAGAGTTCCAAAGTGTATTTGATGCGTTGAGGTAACGGTTTTTGTCTTGGGATTGAGCAAGTATACTGCATGTAATGCAAAGCGCGTGATGAGTTACTAAGTTAGATAAAGCGGTGATAAAGGAGCAATCGGGGCTTTCTTGAATGATGTGTAGATATTGTTATGTAATCCAATGGTCATACTTGAACTAACTTTTTTTTAATCTCTATGTGGATTAGGTTTTTGTTGTGTTACTGACCTAGTTGATTTGTTTATAATGTCGATGAGTTGTTTAGTTTCAGAGTTGGCAAAGTTTTAGTTGAGTGTGTGGTTGCTGAACCAGATGATGTATCTGTAGTTTGACCAAAGAAAAATAGGAGCATGAAAAGGATCTGAACAAGCAAGTGTAGTGCTATTCAAACAGATTAGAAAACTCCTATTGTTTTCTAGCAATTACAGCAGATTGAAATCCCCTAACCGGCTAAGCTCTAACAAGCTTGGTGATATTCAAATCCTCTAAAAAGGTGATCCATTAGCTTGGATTCTAAATCCTTTACAAAGGTTACTCCTCACAGGGTATTGCTTCTAACAAGGCATTATAGTGAATCCCTTAATTGGGTGGTCCCTAACATGATCTGTTCTTAATAGGACATTTTGTAAAAGCTTTAACAGGCTTGGCTCCTAATAGGACGAACATTAGAAGAGTTCAGATAGTTATCTTGTGATTCTCATCTCACCATGGTTTTTCCCATTTGGGTTTCCACATCAAAAATATTGTGTCAAGTGGTGAATGTTTTTGTGGTTATGTTTTCTATGGTTGATTTTCTTAACTACTGAATCCACTTTTATAAGTCATGATAACAGACAGAAATATGAAATGAATTTTTACTTATGTCAGTAAAAATATTTGGATGTTTATGAGTTACAAGTTGTTTACTGTTAATCTATTGTAATAGTCAACCAGTTTAGCTTGACAGTTTTATCTTGACAGTGATATTGCATTGATAGTTCTAAGTTTACTTTGAGAGATTGATTTTGAGATTGGTGAAGTTTATCAATTTTTCTATCTACTGATTCACCCCCCCCCCCCCGCCCTCTCAGTAGTTGACTAGATCCTTGTTCTTTCATCATACCACCAATGTTACCTCAAATAAAGTAGAATCTAGAATGAGTTCATCACTAATGGAGAGGAAATAATTTTGAACCAACTGTGTCTGAAGCCAATTTGGGTTTAAATCAATCCCAATTGAAGACTTTTCATCTATAACCTATAATGAAGGTAAAAAAATTATTTCCCCATGCAAGGAACCACCATCCAAGGCTTCTAAGCACCAACTTGAGATATGAAAAAAATGACATTCAAAATCATTTGATTTGATGTCAAATTGATCTTCCCTTTTTCCCATAAAAGCAATTCAAAGTATACCAGATGGATGTAAAGTCAAGATTTTTGAATGGAATACTGGAAGACGTATACATTGAGCAGCCTGATGGTTATGCTCTGACTGATGAGAAAGACATGGTATGTAAGTTGCATAAGGAATTATATGGATTAAAGCAAGCACCGAGAGCATGGTATGAAAGGCTTCATTCACACCTGATGAAGATAGGTTTTTAGAGAACTAGTGAAGATGGCAACATATACCTCAAATCTGAAGGAGATAAGATACTGGTTAGTGAAGTGTTTGTAGATATCATATTTGGAGAGAATGATGACGAGCAATGACTTTGAAAATGAAATGAAAAATGAGTTTGAAATGTCTCTAGTTGGAGAGATAAAAAATTTCATAGGTTTGCAAATACAGCAAATGAAGAGTGGTATTTTCATTACATAGTCTAAGTATGTGAAGGAGGTATTAAAGAAATTTGGTATGAGTGACTGTAATCTAGTTGGGACACCAATGGTTATAGGTTGTAAGTTGTCTAAGGAAGATGAGGCCACATCTGTTGATGAGAAGGAGTACGGGTCAATGATTGGAAAATTGCACTATGTTGTTCACAGTAGACTAGATATAGCTCATGCAGTTGGTCTAGTTGCTATATATCAAAAGAATCCGAAGGAAATATATTTGATAGCAACCAAGAGGATTTTTAGATATTTGAAAGGTACTGTTGACTATGGATTGTGGTATCCATATGAAGGAAACTTTGATTTGAAGGTGTACACAGATGCAGACTAGGCAGGTAATGTTGATGATAGGAAAAGCACAACCGGTGGATCATTCTTTCTGGGAGGAAGACTTGTTTCATGGAGTAGAAAGAAGCAGATTTGTATTTCACAGTCTACTGCTGAAGCTGAGTATGTTGCAGCTTATATGAATTGTACCCAGGCTATATGGATGAGGCACATTTTAGAAGGTTTTATGATGAAGTTTATAGAACCTGTAAAGATCTTATTTGACAATATTAGTGCCATAAATATTTCAAAGAGCCTTGTCTTGCATGCACGAACCAAGCATATTGAATTGAAGTATCATTTATTGAGGGAAAAAATGCAGAGTAAATATGTGATCTTGGAGCATGTTTCTACCAAGAAGCAACTTACAGATATCTTTACTAAACCTCTGCCTAAGTCTACTTTTGAGTATCTTAGAAGTTAGGTAGGGTTTGTACCCCTTCATGAGGTAAATTGAGCATGATATAGAGTACATCAGTCCCAGAGCTACTTGCAAAATTTTACAATAGGATTGGTGTAGGAGTGGAGTTATTCCATAGGGGGAGCATCAAGTTGCAGGTTGTTGATGCTGAACAGTGAAGTTTTACATTGCATGTTTTACTTTCAATTTGGCATTGTTGTCAAAAAGGAAGAAGAACTATGTGATTATGGGAGAAGAACCAATGACAAGCTGAAGACAAGGAGAGTACATGGTAAAATGTAAACCAGGATTCCTATTCACAATCACAACAATCAACGGTATTGATATTTGTATTGCCATCAATGCCAAAGGGGGAGATTGTTGGAATTTGCATGAAGATTGCATTAATGAAATATTATGTTGTCATTGATGTCAATTTAACTGGTAATGATATTGTTGTAATGTTATTTTGTAACCGGTAGGAAGAGCTAGTGAAAGGAAATTGTTAGGTCCTGGAGACAACTGAGAGGGGGGGGGGTGAATCAGTTGTCAAATAAATTCAAACCAAAAACTTATTAACCAACTTAATGCTTAATACTGGTAAACCAGTTAAGTATGCCGGTAGATAGTTTTAATAGTAAATTGCTATACTGGTAAGGATTAATGCATGAAACATAAACATAAAGTCATCCACAACACATGACACCAATATTTGTACGTGGAAACCCTGTAATGGGAAAAACCACGGTGGGAAACCTTACCCATAATCAAATAATACTATTGCAGATAGTAAATGTCCATAAATGGGGTCTGCACATGCAGAAAGACCAATAGCCTAGATCTAGATCTCACTGCTCAATCACAAAATGGGAGTCACACTGACTATAGTTGGATGGTTAAATCCAATAAGAATGTACTGCACAAGATAACATCTTCATATGCTGGATTCAGTACTGGTGTAATGCTGATATCCTTCTACAAAAACCTAACTTCACCTTCAAATGATGTCTTCATGTATATCCCTGTTTGATCTAACATATACCTTCACTTAATTCTTTTTCGCATTCCACACTTGATCTTACAAATAAGATCTTACATTTATACCATACCCTAAGACCAATTTTAGTAGGTCGGCTCTACAAGATATTACAATAAAAACATTTTACATACAATATAATATCCGATACAATAACCGATTGAACATGTTGGCTTAATGCATTTACAACAATAATAAATCATCTCCATAGCGTGCCATGCTGATTTGGAAAATATAAACTTGCCGGTGTAACCCTAGATAACCTAGACCTATTTGCCGGTAAAAGCAAATATGCAAATATGAATATACAAATGATTATTTCTTCAAAATAAAGTGTCGACATGATGTCTTCAACATTATCAAGTGTCTTCCATATCATTCCAGGTACCGGTGAACAATATATCCTGTTGGTGAACTATATACCAGTAACTGTTGCACAATTTACTACTTGCCGGTGAATGTTGCTGGATCTCCAAAGTAGGTGTATTAGTAGGTGTTGACATCAATGACAAAACCATACCAAAATACCAACAATCTCCCCCTTTGGCATTGATGGCAACACAAAATGGAAAAAACATCAAAGTGCCAAAACAGAAATGCCAAATATAAAAACCAACAATCTCCATTTCTCCCCCTGGGAGTGACAATACCAATCTCTCATACCAATTTCTCCTTAAATGTGTTTTTCAAAATCTCTCCCAAAAGGATAATGTGTTTTTCCATAGATATCTCTCCCTCTTTGACATCAAATGCCAAAGTCACAAAAAGTCAAGTTCATACAAAATACCAACTACTCCATACCGGAATAAAAGATTTGTTCATTTAATTCTGTCGGTTGATGACAATCATCAACTATCTAAGTCTCTACCGGTGGTGGTATGACTCCAAGTGGATCTCTGAGATACTCAAAAGTCTCCTTAGGCAAAGGTTTTGTGAAAATATCTGCAAGCTATTCTTTAGTATTCACATAAACTAGTTTTATCTCCTTTTCTTCAACTTTTTCCCTTAGAAAATTCAGTTTGATAGAAACATGTTTTGTTTTAGAGTGTAATACCAGATTCTTAGATATATCAATTGTTGCAGTGTTATCACAGTATATAGTAATAGGTTCCTTGCATTTTACCTTTATGTCTTTCAACATTTGCTTAAGCCATAATACTTGTGTACAGTTTGTTGTTGCTGCAACATATTCTGATTCAGCTATTGATAAAGATGTACAACTCTGTTTCTTACTCAAACAAGAAACTAATCTCTTTCCAAGAAAGAATGCTCCTCCAGTGGTTCTCTTTCTATCATCTATATCTCCTACCCAATTTGCATATGTGTATGCATATAGATCAAAATTTTCATCTTTAGGATACCATAATCCAAGATTTGTCATGCCTTGTAAGTACCGGAAAATCCTTTTTACTACTGATTCATGATTTTCCCTAGGATTACTCTGAAATCTAGAAACAATACATACTGTATTCATAATATCAGGCCTAGTTTGTGTTAAATACAGTAAACCTCCTATCATAGATTTGTATCTAGTTGGATTAACAGGTGTAGATTCATCCCTTTGAGATAATTTGTCATTTGTAGTCATAGGTGTGCTTACTGGTTTAGAGTTCTCCATCCCAAATTTCTTTAGTAATTCTTTCAAGTACTTGGATTGACTCAAAAATATACCTTTATCAGTCTGAGAAATTTGCAAACCTAAGAAGAATTTTATTTCTCCAATCATAGACATTTCAAATTCTTGCTGCATTTCAAGAGAAAATTCCTTACATAATCCATCTTCTCCTCCAAAGATTATATCATCAACAAATACTTCAATAATCAAGATGTCATCATTAGTTACTTTGTAGTATAAATTGCTATCTGCATTTCCTTTAGTAAAACCAATGTTTAAAAGATACTTATCCAACCTTGCATACCAAGCTCTTGGGGCTTGTTTCAATCCATACAGAGCTTTTCTTAACTTGCAAACCATATCATTGTCATCTGTCAAAGAAAATCCATCAAGTTATTCAATATATACTTCTTCTTCAAGATCTCCATTCAAAAATGCACATTTAATGCCCATTTGATAAACTTTGTAATCCTTGTGAGCTGCAAAAGCCAAGAATAATCTAACTACCTCAATTCTGGCTACCAGTGCAAAGGTTTCATTGTAATCAACTCCATCTTTCTGAGAATATCCCTTACACACTAGTCTTGCTTTATTTCTGACAACCTTACCATCTTCATTAAGTTTTTTTCTAAATACCCATTTAGTTCCAATTACATTTTTATCTTTAGGTTGGGGAACTAATGTCCAAGTATTATTTTTCTCAATTTGTCCTAATTCTTCTTCCATAGCTTTAATCCAAAATTTATCTTCACATGCCTCATTAATAGATGATGGTTCAATTTGAGAAATAAGACATACCTCTTCATTTGCCAATCTTCCTCTTGTCATAACTCCTTTGAATTTGTTTCCAATTATCTGATCTTCAGAATGATTCAATCTTACATACCAGGGTGTCTTAATTTACTGTTGTTCTTCAATTATTGTGGAATCTTCTGATGATACCGGGGTAACTGGATCTTCATTCTGTACCGGTGGATTCAGTATAGGTTCATTTGTCACAATTTTTGTTGCCAGTTCAGAGTCTATATACCTTGAAGTTCCTCTGAATTGTTCATCAATCTTTACATTTGTACTTTCAACTATTTTCTACAATCTTTTATTAAAACATCTATATGCCTTGCTCTTACATGAATAACCAAGAAATATTCCTTCATCACTTCTAGGATCAAATTTGCCAATATACTCATCTCTTCTAATATAACATTTACTTCCAAAAATTTTGAAATACTTAAGAGTAGGAGTATTACCAAACCATAGTTCATGAGGGGTCTTACCGGTCTCACCTTTGATGTGAACTTTGTTGAATGTATAGACAATAGTGCTAACTGCCTCTCTCTAATACACATGTGGCAGATTTGCTTTTGATAACATACTTCTAGCTGCATCCAAGATAGTTCTATTTTTCCTTTCAACAACTCCATTCTGCTATGGTGTCCAAGGTGTTGATAACTGTCTTTTGATTCCATTCACTTCACATAATGTATTAAAGTCCTTAAATGTGAATTCTCCTCCTTGATCTGATCTTAAACATTTGATTTTCTTAATGGTTTCATTTTCAACCATTGCTTTGAATAGTTTGAACTTGCCAAGTGCTTCTGACTTCTCTCTGAGAAAAGTAACCCAACACATTCTAGAATAATCATCAATAATTAGCATGAAATATCTATCACCTTGTAAGCTTCTAGTTCTGGCTGGACCACATAAATCAGTGTGAATTAAATCAAGAGCATTATTGGATTTTTCTGGAATACTTTTGAAACTAGCTCTAACTTGTTTTCCAAATTGACATTCCTTACAAATTGTATCCTAAGGTTTCACAATTTTAGGTAGATCTCTGACTGCCTTAGAAGTACTGATTTTTACTATGCAATCAAAGTTTACATGACATAGTCTCTTATGCCATAACCAACTTTCATCTATATGTGCAATTAAGCATGCCTTTTCACTATTATTCAAATGAAAGATATTGCCTCTAGTCTGATTACCGGTTGCAATTTCCAAACCAGTTCTATTCATGATTTTGCATTTTCCACTTTTAAATTGTAACTGAAATCCCTTCTCAACTAATTGACCAACACTTAAAAGATTATGCTTTAATCCTTCAACATAGTAGACATTGTTAGTGTTATGTTTACCATCAAGAGATATTGAACCCTTACCTTTGATTGAACAGGCTTTGTCATCTCCAAATCTTACTAAACCTCAATTATATTCTTGAAAGTTCAAGAATTTACCTTTGTCTCTAGTCATATGATGTGAGCATCCTGAGTCAATAATCCATTCATCCTTTGCTTCAACTTTAGCTGCTAGGGCTTGTTCTACCGGTTGAGCAGTAGGTGTCGGTTGATCTTCTGTTATAGCAACAAAAACCCATCCATTGTCTGCTAGATCCTCATCAAAATCATCAGTCACACCTTCATCAGCAATGTAACAAGATTTGTCTTTGTTCTTTTTAAATCCGTATCTCTGATATTCAGGATTAGGCTTGTATGTTATTCTAGCTTCTTCTCTTAGTCTAGCATGTCTATCAGGGCATCTTGAAGCCATATGACCAATCTTATTGCAGTTAAAACATTTAAAGGGTGCTTTAGCTTCATACTTACTTCCAATTGGACCTTTTGGCATTTTCCTTGCAAATAGTGCTTCAAGCTCTTCATTCTCCCTTTTGGATTCTTCAAGTTCTCTTGCATAAAAGGCTCTCCAGTCTGATTTGTCAAATAATGGAGTAGATGATGTTGATGCTTTAAAGGCCAAATCAGTCTTTATAGCAACAGGACCAAATTCCTCAATTTCAAAGGCTGAAAGTTTTCCAATCAATGTATCCCTAGTTACTGATGTATTAGGCATTGTTCTTAACTCATTTATAGCAATAACCTTCATTTTATATGCCGATGGAAAACCTCTTAAGATTTTTGAAACAATTTCATCCTCACTCAAGGTTACTCCACAACATTTAATACCCAAAACAATTTCATTTACTCTTTCCATAAAAGCAGAAATCATTTCATCTTCTTCCATTTTCAAATGTTCATACCTGACTCGGAAGCTTTCAAGTTTTGCAATCTTGACTGTGGAATCTCCTTCATTTAGTGTTTCCAAATGATCCCAAATAGATTTAGTAGTAGACCTATCTGATAATCCCATGATTTGTTGATATGATAATGCACTCAAAAGTGCTTCTCTTGCTTTGCAATCATTCTCTTCATCTTTGGCTAAAGTAGTTGGAGCAGTCTGACCAGCTACAACAGCAGTATAACCATTCTTAGTAACTTCCCAGATGTCTTTACCAATGCAATTCAGACGTGTCTCCATTTTGATCTTCCATATCCCATAGTTAGTTCCATCAAGTTTAGGACTGTCCTTCCTGAAATAATTAGTAGACATTGGATCTCCTCAAGTTGTTAACTTTTGCAAAAGAGGACTAGGCTCTAATAACAATTGTTAGGTCCCGGAGACAACTAAAAGGCGGGGGTGAATCAGTTGTCAAATAAATTCAAACCAAAAACTTATTAACCAACTTAATGCTTAATACCGATAAACCAGTTAAGTATGTCGGTAGATAGTTTTAACAGTAAATTGCTATACCGGTAAGGATTAATGCATGAAACATAAACATAAAGTCATCCACAACACATAACACCAATATTTGTATGTTGGAACCCTGTAAGGGGAAAAACCATGGTGGGAAACCTTACCCACAATCAGATAATACTACTATAGATAGTAAGTGTACATAAATGGGGTCTGCACATGCAGAAAGACCAATAGCCTAGAGCTCACCGCTCAATCACAAAATGGGAGTCACACTGACTACAGTTGGATGGTTAAATCCAATAAGAATGTACTGCACAAGATAGCATCTTCATATGCTGGATTCAGTACCGGTGTAATGTTGATATGCTTCTACAAAAACCTAACTTCACCTTCAAATGGTGTCTTCATGTATATCCCTGTTTGATCTAACATATACCTTCACTTAATTCTTTTTCGCATTCCACACTTGATCTTACAAATAAGATCTTACATTTATACCATACCCTAAGACCAATTTTAGTAGGTCGGCTCTACAAGATATTACAATAAAAACATTTTACATACAATATAATATCCGATGCAATAACCGATTGAACATGTCAACTTAATGCATTTACAACAATAATAAATTATCTCCATAGCATGCCATGGTGATTTGGAAAAGATAAACTTGCCGGTGTAACCCTAGATAACCTGGACCTATTTGCTGGTAAAAGAAAATATGCAAATATGAATATACCAATGATTATTTCTTCAAAATAAAGTGTCGACATGATGTCTTCGGCATTATCAAGTGTCTTCCATATCATTCTAGGTACCTGTGAACAATATATCATGCCGGTGAACCATATACCAATAACTGTTGCACAATTTACTACTTGCCGGTGAATGTTGTTGGATCTCCAAAGTAGGTGTATTAGTAGGTGTTGACATCAATGACAAAACCATACCAAAATACCAACAGAAATTGTAACTAGTAGGTAAGTTTGTGGTGTGAACTGGTATTGCTAAGTATTGGAGTGTTAAACTAGTAAACCCTACCCATTGTTTTGATAAACCCTAATCGATTGAATTTGGTGAATTGGTTATATTGGTTTATGATCTAATGATGAGTGGTAATTATTATGACACATATGCATATTTTATGAAGAGAGTTTCAAAGTGTATTTGGCGCATTGAGGTAATGGTTTTTATCTTGGGATTGAGCAAGTATACTGCATGTAATGCAAAGTGCGTAATGAGTTACTAAGTTCAATGAAGAGATGATCAAGGAGTGGTCAAGGATTTCTTGAATGATGTGTAGATATTGTTATGTAATCCAATGGTCATACTTAAACCGACTTGTTTGTAATCTCTATGTGAATTAGGTTTTTGTTGTGTTACCAACCTAGTTGATTTGTTTATAAGGTCGATGAGCTATTTAGTTTTAGAGTTGGCAAAGTTTTAGATGAGTGTATGGTTGCAGAACCAGATGATGTATCTGTAGTTTGAGTAAAGGAAGATAGGAGCATGGAAATGATTTGAACAAGCAAGTGTAGTGCTATTCAAATAGATCAACAAACTCCTATTGTTTTCTAACAATTACAACAGATTGAAATCCCCTAACCGGGTAAGATCTAACAAGCTTGGTGCTATTCAAATCCTCTAACAAGGTGATCCATTAGCTTGGATTCTAAATCCTTTACAAAGGTTACTCCTCACAGGGTATTGCTTCTAACAAGGCATTATAGTCAATCCCTTAATCGGGTGGTCCCTAACAGGATCTGTTCTTAACATGAATTTTTGTAAAAGCTTTAACAGGCTTGGCTCCTAATAGGGCGAACTTTAGAAGAGTTTAGATAGTTATCTTGTGAGTCTCATCTCACCGTGGTTTTTCCCATTTGGGTTTCCACCTCAAAAATATTGTGTCAAGTGGTGAATATTTTTGTTGTTATGTTTTCTATGGTTGATTTGCTTAACTACTTAATCCACTTTGATAAGTCATGATAACTGGTAGCAATATGAAATGAATTTTTACTTATGTCAGTCAAAATATTTAGAATTTTGTGAGTTACAAATTTTTTACTGTTAATTTGTTGTAACAGTCAACCGGTTTAGCTTGACAGTGATATTGCATTGATAGTTCTAAATTTACTTTGAGAGATTAATTTTGAGATTGGTGAAATTTATCAGTTTTTCTATCTACTGATTCACCCACCCCCCCTCTCAGTAGTTGACTGGATCCTTGTTCTTTCATCATACCACCAATGTTACCTCAAATAAAGTAGAATCTAGAATGAGTTCATCACTAATGGAGAGGAAATAATTTTGAACCAACTGTGTCTGAAGCTGATTTGGATTTAAATCAATCCCAATTGAAGACTTTTCATCTATAACCTATAATTAAAGAAAAAAAATTATTTCCCCACGCAAGGAACTGCCATCTAAGGCTTCTAAGAACCAACTTGAGATATGAAAAAATGACATTCAAAATCATTTGATTTGATGTCAAATTGATCTTCCCTCTTTTTCCCATCATTTTCTTTTTTCGATTTTTCATTATCTTCCACCTCTTCAAATATATTTTTCAATAGAAGGTTAATATAGTTCCTTGTCATTATAAGAAGGAAGAAATATACTCATGTGATCTGATTTAGAGGCATCAAAGAGTTTAAAGATAATATTCTCTCTGACTTCAAAAGTTTCACAAGAACTTGGTACTTATAATATATTGAATCTGATTAACTCATTCATTTGATTCTCATTTTTCTATTCACCTAGTTGTCCTTTAATTCTTATTATTAATGCAATATTTTTTATTGGTTCATCAATATCATCAAAGATAAATGACTCAATATCTGTAGGTGTATAGGGATTATGTTCTCTATTTCCTTCTTTGTTGATTATATCACCGAATGGTTATCTAATAGTTTTTCTTGTTGAAACAAAAGGTATCAACAAATTTACTGATGGTGTCTAAGAAATATAATCATCTTCATCAGTTAAACTATCAAAATCATCTTAGTTTTCCTCATAATGTATATTATATATTTTATCTCTTTCTTCAACACGAGATTTGATTTCTAAATCACATGAACCGTTTGTTCAAAAATCTTTTGAAAATAAAATTGTGAGTTTAGTGCATTCAACTATACAAGGTAGACAAATTACCCTTCTTGATTGCTCATAACAATTATTTATATATTTTTCATTTAAATTTTCTCTAATCTTGTCTTGGTTGAACCATATAGACAACAATGAATCATTTTTATTTTTAATAGTTTCTTGTTTTGTGACTTCAAGATCACATACCTTGTTTTGCTTGAAATGACATTGGAATTCAAGATGCAAGGTTTCAACAAAAATAGACAATAGGTTGTGTTGACTAGATACAAAATTCACCTCAATTATTGGTTGAATTAGTCTACAATATCCCTCATACATTCATTTTCTTCTTTTTGAATTTTGAAAAAGTAACATAAAATACCACCCACATTAACTATCAGCTTGAATCTTGTGAGAAATTTGTCTTTCAATATACCCTAGTTCATCATACATTCATCATCCAAATGTTTGAATCAAACTACAACAAAACCAATGAGGGATTCAACAAACAAGTGAACACATAGATCTTCAAAAACCCTAAGAATCCCACATGCAACAATAAAGGATTCAATGTGACTTGAGAGTATATTTTATCGATCTTGCATGAAAGGTTGTGTATTAAGGCAAATCCTAAGGCTCAAAATAAGTTACCCATGGCTAGGGTGCAATCAAGGCCATGATATAAAAGTAGAATTCTTCTACCCAAAATATTTTGTGTAAACTCCAAAATACAGAGTCACCAATCTCTATCCTCAAGGAGGTACCTTCAAATTTTTGAGTAAACAAAGCACCAACACTTTGTTCCCTAATAGAGTTGCCAAAAAGAGATTTGTAACCAAATTTTAATATTTTATTCATGGTTTGAAATATATACTTTGTGAAAAAAAAATTTGATTTCCTCATGAGTGTGGTTCTTAAGATGTCTTTGTGTTGCTCAGATTGAAAGTGGGTTGTGTACTATTCAAGATTGTTGATAGCATGATTGAATGTTTTTCATTGATGTCAAACCTAGATATCTGGATGGATGTTGGTCTGTATATGCTTTGTCAGAGCTTGGTTATCTAGATTGATGTTGGTCCAATCATTCTTTTGGTGTTGGTTGTGTCATCATGTATTCAGGGTGGTCTGAAATGCTTTTGGTACACTCTGGATATGTTGTTGATTGCATTGTGGTTTAGTGGATCATATTATTTGGTAGGAATATGTGTTGAGATGCTTATTTGGGTCTCACCTTGGTGTTTGGAGATTTGCATGGAGTATTTTGCATTATAAATAGTTATATGGCCAATAGGTTAATTAGATCTACACGTTACGCTTTGTAATGTCCTTTGGAGTATGTGTTAGTGTGTGCATATTTCCAAATCATTTGTGGAATGATGCATTGTGATATGTTTTGGTTCCCTTTTTTCCCTGGAGTGGACTGATCTAATTATTTTAGGTCTGGGTGGCTTATTTTATGTAATATTGCTTATTTTGTTTTGGTCGACCCTTAATTAGGTTTTTAATGTTGTATCTCATATATAAGATGTGTGGATGGATAAATTGAGAGTGAATGACACTAACACATTTGGGGTCATTTTCTGATGAACTATCATTGTAATTACGATATATTATTGTCGTAGATTCGATGAAATGGCGAAAATATTTTTGTCACTCAAATTTCGTCAGGTTATTTGACGGACAAATGTTCGTCGGAATTTGGACACCTTCTTTTTCGGAAGTTGACACATAATGTGGTAGTCTAATTTGTTGGAATTCTGACGAAGTCGCCAATCTTCCGACAAACCATGCATTGGGTTTTTCGTTGGAATTCTGACAAAAAAGGGCATTATGCTCCGACGAGAATGGTGCACCTACAATGGAATTTTTTGTTGCAGGTACAGCAATTCCCATTGGAGCATAGTGCCCTTTTTGTCAGAATTCGGACAACAAATGCAAGGAAGCCCCAATGGGAATGGTGCACCTGCAATGAAATGTTTCATAGGTACAAAATTCCTGTCAAAACATAGTGTCCTTTTTTGTCAGAATTCCAAAAACAAATGCAAGGAAGCTCCGACAAGAGTGTTGTGCGTGCAACGAAATATTTTGTCGCAGATACAACACTCTCGTCGGGGCCTATGTTGGGCATGTCCATCAAAATTCTGACAAATAGGCTATATTTAAAAATAATAATAATAATTTCCATCAGAGAATATAAAGCATTGTAAATATGGAATATGATTTGATAAGCTTTCTCAAATATTGAACTACCCCTATATAACTCCTTACCTCAATGACTAACTAACTATGGTAAACTATATATTCTAACAATATACAAAATCAACAATCCCATATATTCTAACAATATACAAACACAAGCAAGAGGGACTATTTGGGTAATAAAGACCTTGATAAAGCATGGATATGAGAGTGAGATACAGAGATTACAATCATAGCAACACACTAAGATTATAGAGATCTCAAACCACAAAGTGACCTCTCACAGTCCATAAGCAAAGATGTTGATGTACAAGGATTGGATCAGAAAAAAATGTAGCAAGTTAATGACAAAGAGTAGAAGTAGTTAACAACTTTACCAAAGTAAGGATTTGATCCAATGCCAAAAGGGCCAAAGACAGTTACATTGATTTAGGGTTAAAGGGGTATAAGGTTTAGATGAATGAGAGTATCATAGCAGCAATATGAATAAATTTTTGATAGTCCCAAAGTCTGATAGACCTACAATACATAGTCAAAATAGTAACATCATTTAAACAAAAGGACAATTTATAGTTATATAGACTATCAAGAGTATCAATCACAATAGAATGTAGCCATTATCACAAAATGTCAGAGATCAAGCTGTTGGCATTATGTGAACCGGTATGTGGACATAATGACATTGTATGTTGTCATTGATGTCAATATGTTGAAGAGGTATGAACCAGTATATGTGAGAACCAGTATAACACTGTGAACCGGCATTTGTGCCAAAGTGAAGTGGTGTGCTTGTTCAAGATGAATCGGCATATGGTTATGAGAACTGACACATGGAAGCATTGTATGACTACTAGTTGGTAGTCTCAACTTCAGGGTTTCCGATTGAAGTGCTTCAAGCTTGTATGGCTCAACCGGTGATCTTTGTGTAATGAGTAAGCAATATATCAAAGAATAGATCATGTTGCCACATCAGCCTTACACGCGTGAAGGATCTTGCATGAAGAAGACTATCCCTATCTACCTCAGGAATGTGCGAAGTTTTTAAATGGTGCAAATGTGTGATGGATTATTAGCCGCCATGAAATTGGTGGATAATGAATGATGGAGAATGTCTTGAGATTTATTCAAGATCTGCTGCATTTAGTACAGTATGATCAACGATTAGGATTGAACTATTTGAATTCCTTAACCTAACAGGTCTAGGGTTTAGGTTTTATGCTACTGACCTGTCTGTTGTCATATAAGGTTGATGTTATGATTCTTTCAGAGGTCATTAGAAAAAGCTGTGTGTGAGTATCCAAGAGAAGGGATACGAGATCCTTGCCAGACCAGAGGAGAGAAGTGATACTTGCAGAGTGTAAGTGCAAAAGGTGAAGAGGAGCTTAAGCAGATCTGCATTGGCATTGAGTGTTGTTACCAGATCATTGTAATACCTATTGATCTCTAACCATCTCAACAGTTGGAAAATCCCCTAGCAGGGTAGCCTTAACTGACTTGCTGTAAATCCCTTAACAGGGTAACTCAAAGTTATTGAGATTTGGAAAGCTAGAGAGCTCTGGAAATCCTTTAGCTATTGAGTTCTTGAAATCCTCTAACAAGGTACCCTTAATAGGGTTTAACCCTTAACTGGGTATTGTAGCCATCCCTTAACCGGGTGATCTATAACAGGATCGGTTCCTAGCAGAACCTTTTGTAATGTCTTTAACCAGACAAGGCTTCTAACAGAGCGAACTTCCAAAGAGTTCAACAACAAGCTTGTGGGTATTCATCCCCACCGTGGTTTTTCCTAGTTGGGTTTCCATGTGAAAAATATGTGTGTCATGTGTGATGCTTTTATCTTGTGATGCTTTATTATTACCTATTAAGCATATGATGGTTCTGTGTTTTATGCATGTCAATAAAACATGTTGAACTAGCTGTTGTGAAGATATGATGATAGATTACCTGTTCATACATAAGGGTGAAATGGTAGTGTAGTTCTGAGTTGAGAGGAAAGATCAGTGAGTAACCAGTTTATGATTGTTTTAGTTGTTCTGAGTTTTACCGGTTGCACTTTGTTTCAAACCGGTGTCACTGTTTACTAGTCATTTGGAGTGTTTGCTGCTGAACCGGTTTAGGTCTATATTTTGTCTGTACTAATTCACTGCCCCCTCTTAGTACCGGTTTGGTACTATTCGTTCATCATTGAGTTATCAATTGGTATCAAAGCTCTCTAGGTCCTCTGTGTTGTAAGCTTAACTGATTGAGGTAAAGATCCCAGTCAAATGATGAAGAGGGAAGGTCCAAATTTTAACAAGGTAAATTTCGGTATATGGAAAGATAGGATGAAGATATTCATCAAAAACATGGGTGCTCAACACTGGAGTTATGTTGAGAATGTCTATGTTGTCCCTACCGATACTCTCACCGATGACCAAAAGAGAGAGATACAAGAAAATGGGCAAGTCATGGAAGTCCTTATTAGTAGTCTATCTGACATTGAGTTTATTGATGTTCAGGACAAGGTAAATCCCAAAGAGGTATGGGATGCTCTTGAAAATATCTATGGTGGTGATGAACATGTAAAATAGGCTAAGGAAGAAAGCCTAAGAGGGAAGTTTGAAGATATGTGGATGGTTGAAGGTGAGACCATTCAACAGTATGGAATAAGAATCAAAATAGTTGTTGGAGAAATCAAGAGTGCAGGTGGTAAAATAGAAGATTCCACTATGGTAAGCAAAGTCCTGAGATCCCTATTGTTGGTCTATGCAAAAAGGGTTGCTACTATTCAGGAGCTGAGATCAATATACAAGACTAAGGTATCCTTGGACTCCATCATAGCCAAGTTGACAACCTATGAGATAAATAGTTTTGATGGTAGTGCTCAAAAGACTGAATCAGCTTTTAAAGCCTCTGCTATACCATCCAGAAAAGGAAAAGAAGCTAGCACTAGTGGTGAACCTAGACAGAGCAGAGAAATGGATGATGAGGAGATTTTGATGGCATTTGAAGCTCTCCTTGCCAGGAAGATTCCTAAAGGAACCGGTAAATACAAAGGTAAGCTACCTTTGAAATGCTTTTCCTGTAACCGGATAAGACATATTGCTATAAACTGTCCTAATGGCAATAACAAGGACAAACTAGAAAGGTTTAGGAAATTCAAAGGAGGAAACTAGAGAAACCATTTTGTGGCAGTTGATGAAGGTGTCATAGATGAAGAATCAGAGGATGAAGAAAATGAAGATATTGTGTTTGTTTCTATCAAAGAACATGTGTCAGACAAGAAGGCTCTTGTCTCCCAGTTTGATAATTCCAATGAGTGGATCATTGACAGTGGTTGTTCTCACCATATGACTGGTGACCGGAGCAAGTTTCTATCCTTGGAGGAGTATGATGGTGGTGTGGTTCGCTTTGGCAATGATGCACCATGCATGGTCAAAGGCAGAGGGTCCATCTCTCTGAATGGAAAGAGTAGTGCTGACAATGTGTACTAGGTTGATGGTCTCAGACACAACCTTCTGAGTGTTGCCCAGCTAAATGACAATGGCCTCACTCTAGAATTCAAGAATGGAGTTTGCAGAATCAAAGGAAAAGATGGTGAATTGGTGGCCACTAGCATACAGACCAAAGGTAACCTATTTCATCTGAATGCAAATATAAGTACATGTCTTATGGCTAAGTTTGATGATAGCTGGATATGGCATAGGAGACTCTGCCATGTAAACTTTGATAATATTGTGAAGGCTAGTAAGATCAAGGAAGTTAGAGGGTTGCCGGTGCTAAGAAAACTAGATAATACCTTGTGCAGAGAGTGTCAATTGGGGAAAATATCTTCCTCAACCTTTAAAGGTAAATCTTTCACTGCTGACAACTTGCTTGATCTTGTGCATACTGATTTGTGTGGTCCTATGAAAACTAGAAGTGTGCAGGGTGATAGGTACTTCATGATTCTCACTGATGACTGCTCAAGAATGATGTGGGTCACATTTTTGAAAGACAAGTCTGAAGCCTTTATGAAATTCAAAGCTTTCAGAGAATTAGTGGAGAAGGAAAGCGGTAAAAGTATCAAGTGTCTCAGAACTGATCAAGGAGGGGATTTCACTTCCAGTGAATTCAACAAGTATTGTGAAGAATTTGGCATCAAGAGGCAACTGTCTACCCCCCAAACTCCACAGCAGAATGGCCTAGCAGAGAGGAATAATCAGACTATGGTTGAAGTAGCTAGAACCATGTTGATTCAAGGAAAGGTATCTCACACCTTTTGGAGAGAAGCGGTGAGCACTGCAGTCTACACAATGAACCGAGTACTCATAAAGAAAGGTAAGGACAAAAATCCTTATGAGTATTGAACCGGTAAGACACCTATGGTTAGCTACTTTAGGGCATTTGGTAGCAAATGTTACATCAAGAGGAGTGAACATCAGAGCAAATTTGAAGCTAAATGCGAAGAGGGAATATTCCTAGGATATTCCACCAAGAGTAAAGCTCTCAAGTGTTACAACAATAGGACTCAGAGAATTATGGAAAGTATCAATGTAAGAGTTGATGAATCCTCTGAGAAAACTAAGGAAACTGGCAGTGAGCAAGCTGTAAATGAACTGGTTGCAACCTTCTGGGAATTGGTTATCAGTCAACCAAGTACCAGTAACAGTGTTCTTGAACTGGTGAATGCTGATACTGATGAATATGAGGATGAAGAGGAAAAGAAAGAAGAACCAGTCAAGACTATTCCTCGATATGTCAAGCTGAATCATGATCCTAAGCAGATCATAGGAGATAAAGATGCAGGAGTCCTTACAAGAAGAAAGATCAGAGAAAATCATGTATGATCTTTGAATTTGAGCCTAAATCATTCAAAGAGGCTCATAAAGATGAAGACTAGATCAAGGCAATGGAAGAGGAACTTGACCAGATAGAGAAAAATGGTACATGGTCCTTGGTACCCAGACCGGAGCATAAAAATGTCATTGGCACCAAATAGGTGTTCATAAACAAGTTGAATGAGGATGGCACAGTGATTAGGAATAAAGCAAGATTGGTGTGCAAAGGATATGCTCAAGAAGAAGGAGAAGACTATGGAGAAACCTTTGCTCCTGTAGCCAGATTGGAAGGAGTTCGTATGCTTCTTGCATATGTAGCTTTTAAAGCCTTCAAAGTATATCAAATGGATGTAAAATCTGCATTCCTAAATTGTGTACTTGAAGAGGAGGTGTATATTGAGCAACCAGATGGGTTTGCCCTATCTGAAGATAGTGACATGGTATGTAGGCTACATAATGCCTTATATGGTCTCAAGCAAGCACCTAGGGCATGGTATGACCGCCTACATTCCCATCTTGTGAAGATTGGATTTGAGAGAACAAGTGAAGATAGCAATATCTACTTGAAGTCTGAAGGAGATCAGATCTTGATCTGTGAGGTATTTGTTGATGACATTATCTTTGGTGGTGATGACAAGATGAGTCATGAGTTTGCTGATGAGATGAAGGAAGAGTTTGAGATGTCACTCATAGGGGAGATTAAGTTCTTCATTGGACTATAGACTCAACAGATGAAGGATGGAATCTTTATCACTCAGTCCAAATATGTCAAAGAGGTGTTAAAGACCTTTGGCATGGAAGATAGAAAACCGGTTGGTACACCGATGGTGATCGGTTGTAAACTATCCAAAGAGGATGACTCTGCATTAGTTGATGAGAAGGAATACCGATCAATGATTGGTAAGTTGCATTATGTAATACATAGCAGACCGGATATTGCACATGCAATTGGCATTACTGCAAGGTTCTAGAAAAGTCCAAGAGAATCTCACTTGGTTGCAGTCAAGTGGATTCTTAGGTATCTAAAGGGAACTGTTGACTATGGATTGTGGTATCCATATAGCAAGGAATTCAACTTGAAAGTGTTCACAGATGCTGATTGGGCTGGTAATGTAGATGAACGGAAGAGCACAACCGGTGGTGCATTCTTTCTTGGTGGTAGACTAGTCTCATGGATGAGTAAAAAGCAAAGTTGTATCTCGCAGTCTACAGCAGAAGCGGAGTATGTTGTAGCTATCATGAATTGCACTCAGACAATTTGGATGAAGCATGTACTGAAAGGCTTCAAAATCCCTGTACCTGAACCAGTAAGTATATTTTGTGATAATAGAAGTGCTATCAATATTTCAAAGAATCCAGTTTTACATTCTAGAACCAAGCACTTTGAGCTTAAGTATCATTTCTTAAGGGAAAAGGTTCAGAACAAAGAGATTGCACTGGAGCATCTGTCCAGTAAGGAGCAGTTAGCAAACATATTCACCAAGCCTATTCCAAAGACTACATTTACACACTTAAGAGGTGAATTAGGGGTACTGCCCCTTCAAGAGGTGAACTAAAGGTATATTCTCCACATCAATCATGTATTGCATAGTCAAATCTTTCTTCAAGATTGATGTGTTGAAGGATGCTACTCCTCAGGGGGAGCAGCATAATGGAACTGAGAAGCTTGTGCCTCCACTTTGGCATTGTTGTCAAAGGGGGAGAAGATGTCAAGCGGAGAAGATATTTGCAGAAATTGGGGGAGAAAATGTGAAGCAGAGAGATATCTTTGTGTATTGCCATCAATGCCAAAGGGGGAGACTGTTGGCATTATGTGAATCGGTATGTGGACATAATGACATTGTATGTTGTCATTGATGTCAATATGTTGAAGAGGTATGAACCGGCATATGTGAGAACCGGTATAACACTATGAACCGACATTTGTGCCAAAGTGAATTGGTGTGCTTGTTCAAGATGAATTGACATATGGTTATGGGAACCGGCACATGGAAGCGTTGTATGACTACCGGTTGGTAGTCTCAACTTCAAGGTTTTTGGTTGAAGTGCTTCAAGCCTGTATGGCTCAACCAGTGATCTTTGTGTAATGAGTAAGCAGTATATCAAAGAATAGATCATGTTGCCACATCAGCCTTGTGCGCGTGAAGGATCTTGCATGAAGAAAACTATCCCTATCTACCTCGGGAAAGTGCAAAGTTTGTAAACGGTGAAAACACATGATGGATTATCAGCTGCCATGAAATCGGTGGATAATGAATGATGGAGAATGTCTTGAGATTTATTCAAGATTTGCTTCATTTAGTACAGTATGATCAACGATCAGGATTGAACTATTTGAATTCCTTAACCTAACAGGTCTAGGGTTTAGGGTTTATGCTATTGACCTATTTGTTGTCCTATAAGGTCAATGTTGTGATTCTTTCAGAGGTCATTAGCAAAAGTTGTGTGTGAGTTTCCAAGAGAAGGGATACGAGATCCTTTCCAGACCAGAAGAGAGAAGTGATACCTGCAGAGTGTAAGTGCAGAAGGTGAAGAGGAGCTTAAGCGGATATGCATTGGCATTGAGTGCTATTACCAGATCATTGTAATACCTATTGATTTCTAACCACCTCAATAGTTGGAAAATCCCCTAACAGGGTAGCCTTAATTGGCTTGCTGTAAATCCCTTAATAGGGTAACTCAAAGTTATTGAGATCTGGAAAGCTAGAGAGCTTTGGAAATCCTTTAGCTATTGAGTTCTTGAAATCCTCTAACAAGGTACCCTTAATAGGGTTTAACCCTTAACCGGGTATTGTAGCCATCCCTTAACCAGGTGATCTCTAACAGGATTGGTTCCTAGTAGAACCTTTTGTAATGTCTTTAACCGGACAAGGCTTCTAACAGAGCGAACTTCCAAAGAGTTCAACAACAAGCTTGTGGGTATTCATCCCCACCGTGGTTTTTCCCAGTTGGGTTTCCACGTGAAAAATATGTGTGTCATGTGTGATATTTTTATCTTGTGATGCTTTGTTATTACCTGTTAAGCATATGATGGTTCTATGTTTTATGCTTGTCAATAAAACATGTTGAACTAGCTGTTGTGAAGATATGATGATAGATTACCTGTTCATACATAAGGGTGAAATGGTAGTGTAGTTCTGAGTTGAGAGGAAAGCTCAGTGAGTAACTAGTTTATGATTGTTTTAGTTGTTCTGAGTTTTACCAGTTGCACTCTATTTCAAACCGGTGTCACTGTTTGCCAGTCATTTGGAGTGTTTGCTGCTGAACCGGTTTAGGTCTATATTTTGTCTGTACTGATTCACCCCCCCCTCTCAGTATTGGTTTGGTACTATTCATTCATCATTGAGTTATCACAAGCTACATTGATAATTTATTAAATTAATTAAGAGGTGTATGAGCAACCATGGTAGTTAGGAAAGAAAAAACACAAGACAATGTATAGCACCACAAAATCCAGTCATATGATAAAGGCATTAGTAATAGATTTCAATGTCGATGAATAAAATGCCTTATCAAGGGACATGATATTCATAAGATTGAAAGTAGTCACTAGGATGGAAAGGTAACCCTTGGTGCTACCAATTGAGTTGAACATCTACTGAACATGATGGAACCAATTCCTAAACAAGATAGACTGAACCCAAAGATTGAACCTAATATCAACTTTACCCAAAGTGGTAACTCAAAGCATACACTTGGTGGACCAATATACATTACTGCTATAACTAATGACAATCCCACATGTAGGGTGCTTATTGATCCACTATGTATGGTTAATATGAATACAAAAGAATATCTTTTCACATATGCATTATATTGAGACAATTATGATAAATACCAAGTCTTGATTAAGGTGCATGATGGTTTCACTTGTCCTACCTTTGGCTCCATCACCATCAAGTTAAAGTTGAATTTAAAAGCTTAGATGTTCCTTTTATTGTTATTTCTACCTTAGACCAATTTCATGTGAAGTCGACTCATTTTTTAAGGCAGCACCCTATGTAGTTCATTAAAATGTTGAATTTCTCAGTTCAAGGACAAGTGTGAACTATATTTCATAGTGGGTTCTAGTCCTTGTTTAGACAACTATTTGGTGTATTTGGTGACTCCTAATTGCTAATCTTTGATCTTAGACTTAGACAACTATTTGGTGTATTTGGTGACTCCTCATTGCTAATCTTTGATCTCAAACTTAGACAACTATTTGGTGTATTTGGTGATTTCCCTATGTAATCAGCAATATGAATATAAACAACAAAATCTATTTTCCTATGTAATCAGCAATATGAATATAAACAACAAAATCTATTTTCTGTAATCAACAATATGAATATAAACAACATAATCTTAATCAAGGACCTTACCTTTTATGGTCTCCACTAAGTAACTTCTTGTGTTGTTGTTTGTGTTGGCTCTATTGGACCCTACAATTAAGATTCTATACATATTATTCAATAAGATTAACAGTGGAGCATAATAAAATATTGAAAAGTGTGTTACCTTATTAAGCTTCTCTTTGTTTCAAGAATAGTTTAATATTCTCTACTTAACATGGCCAACCATGTGAAGGTGGAATCACATTTGGCCCTCCCCCCCCTAACATCACTCTAAATTCCCCGTTAACATATAACATTCATTCATTCTTTCATCCATTAATAAAATATAATATTCATTCATTATCGAATAGCATTCATTAACACATAACATTCATTAACATGTAACATTCATCAACATTTATTAACACATATCATTCATTAACAAATAATACGATTACAATCATTTTTTTTTTATTTTTTTTTTTAAGCTAAGTAAACACTAAGTGGAGCATCGTTTCCTTCATCATTTTTCCCCTCTTTAGTTTTTGTGCCCTATACTTGTGATCTTAATGTATGCCTAGTCATGTACTCACGACGAGGACGCCTAGACAAAGGGGGCTTCGCTGCAATAACAAAGAAATGGGTTAAATTCATAAGATTTTTTATTATTGTTACAAGTATTTCATTAATTAAAAGAACATTACAGGGATGCTCTTTACCTGATGGGGACACATCATCTTCCTGATCATTTTGTCTAGCCTCATCCTCAACATGTTCAACACCCTTGAAATCCTCTTGAGTTGAAACACACACAAAAGGTTACATTAATCAATACACCAATTGCAATTAAATTCATTTAAAGGAATAACAGTGGTCCTCTTTTTTCTTTTTTCTTTTCTTCATACAAAAAATGGAGAGCTCATGTGGAGGAGGAGTAGGCGACAATGGAAGAATTCAAACTGTTGTTCTCAAAATCTGATTCCCCTCTATCCTCCCTGTAAAAAATATAATGAACTCTGTTTGCATATGAAGAGGACACCAAAAAAATTAGAACTCCAGAATAACATATAACAAGGTTACAACAAAACCTTCTACACTTTGAACTTATCCAAAGCTCAGGTGGGTATACCATCTGTGAAAACTTTCACACTTTAAAATTCAAGATCCATAGTAAACCAATGCTAAAAACCTATGGACTTCATCACCTTAATAAAACCGAAACAATAAATGAAAAAATTATGCTCATTTTCAATATTGATCCCCAAGAGATATAGAAAGAAATCCACAATTGATACCAGTGCCTTATCTAGGTTATAGAGTCACCTAAGTCAAGCAAGGATTCCAAAATTAAACATTCCCATACATTTCATCACTTCGGCTTTTATTAACCCTATACATGCCTGACAGATATAAGAGCTCTTTCTTGTTAAACTAGATACCATTTATCAAATTCATAGCAGCAAACAAGTAATCTACTGACAGAGGTGTTTCAAGCATATTTAGTTCCTCTCCTGAAGAGATAAGCTAAAAACATATCCATAAGATTGCATTACAATCTATGTTCAACTAAATAACCCTAGACTATTCAAATGAAACCAGCAAAATACTACACGCACACCAGAAGACAACACAAATTTTAGGCTCAAAAAGTTCTGATCTATATATTCATATTCATTTATGAGAAAATTTTACATAACTCAAAGTATTTTTTGTAATAGCCAGAACAAACTGTAGATATATTTTAGCAGAGTTTCTTTACAAATTCTTGTGATCCCTTTTTTCAAAGTCCTGGTATCCATTTATAACAACATGGATGCAAAACAAGCTTTGGACATTCCTAAGAATAATTTGTTACAACAACAATTTCCTTCAAAAAGCAGTTACAAGTCCTTTTCAGTCTGAACAGCCTTTTCGGTTTGTTGCTCCACTGCAACATCTTCTAACTATTTTGGGATTTCTTCTTCTAGCACCGCATACTTTTTGGTCCACTCTTGAAACACGTCATCATCAGGCCATGAGTAGCTAACAATTTTCTTCAATTTAACTAACCTTTTCCAAGAGTTTATCACTTTCCTAACCTCTGATTCCAAAAAGCCATAGTGTGACTTTATCTTTTCGATTTCTTGAATTGTCTTAACAAACAGAGATGTGTCATCTTTATTGATGATTTCATTCACCCTTAAAGACAAGTTAGCTCCTAGCTCATCAAGCCATACTTGTTTGTCCTTCAACTGATTTGGGCTAACAAAACCCCCAAGAAATAATTCGAATTTATGCTTAGTATATTCCTTCCTGTATAAGTTAGCCTTCCTCTCTACACTGGCTCTTCCTTCTACAAGCTTGGCCATGCCTTTTGCTAATTCACATGTGGATTTAATAATGGCATCAGACCCTGCCTCATCATAGGATGCACACATAAGTTCTAGATCCACTTCCCTAGGCATCCACTTCTCTAAAATCAGCTCTAAAATAGCCTTGTCTTCATTCAACTCACTCAAAGTATCCAGAATTCTTTTCATATTAGTGTGCACAATGGGGGCTTCTACTGTATCAACTAAACTCAAAATTGTGGCCTTTACCTTCTCTTCATATTTATTTGCAAATAGGGCTTGAGCCTGTTTTAACTTCTCCAATTCATGTTGAATGGTCTGAGTAGGTTGAAAACCAGAAGGCATAGGAGAAGGAGGAAATTCAACAATAGGACTAGTGGGTGGAGGTCTTGCTGGAGAAGATGCAATCATTAGAGTAGAGGATTCACCTCCTTGGTGTTGTCCTGCTAATTGACATTGTAGTCTAGCAATAATACTGTCCATGTTGGCTACCTCTTTTTTGGCTTCATTGTAAGCCTTCAGAACTGTTTCTATTTTCACTTGGAGATTAGCTCTCTCCTTTGCTTCTTTCTCAGCCACTGCCACACTAAATTTTGTAGTTTCTAGAACTGTGCTGGCAGCTTCCACCACTCCCATGTCTTGGACTCTTTTAAAAATCATACCTCCTAGGAAACTGGATTTTGAGGTATGCTTTCTTCTTCTACTCTCATCCCTCTTTAAGGACCACATGACCAAAGTAGCATTATCCTTGCTGAATGTCACTCCCTCCATAGGCTTGGTTTCTTTTCTGCCTACTTCAAGTAACAAGGCATATGCTATATCCCATTTAGGGAGGATTAAAATACCATTCTTTGACACCATTTTGCTTCCAGCTTCAGGAGTGATGGCTATAAATTCTGCAATCATTTCTTGCTTTACTTCTTCTTCCACCAAAGTTGCATCTTTGTGAGGCTGCTCACTCTTCCTCTTTTCACACCTTGCATTTAATTTCTGTATGTTTTGCTTCTAGAGAAATTGCAGGAAGGCCCCTGTCGTGACAAAATTGCTATCAGCCAGGAACTCCTCACTAGCTTGCTTGACAACAAGGTCTAGCTCTTTACCTTTGAACTCATCTATAGTTAAGTTCATTTTGGCACTAGGTGGCTCCTCTGGCATCCCCTCTTGTGTCTCCTCATATGTGTAAACAATCTCTTTGAGACTCCCTAACTGCAACAATTGTTCTGCTACTGCTTGTTCATCTTCTATATGGATAGCGGATTGAGATGGAGAGTATAGAGACTCACGCATTTGCACTTCCTTCCCCACCTTTTTCCTTTAAGGAGAGTCTTGGATATCAATGACATCTTCAATTGCTCTCTTCACTCTTACAGTAGAGGGCTCACCTGTTACTAGCATCAACACACTGTATTTTGACCTCTTATACATTACATAGTTACCAAGAAGGATGGCCTTAGCAAAGGAAGGCTTGGCTAGAACCATCTTAGCCTTATTAGGATTATCTCTTATTATAGCTTCCCTCTTTTCCTTCAAAGCTTGCATTAAATCTTCAAAATAAAGAATCAAGAATTTGATCTTTTCCTCAAAAGGATTAAAGCTAGATAGAGGGTCATAACTACTATCAAATTGATGAATAAAATCCAGAGCCTTTTTGTATGCCACCCACTTTTCTTTCCTCAATTCCTGCTCATCCAAATTGAACTTGATGCTTTGGAAAAAGGATTAGAAAATCTGTTTGATGGCAACACACACAAGAGCACAAGAAACAAACGTTAGTGTTAGCAACAAAAGATTATCCTAAACAGGCATATCAAGAGAGATATTAAGCATGAAATAGAAAGCATATAAACATAAAATGAAATAGCTAATCAAGATGCTCATAGTTGCTCCTCCCTTGTTCCTCTCCTCTCCAAGTCCCAAATGAGTGTAGCTCTCAGCAGCTTTTTGCACTATGGATGCTTATGGAGGATTGAGATTTAATACTAAGCTTCAAATATGAAATGAAAAGCTAAATACTATGCTAGAGTAGATAGTGATGCTATGAAAAAGCTCTATGCTAATGCCAGTATAACAACAATACTCTAAAATGCTTCTCCTTTTGCTTGAGGAGAAGGGTTCTATTTATAGAAGAAATAGGGAAATGAAGGGTTAAGATTGAGCAATCTTAACAAGGGTTAGGATTGAAAGTTGGGGATCCATGTGCACAATTGGCACCAATAAAATGGTGACAAGTTTCAACATAGGATTGGGTTGAGAGAGGAGGTTGGAGGCATTAAAGGCCTGAGAAGACTTCATGGTTATCTAGAAGGTAAGGGTCAAGCCTAAATTAGGATTACCCACTGGATTAGGAGTTAATGCAAGGATAAACCTTTGTGCAAATGTTTAAGAGATAATCATGGTCAAAGCATTAATGGCCTGATGAGACCTTTGGGTTGGGTAGAGGTTGAGTCAAAACAAATGTTTTAACCATGTGGGAGGGTTGAATTAACCATTAATGGTTATTGGAGACTTTGGGGATTAAGTTGTTGAAGGTTGAAAGCCTTCAATGGTTATCAAAGACTTTGAGCCATTTAGTGGTTGAAGGTTGGAAGCTTTCAAAGGTTATCCAAGACTTTTAGGCTTTGAGAAGTGACTCCATTTTGCTTAGGAATGTGACAATAATTAGGGGATGGATTAAATTAATTAGGAAGGGGTTAGAAGAATCTAGAAGGGGTTTAGGCATACAAGTGGATTTTGTAGGAAAATGCAAGTGGGAGAAATTTTGGTATTTTCAATTAAAATAAAATCATTTATTTCAATTAAATGGTGTAATTTGCATTTGGATAAATATTCAAATAAATATTAATTTATTTAAATGAGAAAAATGAAGATAAAGCATTAAAATGCTTGAAGACTTTGAGGGAAACCATTAAAGGCTTGAAGACTTTAAGGAAAACCATTAAAGTCTTAAGAAGATTATAGAAGGAAGCCATCAAGTTTGAAGACTTTAAAGCCATCAAGTTTGAATACTTTAAGGGAAACCATTAAAGGTTTCAAGTGGGTGAGGATAAATAGGATTTTAAATAAATAATTTATTTAAAATAGTTGTGCAACTTGCTTTTGTAGGAAAATACAAGTGGGTGGAGGATAAAGGTGATTTAAATAAATTATTTATTTAAAATAATTGTGCAACTTGCATTTGTAGGAAAATACAAGTGGGTGGAGGATAAAGGTGATTTAAATAAATGTTAATTTATTTAAATGTGAGAGGTGGGATTTTGGGGGTTTTAAATAAATATTAATTTATTTAAATGTGAGAGAAGATTTAATTAAATAAATATGATTTATTTATTTAATTAATGGTCTGAATTTGGTTAAGTGAATTAAATCAAATAAATTGAATAATTTATTTAATTAATAGGAGAAGAGGGTTAAGATGAATTAATTAAATATTAATTTAATTAATTATTAATTGATGGTTAAATAATCAAATAAATACTACGTATTCATTTAATTAAGTGGACAGATTTATGTGACTACATTTGCCCCTCTTTGAGACGGTGCGGTTTATCGCGTCGTTTCAAAGAAAGAAAAATAGGTGTGAAGAAATGCCCCATAAAATGTAAATTTAATGGGTGGTATGCCCCCTCGAGGGATGGGCCGAATTTTTTTGAAAAATCGGGCGATCTCTCGAAAAAGAATGAAAAGCGGAGGGGAGGTAGAATAGAAGAAATTAGAACTAATGATGAAAGAATGGGAGAAAATGGAGTGAATATGAAGAAACAACAAGCCAACGAGTACCCTGAGGTCATGCAAGAGATACATAGCAGATGTAGTGTGGGGTTTTGATTGATGCTATACAATTGATCAAAATTGGTTGGACAATCTGGTGCAATCGGTTGAATTGCCCCGGTCAAGTCAAAGCGTGACAGTTGATGTCAGTTGGTCGCTTGAACATGATAAAGTCTGAGTAAGTGAATCAAAGTGACCTGATGGTGACTTAGACAATTGATGTAATTGTCCGATGAAGTCAAGGTATATGAAGCAAAATACTCGTTGAGACGTAGACAATTGATGTAATTGTCCGTTGGATTGTGTTTGATTGGTTGATCAATTGATAGTGTGTGCGTGTGATGGATGGTTGTGGGGAATCATAGTAGCCCCGTTGAGACTAGGTCATTATGATAAATGCCTGATGTAGTCTAGGATTACCATAATCGATTACCTGTTGAGACCCGAAGATACTTGATCAGAGTATCTGTTGATAGTCTAGGTGTGTGTGAGACGATGTATCTGTGCAGATAGAGTAACTTTCTTGACTTATTGGATGACTTAGGATAGGAAACACAATCCCTCCTAGTTAGAGATGGATGGTGAGGAACGTGGCTTGATTAGGCTGATTGGGACACGATGTAGGGTATGTGATGCTGATTATTGAGATGGGGAGGGTGGGGGGGGTGCAATGTTAGATAGAAGAAATGGAGGACCTATTACATTCCTATGGAAGAAGAGGAAAATAGAGTATCCATTGTCATTACTATGTATGAATGATATGCAACTATTTATGAATGTATGGATGGATGGAATGCAACGGAATGCAATATATACAAATGAGATGGAATGATGATCCATGGTGCATTATTTTTCATCATTGAGCTTTAAAATGTTGTAAGAAAATACAAGCAACTTGACATAAAGATTCAAGATGACCAGAGTCTTTCTTACATGGATTTTGATATAGCAAGTTAATACAAGCAACTTGATATAATGGATCAAGTTGACCTGAGTATTGCTTGCGGAACAGATAAGGATTATCTCCTTTCATGCATGACTTGGATCGTCCTCCTTGATCTTAGGCTGATCATATCCTGAGACAAGTGCATACCGTACTAAGAAATAAAAACCTTTATCCAAATTGGATGAGGAGGAACCAAAGAATGAACATTGTACCTGTAAACAAACAATATATACATAAAGAATAAAGAATATGGATCCTTGGTAATGGTTCATGCTCATATGGTCGAGATATACGCTGTAGTCAGCAAGTCGTAGTGATCTATGACTGCATTTGGCATAAGATCACGTAGCTTGGTGAACTTCCCACGTAGACACCATTAGTACATGCCCCAGAACTTCATCGGAAATAATGCACAAACGATACAAAACAATGTTGAAAAGATCCCGATACAGATAAACAAATGAATTACTCACAAATCAACCAAGTATTTGACAGCCTAACAGAATTTTCTTGTCAAAGAAAACATCATCTTGTCTTTGTTTTGGTAAGGAAGGATGCATCCTTGTTTTAAAGACAGTTTTGGATTGTTGATGTGGATTGTGTGGTTGTTTGGTAAATGGTCATTGTGTGAGTAGTTTGTCGCAATGTTTGTTTTGGTATCTGCATGGATGAGTATGTACAAGGTGTTGCCATGTTTTTGTGTGATTTTTCAATGGTTTTGTCAATGTTTTTGGATTTTGAATTGTTTTGAATGTTTTTGGTATTTTTGCGAGATATTTTTGAATGTTTTTGGATTTTTGATGATTGTTTGAATGAAGAACTTAATGAATCATAAGACAATGTAGAATCCACTTCCATCATCTAGATTGTAAGGGCATTGCCCCCAGTTTTAGACATGACTATGAAAAAGCGGGATGCAAGATGTATGGAGTACTATCATAATTGCAGAGGAATAACAAGCCATGGTTGATGGATGGATGGATGTATGTATGAAGTAGATGTGATCGCCACAAGTCTGAAAGATAATGGAGCCATAGCCTTTACGAGTGGCGCCTGTTTGCCAGGTTTTCACCATCGTTCTTACCCAAGGTGCCACCGGAGTGGTTGTTCACCGTTTGGATGCATGATTTTTCTTTACTTTTTTGAATGTTTTTATATTTTCTTCAGGACATTTTTCTGAATGTTTTTTGGTATTTTCTGATAGGCAGGGGAGCCTGATGCTCTGTACAGCTTATGTGTAAAACCGTTTGAGGTGCATGCTGTTGATTGGATCTGCGAGCGGTTCTCCGTCTGATGTAGCCAACTGATATGCCCCGGACCCAAATACAGCAGTGACAACATATGGGCCTAGCCAATTTGATTCAAACTTGCCTTGATGTTCTCTATTTGGTTGGTTGCGAGGATTCTCTCGAAGAACAAGATCACCTACCTCAAATGTACGAGGTCTAACTCGGTGATTGTAGCTTCTACTCATGCGCTGCTGATAGGCTTTGAGATGGTTGTATGCAGCTTGTCGCTTCTCATCAAGTAGCTCCAAGTCCTGAAGGCGTGAGACTCTGTATGCGTCATCATCAATGAGATTGTGCAAGGAAACCCTTAATGATGGTATCTCGACCTCAATAGGCAAGATAGCTTTTGCACCATAGACCAATGAATAAGGAGTTGCACCTGTAGGGGTTCGAATGCTAGTTCGATATGCCCATAGCGCTGGATTCAATTGAACATGCCAATCACGACCGGCATCATTGACTGTCTTCTTTAGGATCCTCAATATGTTTTTATTGGATGCTTCGGCCTGACCATTGCCTTGTGGGTAATAGGGAGTGGAAAAGCGGTGTTGGATATGAAATTTCTCACAAAGCTCACGGACATCCTGATTTTTGAAAGGAAGACCGTTATCTGTGACAATGGACATGGGCACACCATACCGACAGATGATGTAATTGAGGATGAATGAGGCGATCTGCTTGCCGGTGACTTGGGTAAGTGGAACAGCTTCGATCCACTTGGTGAAATATTCGGTGGCGGTAATAATGAATTTATGGCCATTGGATGAAGATGGATGGATTTTACCCACAAGATCAAGACCCCATTGACAAAAAGGCCATGGTGTTGTGATTGGTTGCAGTTCTTGAGCTGGTGCATGTATTAGGTCGCCATGAACTTGACATTTTTTGCACTTCCTAACAAAGTAGTAGGAATCCTTTTCCATAGATGGCCAATAGTATCCAGCTCGCATGATCTTCTTGGCTAGTGATGGACCACTTGAGTGAGTCCCGCAAATTCCTTCATGTACCTCTTCCAAAGCCTTTGTTATCTCACCTTGTTCTAGACATCGAAGGAGAGTACCATCAAGACTGCGTCGGTATAGGGTTTCGGCAATAATGGTATATCGAGCAGTTTGGCGAATGAAGGTTTTACGTTGGTTATTTGATTGGTTGGGAGGAAGGGTGTGATCGCGGAGATAGGTGTAGAACTCACCGTACCATGGGGATTCAGAACCAACAAGGCAACATATCATTTCAGATTCAGGGATATCATAAGCGGGGATCCAAAGTTGTTCTACCAAGAACTCGTAGCGTGTTGAATTCTGTGGAAGATCTAGTAGAGATGCGATGGTAGCCATGGCGTCAGCAGCTCGATTCTGATCTCTTGGTATCTGCTCAAAAGTGATAGTAGTAAATGATGTCTTTAGACTGTCCACCATTAGCTTGTATGGCATGAGTTTATCATCTTTGGTCTGATATTCATTAGTTGCTTGTCGAATGACCAGTTGTGAGTCGCCATTTACTTGTAGTTCTTGTAATTTCCATTGTACGGCTAACCTGAGTCCTGTGATCAAGGCCTCATACTCTGCTATGTTGTTTGTGCATGGAAATGTGAGCCTATAAGACTTCGGGATGCTATCACCTTGAGGTGTGATAAACAGAATGCCTGCCCCCGAGCCGTGCCTAGTGTATGAACCATCAAAATATAGTTTCCATGGTTGTACTTTTGTGAGCATGAATATCTCTTCATCTGGAAAATTGGAAATGAGGGGATGATCGCCTATGAGTGGTGCATCGGCCAACTGATCTGCAATAACTTGACCTTTGATAGCTTTACGGTCCACATACTCAATGTCAAATTCACTTAGAATCATCACCCATTTGGCCAAGCGGCCTGTCAATGCTGCTTTGCTGAGTAAATACTTGAGTGGATCAATCTTTGCAATGAGTTGCACCTTGTGTGTTAACAGATAGTGCCTCAGTTTAGTGGCTGCCAAGATTACTGCTAGGCAAGCTCGCTCAATAGGCGTGTAATTGAGTTCATAGCCCACCAGTGTGCGAGAGATGTAGTAAATAGCACACTCTTTTCCTTCTGCATTATGTTGTGCCAGTAGTACACCCAATGCTGTACTTGTTGCTGAGATATAGAGCAATAATGGTCTACTTGGATCTGGTGGCATCAGCAATGGTGGATTCATGAGATAGTCTTTAAGCACCTGAAATGCTTGCTGGCATCGGGCATCCCACTGAAAGCGGATGTTCTTGTGTAGCAGGTGTGTGAATGGGTGACACTTATCAGCCAATTGTGCAATGAATCTGCGGATGGATTGAAGCCGTCCTTGTAGTGTTCTTAGCTGACTGATATTCTTTGGAGGTGGCATGTCCATGATTGCTTTAACCTTTGCTGGATCGACCTCAATGCCTTTGCTTGAGACAATGTATCCTAGAAGCTTCCCGGAGATCACTCCGAAGACACATTTCTTTGGGTTGAGTCGAACATGGTATTGTTCCAGTCTATCAAAGATTTTATCTAAGATGTGAAGATGTCCTTCTCTAGTAAGTGATTTTGCTAGTAAATCATCCACATAATCTTCCATTATAGTATGCATCATGTCATGGAAGATGGTGGTCATTGCTCTTTGATAGGTCGCTCCTGCATTCTTTAGACCAAAAGGCATTACATTCCAGCAGTATGTGCCCCATGGACATGTGAAGGCTGTCTTATGTTGGTCCTCTGGTGCGATCTTTATTTGATTGTATCCTGAAAAGCCATCCATGAGTGAAAGCATGGCATGTCTTGCTGTCAAATCTACTATGATGTCGATATTTGGTAGAGGGAAGTCGTCCTTAGGACATGCCTTATTCAGATCTTTGAAGTCTGTACAAATGCGGATGCCCCCTTTTGGTTTGCCAACTGGTACAATGTTGGAGATCCATTCTGCATAATCAATTGGTCTAATGAAACCAACATCCAGGAGTTTCTTGAGTTCTGTTTTGACTAGCACGGCAATCTGAGGATGCATCTTACGAAGCTTCTGCTTGACAGGTTTGGCTCCTTTTGCTACTGTGAGATGATGCATGACTAAATCAGGATCAAGCCCAGGCATGTCTGCATATGACCATGCAAAGTTGATCTGACGCTGCTGGAAGAACTCTATGAATTGAGGCTGTTCCTCTGGAGTGAGAAGAGATGCCAGATGTATGATATGAGGGTTTTCAGGAGTCCCCACATTGTATTCTTTGGTTTCCTCAATAAGAATCGTTGATCGTTCCTGTTGTGTACTAGCAGGGAGAATGTCAAACCCTTCATCCTCAGGCGCCTCAGAGAGGTTTTCACCGTTGGATACGCTCTTTCTTTTTACTTTTGTGGGATCAAACAGTGCCACAGTGTGGTTTTCGCTGGAAGATCCATGTTTTATTGTTATATTTTTGCAGCTGAAGGGTTTGGCATCTGCCCCGAAGTATGCTGCGCTATTAAGTTGAATGGCGAATCCAGCTTTGTGATCCCCGCTTGGTAGATTATCCCTTAATTCCAAAAAGTCAATGATAGCCTCATCGTTTTGGAAGAGGTCAAGACATGGGGGATTTGGTTGGTTCCATTCGATGAGTTCAGGGTGGACAATGGGCATTACGTCATCGATTAGGTTAAGTGCGGGAGATGTATTAGTGAGGGTTAAGACAGTGTGGTGAAGGTCGTTGATGGTACTCTCCCTGTCAGAATCAGGCGTAGGATGAGACATAGGGTCTGTGGAAGATGTTTCCAGCTCAGGTACCCAAGTGGTCTTTATCTGTGCTTCTCCGTAAACAGGGATGTCTTTGCGTGGCGGAGGTGGTGATGTGTCTTCCTCATCTGAAGTGTTAAGTTGTACTGAATCGAATTCCCACTCATGTGAGTCGGTCTCTGAATCACTCTCCAGCATCTGATTGCTATACCATACTGGGATGTCTTTAAACACGACAGGTGTGATTGGTTTATGTATCCTTGTAGTGATCGGTGTTGCAGGAATTGTGATGGGGTTTAATGGATTTGTCACTGGAAGTATCGGTAATGGTGACTCAGTGGCTTCTGCTGGAACTACTGGTGCCATAGATGCTGCTGCGGGTTCCAATATAGTTGCTCCTACAAATGGTGTTGCTGATAGGATTACTGGTTCGTTTGATGGGATGAGTGACATTGGTGATGGTGGAGTTGTGAGCCTTGAGGGGGCAGTGGGGATAGTGCTTGATGGTGCTTTGATTATGAAAGGTATCCTCTTTGCAGTAGGTGGGCAAAATGGTTTGCTGGGTTTTCCTTTGAATCTGAGTTTAGGAAGGATCTCTTTTTCAAAGCCAAGGCCTGTATTACCTTTGGGCTTGAATTCTGGTAGTAGAGGTTCGTGTCGTCCTTGTTTGCAGTATCCCAAAGCACTCTGACCATCATATCCCATTCTTTGCATAATGAGGAGGCCTTTGCCATATTGTTCTGTAGGAAGTGTAACTTGCGGTTTGTCAGTGGTGATGGGATCTTTATAGATCCAGTCCGCCAGGTCCTCATCTTGTGTTTCTTCCTCTTGACTCTTTCCAAGGATGAAAGGTGTTAAGGCACATGCTGGCGTGTTTAGTGGTTGCTGGAGCAACTGCTGTGGTTTACCATGTGTTCTAGGAGAAGTGGGCATTTGTCCCACACAAAAGAGCTGACTCAAGTTGTATTCTCCAGGACCTTCCTCTGCGACTTTCATTTTAAGCTTTTCTTGCTTGGGTATAGGGGTGTTTGAACTGGCAAGAGAGGCGGGATTTACATATGATGTGGAGGAAATGGCTTCTCTATTATTAGGAATGGTAATCTCTGGTTGATGGCTGATATTATGGCAAAATGCAAAGGGATTTGCATCGCCCAGGATTGTGATCTCGACCCCGTTATGTGGGAACTTGATACATTGATGGTAGGTAGATGGAACAGCTTGCATGGCATGTATCCAAGGTCTCCCTAATAATAGATTATATGGCAGAGGAAGGTCCAGAACCTGACAAATGATATGCTTTACCACAGGGCCCACTCGGATTGGTAGTACCACAGCTCCTTTGGATGAACGCTCTGCATCATCATAGGCTTTGATGGTGATCTTCTTACGAGGATCCACTGATTCTATTGCATATCCCAATGCTGTGACCAACTGAAGTGTGCAAATGTTTAGGCCTGCTCCATTATCGATCAAGACTCGCTTGATCCTGTGTTGGTTGACAAAGCCTTCAATGTGGAGTGAGGCGTTATGAGGTTGTTGGAAAGAAGAGTTGTCGCTTTCAGAAAAAGTGAGACAAGGTGATGACTTTAGACTTCCAACCATGGCTTGAAATTGGTCCGTATTTAGATTTGCAGGGACTGACGCCTCTTGGAGTGCTTGATCCAAGATTGTTTTATGAGAGGGTGACAGACGCAAAAGCTCCAAAATGGATATAAGTGCAGGGGTTTTGTCTAATTGTTCCACAAGATTGTACTGCTTTGGGACGGAGGTGGTGCCTTGTGGAGCTGCCTTGATGGTGACCTTGCCACGACGTGTAACAACATTGCAATTTGAGGTGGGATTTTTGAAGGTTATGGTTGCAATTTGTTCACTGGCATCATACAGGTGATTTACAGTGTAATTATACGCAGCTTGCGTATAATCAGTGGTATCAGGACCTCGACTGGACGTCGAAGGACCCCTTTGATCTTGCGATGGAAGTGGATTCTTGAACATCTGATGATCATTATTGGTTGTTTTTGGGTCATGCCCTTCAATTTCAATTTCTCCTCGGTCAATAAGATCCTGAATGAGATCTTTCAATCGGTGACAATTACTTGTCTTGTGTCCTCTTCCTTGATGGAACTCACAATGTTCAGTATCTCTCCACCATGCCGGTTTGACTTGAGGCTCATAATTTGATAACTTAGGTAGAGTGATCAAATTCTGAGAAATGAGTTGTCGCATCACTGTTTCAATGGGTTCCCCTAAGGGAGTGTATGTGCGTTTTTGTTTTTGTGGATGAGGTCTTGGTTCATCCTGAGATGTGATGCGACCTTGATTAGGAAGAACATTTGTGTTATTTTGAGGTGGAGGATTTTGTCCTGCAAACCGAACCACAGGTTGTGCATTTTGGACAGTCCGAGCATCCACAACTCCATCGTTAACGATATTCTTATTCTTGTTCCAGAAGTTCGGTTTATCGCTATTGAAGCGCGGGCGAGGACCATCTTTGGGTTCATTAAAGATTTTGATGAGTCCTTTTTTGATGAGTGCCCTTTCACATTTTATACCTTTGGTGATCATATCGTTAAAAGAATCTGTGTCTTTGACATCCAGGTGAAATTCCATTTCTTCGTTTAAGTTGGAAATGAAAATTTCCACTAGTTCTCGTTCAGGTAACTGAAGAGAACGTCTGCTAGACATTTGGCGCCATCGTTGCAGGAATACTAAGAATAATTCACCTGGTTTTTGTTTGGTGTTACATAGATCAGCCATGGTGATGTCGCGTTCAATATTATAAGAGTAATGAGATAGGAACTTCTGGATGAGTTCCTCAAATGTTCTAATGCCACCTGGAAGTCGGGAAAACCATGATGTGGTTGTTCCTCCCAAGCTTTGGGGAAAAAGGCGCATTAGGTATGTGTCCTCATAAGCTACTTCAAGACAAGCAGAATGAAATTCTCGGACATGATCACGGGGATCCCCCTTTCCTCTATATTTTTCAAATTTGGGTGTTTCAAACCCGTGTGGAAAGGGTGGCATATAAAGATTCCTATCAAACGGATAGGGACAGATGTCGTTAAGTGAGAATTGATTGGTCTTAACACCACTATGAAGTTGTTGGGCGAGATTCTCGACTTGTTGCCGCAACATCTCCATTTCATTTGGAGGAGGAGGTGGTGGGTTACCTCGAGGGATGTTATATCTGATGGGATCTCTACGCCTTTCCTCCTCATGGCGACTTTGTCTTTCTGATGCTTGTCTTAATTGGGCGAGATCAAAGTCAGAGGGGAGTTTGGCTCCTTCTTGAGCAAGTCGTAAAAAGTGAGCATCCGCATTGCTCCTTAGTATTTCATCAAATAATCTGTTAAAATGAGGGTTATGCTGAACCCTTTCGATTGTTGAAGGAGTGGGAGTACTTGGGTTTTCATCATTCCCATTTCCTCCAAGTGCTTCTTGAAATTCATTGAGGTTGTCCTCTTCTTCCTCAATTTCCATTTCTCGTTGCCTTGATCGTGATCGGGTTTGAGCCATTTTGTTTGCAAGTTTGTTTTGAAGTTGATTGAAGATGATGATGAGTTGGTGATGAAATGAAATATTGATTGGTTGGTGATTTGTGTTGTATGGGGATCTCTAGCACTTTTAAGGTAGATGTAACCGAAATTCCTTTCTTTGAATTGCTTGTTTGTTTGATAAGTTTGGATGTGATAAGGTGTAGAGAAATCTGAGATGTGTTACAGATTTTGACTACCTAGCAATGAGAGGATTCACTCATGAACTAGTTTTAACCTGCGTAGATGTGTCTCTTAGGATGAGCTTATCCTAGATGTAGAAACAATCTAAAAGTGATGTGATGTGTTTGATTTCAAGCAATATCTAAAAAAGGAATCTTGGGACAAGAACCTCTTAATGTTTTGAGAGTTTTGGGATGAATTGATGATGGAAAAATGATGTATGAATGAGATGATGGATGTTTTGTTTTCAACTTTAATAAAAACTTTGTGTTACAAATGGAACAAACTCTACTTCTTCCCTTTCAGGCGTTGGTGGCATTTCTCGAGCTGTGTTGTAGGTGATACAGATGTTTGGGAAGAAGTTGGGATTAATCTTTCCTCCTTGATTTTTGTGATAACTCAGAGCTCTATATTGCATAAAAGCTCTGCGGTTCAATGATTCGGAATCAAACTCGTTTGTTTTACCTTGAAGATAGAGACGCATGCGATGTAGAAAGACTCTATGTGAGACAAAGATTTGTCTATTGAGATAGAAGAATTTCCTCCTGTTGATCAAAGCCTTTGAGCTTAGTGGTCTCCTTTTCAAGGTGATATTCTGATGACACTTCTTCTTTCGCAAGATGTGAAGAATGGTCATAAATTTTTGATTCTTTGTTTGTTTGTACCTTGTTTTTGATGTTTTTGGTTGTGTTGACAGATGTTGGATGAATACTTTGTTTTTGGGATTGATTTTCTGATTTTTCTTTGACAAGAAAACAAAGCAAGCACACAAACACAAGAATGTTGCCTCAAAAGGCACAAATGAGTATGGGTCTAGATCAACCCAATCCTTGGACTTGTTTTTGACCCTTCCTTTAGATTTATTTTAAGGTGTAATTCCAAAGCCTGAAGTCGGCTCAATTTGCACTAGGTCTGTAAAACGAACACACTTCAAACACTCTTTATCCCTAAGGTCAAATGGCCAGTTGTGATAAATTTAGCCCACATCTTGATATTTCTTCGACTTTGGTACTACATACCTTATCAATCCCGCCGTGGCAGGTAAGGATGTGATATACTAAGTCTTGCACGAGCATAACAAATAGATGATCCCTATGATGGGGGAGTCACCACTTTTATCAAGCCACAAGTGACCTTTCAAAAAGCTATGTTTCTACTCAAGGAAATATGTATGGTGAGTATCTTGGGAGCAAAACCATCTATGCTCTTGCACTAAATTATACCTCAAATATCCTCAATCAATAGAACGGGTGGGCTACTACTTAAAGGTGTTTAGTCATGTTCGATGTTTTTAGACATAAGTTCATTCTGCAGTGACTCACTTAAGAGCCTTGTAACTGGTGGTGGGGCCCATTTGTCCTTTCGGCCAGTTACACTGTAGGAACAGCTATACCCAAGGCTACAGCTTTCGCTCACACCTGATTTCTATAGCGGCTCGAAGGATTTACCGCTCAAGGTCGGTCCCAAGAGTGATGTGTCTCTTGGCAGGCCTCTCTTAAAAAGATAAAATTTTGAGTGTTACTAACACTTTTCTCTTGCACCTAGGACCACGAAAGCCAAGGGAGAGGATAGTGTGTGTTAGAAGTAGGACCACTCGACCAACTCTTTGCACAAGTGTGCCAAGCACGAAAAACACTTGTTCTTTTTAATCTGTCATTGCAATGTGATCTAACTATTTGGAGATGTTGCTCCAACAATCATGGTGTTCTTTTTAATTTTCAAAGGCAATTGTTTGAGTAAACTAGAATTTGAAATTCTGGTCAACTTAATGAAAAACACGTTTGCATGAAGTAAAATTGCTTTGAAAATGAGACAAGTTGATTGTGAATTTTATTTGCACCAAAAATGGAAGTGTGGATTGTGAGTTTTATCTTGATGCAAGAAATAAAATTTGCCTTGTTGATTTTAAGCACCAAAACGAAGTTTGTTTCCTAACTTGCAAAAAAAATAAAGTTGTTTTTGTATAAGTTTGTGGTTCTTTTTACCTTTGAACAATGAAATTCTTTTTAAGAGCCCCAAACAAATGTGTGATTCTTTTTCAAAAGCCCAAATTTGAAATGTGAAGTTAATTTTAAACCAAAATAAAAAGTGAATTCATTTTTAAAACCAACTTCAAAAACAAGTTAGTAAAAAATATAAATCTACTCTTTAATCTAATTTAAATCTGCACAAAAGAGAAAAATAGTTAGTAAAATCCGCCTATTTGGTGGGCTTCTACAAGCCTAATTTTTTTTTTTTTTTTTTTTGGTTACAAGGTGATTTGTACAACGTTTTGTTACAATAGCGCTAGTCTGCGTTTGAACAGAGGCACTATTTAACACAAACGTATTAAAAGAAAGGGAAAGACAGAGAAGGGAAAAGCACTGAAACAGGGGGAATAGCGCCAAAATAATGCCAAACGCACCAAAACAGTGTCAAAATCGCAACCTGTGTGACATTTTCAACATTCAAACATGTTATTGGTTAAAAAAAAAATGATCTTTTTGGTGTTTGGATTCACGTCGGGTTCACCAAATGATGCTCTGCAAAAAGGATTAGAAAATCTGTTTGATGGCAACACACACAAGAGCACAAGAAACAAACGTTAGTGTTAGCAACAAAAGATTATCCTAAACAGGCATATCAAGAGAGATATTAAGCATGAAATAGAAAGCATATAAACATAAAATGAAATAGCTAATCAAGATGCTCATAGTTGCTCCTCCCTTGTTCCTCTCCTCTCCAAGTCCCAAATGAGTGTAGCTCTCAGCAGCTTTTTGCACTATGGATGCTTATGGAGGATTGAGATTTAATACTAAGCTTCAAATATGAAATGAAAAGCTAAATACTATGCTAGAGTAGATAGTGATGCTATGAAAAAGCTCTATGCTAATGCCAGTATAACAACAATACTCTAAAATGCTTCTCCTTTTGCTTGAGGAGAAGGGTTCTATTTATAGAAGAAATAGGGAAATGAAGGGTTAAGATTGAGCAATCTTAACAAGGGTTAGGATTGAAAGTTGGGGATCCATGTGCACAATTGGCACCAATAAAATGGTGACAAGTTTCAACATAGGATTGGGTTGAGAGAGGAGGTTGGAGGCATTAAAGGCCTGAGAAGACTTCATGGTTATCTAGAAGGTAAGGGTCAAGCCTAAATTAGGATTACCCACTGGATTAGGAGTTAATGCAAGGATAAACCTTTGTGCAAATGTTTAAGAGATAATCATGGTCAAAGCATTAATGGCCTGATGAGACCTTTGGGTTGGGTAGAGGTTGAGTCAAAACAAATGTTTTAACCATGTGGGAGGGTTGAATTAACCATTAATGGTTATTGGAGACTTTGGGGATTAAGTTGTTGAAGGTTGAAAGCCTTCAATGGTTATCAAAGACTTTGAGCCATTTAGTGGTTGAAGGTTGGAAGCTTTCAAAGGTTATCCAAGACTTTTAGGCTTTGAGAAGTGACTCCATTTTGCTTAGGAATGTGACAATAATTAGGGGATGGATTAAATTAATTAGGAAGGGGTTAGAAGAATCTAGAAGGGGTTTAGGCATACAAGTGGATTTTGTAGGAAAATGCAAGTGGGAGAAATTTTGGTATTTTCAATTAAAATAAAATCATTTATTTCAATTAAATGGTGTAATTTGCATTTGGATAAATATTCAAATAAATATTAATTTATTTAAATGAGAAAAATGAAGATAAAGCATTAAAATGCTTGAAGACTTTGAGGGAAACCATTAAAGGCTTGAAGACTTTAAGGAAAACCATTAAAGTCTTAAGAAGATTATAGAAGGAAGCCATCAAGTTTGAAGACTTTAAAGCCATCAAGTTTGAATACTTTAAGGGAAACCATTAAAGGTTTCAAGTGGGTGAGGATAAATAGGATTTTAAATAAATAATTTATTTAAAATAGTTGTGCAACTTGCTTTTGTAGGAAAATACAAGTGGGTGGAGGATAAAGGTGATTTAAATAAATTATTTATTTAAAATAATTGTGCAACTTGCATTTGTAGGAAAATACAAGTGGGTGGAGGATAAAGGTGATTTAAATAAATGTTAATTTATTTAAATGTGAGAGGTGGGATTTTGGGGGTTTTAAATAAATATTAATTTATTTAAATGTGAGAGAAGATTTAATTAAATAAATATGATTTATTTATTTAATTAATGGTCTGAATTTGGTTAAGTGAATTAAATCAAATAAATTGAATAATTTATTTAATTAATAGGAGAAGAGGGTTAAGATGAATTAATTAAATATTAATTTAATTAATTATTAATTGATGGTTAAATAATCAAATAAATACTACGTATTCATTTAATTAAGTGGACAGATTTATGTGACTACAGAACTCATTTCTAATTAAATCCTCTGGGAAATGGAATTGGTGTGGCCTACCTTTGCATATTGCTCTCTTCCTGAACATGCCATTGAAAAAATCCTCAAGATCCTAGGGTTCTTTGAATATAAGAGAATCCTAATCTTAGATGCAAAGCATATGTCAAACTTTAGGTAGCTGGCATCCTCTCTGTCCGAGGACAAAACGGTGCTCCATAGTTGTACATGCATCAGTAATCAGCAAACCAGATCCATTTAACTAGCAAAGTAATTAGCACCTTTAAATAAAAACATGTGCATGAGAAGGGAGTACCATCCAAATGGTCTATCCACCTTACCACTTTTTATACCCACTAGCCCTACATGAATTGCATCAGTTAGGTAAGGTGCATAATCAAAGGTTACTACTAGAGAGGAGTTTAGAATCTATGCTATCATTAACATGTAACGAGTTGGCATGATGGTTTCAACATCTTCCCCAAAAATCTGACATAGTGACCAATACATGCCTTTAGCCCTTAGAGTAAACAAATTCAGGGAGAAAGGCTCCATGGTACTAGGGCCTACAATAGTTAACCCTCCTATTTTAACCAAAAACTCTTTCAAAGGTCCACTCCTGAGGTGATCCCTTTGTACATTGTAAATCTAGGCTAACGTTTCAAAATTGATAGGCTCTAAGTAATTTGATACCTCACTGAGCTTAAACACCTTCCTAAATTCATCATCATTAATCTAAATTAAGGCTCTTCCATTCACATTCCTAATACATTTAGCCATAGGGTCATAATTGTGTGCAATCTGGGTTAACAAATCTACATCCATGAAAACCCCAGGGACTATGAGCTTTCCTACATCTAATTCCCATATGCTATTCATTGGGGCAAGGGCATGTCTTTGACTGAATCCTACTTTGAAAAGACCCAGAGCTGATATCCATATATGTGGATCTCTCAACCAGTTGCCTTTGTCATACAAACCATCTCCAATTCTTAGACGGGGAGCTTTAGGTACCGATTCTTTAAATTTGGCCATGACATTTGTGGACATAATCAGTTGTTCCAAGAAATCATCACATATGTTTCTATCCTGATAATTCACCTTCCCCTTGAAATCCCTTCTTGGTGCCATCCTGGAATCAGAGCTATATTAATTAAAATTATGACTAACCTCTGAGAAAACGAGCATGCAATGATCTAAATTCAAGTAGTAACAATCAAGCAACATGAAAAAACTCACTGGTTGTTTGAAGAAATTCGCTCTATGCACCAACTCCTCTGCAGAACTCTTTGAAATGATGTCAATGTCCAATTGATGTGAAGCTAAATATGGCAACAGAGCAATGAATTAAAGCATTTAAAACCGCATGCTTTGGCAATCAGTTCAGAATTGAATTCACAACCGAATTCGAAAAATGGCTCCAACGGATCATAACATTTTTTATGTTTTTCTCCTTTCTTTTGGTATTTTGGTATGGTTTTGTCACAAACCAGGCCTGATATTATGAATGCAGTATGTATTGTTTCTAGATTTCAAAGTAATCCTAGGGAAAATCATGAATCAACAGTGAAAAGGATTTTTCGGTACTTAAAAGGCACAACAAATCTTGGATTATGGTATCCTAAAGATGAAAATTTTGACCTATGTGCATACACAGATGCAAATTGGGCAGGAGATGTGGATGATAGAAAGAGCACCACTGGAGGAGTGTTCTTTCTTGGAAAGAGATTAGTTTCTTGGTTGAGTAAAACAAAGTTGTACATCTTTATCAACAGCAGAATCAGAATATGTTGCAGCAACAACTAACTGTACACAGGTATTATGGCTTAAGCAAATGTTGAAAGACATAAAGGTAAAATGCAAGGAACCTATTACTATATATTGTGATAACACTGCAGCAATTGATATATCTAGGAATCCGATATTACATTCTAAAACAAAACATGTTTCTATCAAACTGAATTTTCTAAGGGAAAAAGTTGAAGAAAAGGAGATAAAACTGGTTTATGTGAATACTAAAGAACAACTTGCAGATATTTTCACAAAACCTTTTCCTAAGGAGACTTTTGAATATCTCAGAGATTAGCTTGAAGTCATACCACTATCGGTAGAGACTTAGACAGTTGATGATTGTCATCAACTGGTAGAATTAAAAAGACAAATCTTTATTCTGGTCTTTAATGAGGAAGCTACTTCTCAGGGGGAGTAGTTGGTATTTTGTATAAAATTAATTTTTGTAGCTTTGGCATTTGATGTCAAAGGGAGAGAGATATCTATGGAAAAACACATTATCTTTTGAGGAGAGTTTTGTATTGAAAATAAATCTTTGGATAAACACATGTTGCTCCAAGGGGGAGAAATGGAGATTGTTGGTTTTTGGTATTTGGCATTTCTGTTTTGGCACTTTGATGGTTTTTCCATCTTGTGTTGCCATCAATGCCAAAGGGGGAGATTGTTGGTATTTTGGTATGGTTTTTTCATTGATGTCAAAACCTACTGCAAACAAGCACTTTGAGATCTAGCAACATTCACTGGCAAGCAAGTAACTATTGCATAGTTACTGGTATATGGTTCACCGACAGGATATAATGTTCACCGGTATCTGGAATGATATGGAAGACACTTGGTAATGTCAAAGACATCATGTTGACACTTTGTTTTGAAGAATTAATCATTGGCATATTCATATTTGCATATTTGCTTTTACTGGCAAATAGGTCCAGGTTATCTAGGGTTACACCGACAAGTTTATCTTTTCCAGATCAGCATGGCACGCTATGGAGATGATTTACTATTGATGTAAATGCATTAAGCCGACATGTTTAATCGGTTATTGCATTGGATATTATATTGTTTGTAAAATGATTTTATTGTAATATGTTGTAGAGCCGACCTACTAAAATTGGTCTTAGGGTATGGTATAAATGTAAGATCTTATTTGTAAGATCAAGTGTGGAATGCAAGAAAGAATTGAGTGAAGGTATATGCGAGATCAAGTAGAGGTATACACGAAGACATCATTTGAAGGTGAAGCTAGTTTTTTGTAGAAGCATATCAGCATTACACCGGTACTGAATCCAGCATATGAAGATGCTATTTTGTGCAGTACATTCTTATTGGATTTAACAATCCAACTATAGTCAGTGTGACTCCCATTTTGTGTTTGAGCAGTGAGCTCTAGGCTATTGGCCTTTCTGCATGTGTAGACCCCATTTATGTACACTTACTATCTGTAGTAGTATCATCTAATTGTGTGTAAGGTTTGCCACCGTGGTTTTTCCCCTTACAGGGTTTCCACGTACAAATATTGGTGTTATGTGTTGTGGATGACTTTATGTTTGTGTTTCATGCATTAATCTTTACCGGTATAACAATTTACTATTAACACTGTTTATCGGCATACTTAACTGGTTTACCGGTATTAAGCATTAACTTGGTTAATTGGTTTTTGGTTTGAATTTATTAGACAACTAATTCAGCCCCCCTCTCAGTTGTCTCCGGGACCTAACACTTTCCTTGTTTCACAGAGGTTAAAATCCGCGCACCTTTTCATTGCAAAGCAGCACTGTCCTTTGGATCTTGTGAAACCCAGGTGTATTTTACCTTACCTGGGTCAAGCTGCTTAAAACCGGGCCCTAACTTCCTTTTGTTGTTTTGCGGAGCATAAACCTTACACATCTCTTCCACGTGAAACAATGCCATCCATTAGATCTTCTATTATCTGCTCGACCTTTACTCCACACGGTGACTGCTTGTCTTTTCACTAACCGTAGGGAAACATTACCGCTAACGGTCTTTGCTGCTTCGCGAAGTCTAAAAACCTTGCATCTTCGGGCTATGAAATAACGCTCATCATTGGATCACCTTTGAGACACGTGGCCACCTCATTTTGCTACTTCGCAAAAGGTAAACTTCATGTTATTTCGCCCAGCAAAATAATGCAAGCCGTTAGATCTTGAGTCAGATGCTCAACTTTTAGCTTCATCCTTTAACCTAGCCACCCAAGTCCACCATCTCTTTCGGTACTTCACAGACTATAAACCTTTGGCAACTTTTCTTCGCGAATCAACGTGAACTATTAGATCAACTAGGAGATGCACCTTCTTTACCTATCATGTCACCCTTTTCATCGGGCCCACTACTTTTTCGCTACTTTGTGGAAGGTAAACTTTGACCACTTTCGGCTACGAATCCACGCGCACCGTTGGATCAACTCCAAGTTGATCAGCCTTTATCCAAAGGATCCGCTTATTTTTGGGACCCGCCTATCCTTTCACTGTTTCGTGAAAGGTAAAGCTCGCACATATTTCCTTTGCAAGACCGCGCACACTGTTAGATTTGCTGGAACTTGCATGTTTTTTATGGGGCCTGACAAAGAGCTCAAAACTTAGGGAAAGGGTGCAAATAATTAAAATTTAATAAAGACCCACCTAAGGCAATTCGTAAGGGGGGGACCCTTTCACGATAGACCTACCCTTCCGATTATGTGGAAAAAGGTAACACAAAAATAGAATGCAAGGGCTTTCAGAACATAGGAAAGGTTAAAATTCAAAAACCCTAAACTCCTTTTGACCCAAAAACTCAGAGGCAACATGAAATGCGAAGCACTACCTTGCAAATTTTAGCTGATTATGGAGCAATATTACCCAAGCTCAAAAATAGTGATAACAACGGCTCTGATTGGGGATGGTTGATTGCAAAATCAACACAAGAATACAGAAACTCTGGAGAATAGACCAAACAAAAGCCCAAAAACAACCAATAGAAACAAACATAATATGTACAGACTAAAACCTATTGTGCATGGACTTAAGAGAAGTAATGCTTTAGGAATTGTCCATGCACTAGAAATTCGTGTACCTCACCATTCATTTTTTGTAAAAATATGAATCCTTTCCATTAAGATCATAAACCACATAGGGGCCTATCCATAGTGACTCAAATGTTTTGTGTTTTCCTTTATCTTGCCCTTTCACATTCCATTGAAGAACCATATCACCAATTTGAAACTTTCTTAACAAGGTTCTTTTGTCAAACTAATATTTGGATTGCAACTGAATTTTCAAATTTCTCTTATGGGCCATAGTCCTAATTTCCTCCACCTCCACCATTTGAATCATTTTGTCTTCCATAGGTTCAGATAACTCCATATCCTTAGCTTGCAGGAACTTGTATACATGAAGAAGATTGTTGACTGGCATCCTAGATTGCATGCCATAAACCAACTCAAAAGATGACACACCAATTGCTTTCTTGACACTAACCCTATCTACCCATAGGGCCAGCTTCAATTTCTGATCCTAAGACCTTTTGTTCTCCTCAAGGATTTTTTTAATAATGTTCAGAAGACGCTTATTGCTGGATTCAGCTTGCCCATTACCCTGAGGATGATATGGTGAAGAATAGGACATAATTATTCCATGACTGGTGCAAAATTCAATGAACTCCTCTGATCTGTAGCTCATGACATTATCCATTACCAGTTTTACAGGAACACCAAATTTGGTTATAACATTATCCATCAAGAAATCAATAACAACCTTACTTGTGGCTCTTCTAGTGGGTATAGCTTCAATCCACTTAGTGAAATAATTAGTGGCCACTATGATCCACCTATGACCTCTTCCTAATTTCTCAACTATTTCTCCAATAAAATCAATGCCCCATTGGACAAAAGGGGCTTCCACTATGACTGGGTTGAGGGGCAAAACTCCCTCATACTTCAATTTGGAAGAAATTTTTTGACATGGGTCACACCTCTGAACATGTTCATGGGCATCTTTGAACAAAGTAGGCCAATAATATCCAGCCTGGACTATCTTACCAGTTGTTGTCTTGGTAGAGTAGTGACCTCCACATACTCCATTATGCATTTCAATTAACATCTTTATAGCCTGGGATTTGTCCAAGCACATCAACAGTGCCCCATCTCTATTCTGCCAATATAGATCATCCTGAATAAGGACATACTTTTGAGATTTTAGTCTCAGTGTCCTCTGGTTGTGGGTCATTCCCTCTGAATATGTTGTATCCCTTAAAAAATGCACTATCTCTGAGTACCAGGGTTGTGTCTCAATACTTGTGACCGGGATGTCCTTAATTTCAACATTATTCACCTCAACATCAAGAAGGTTTGATTCAGCCATTAGCTTAGCAAGACCTAAACCTCTTACCAATTTAGTAATTTTAATCTCTAAATCAAACTCTTGAATTATGGTTATCCATCTACATCTTTTACCAGTGACCTCGGACTGAGATAAAATGTCCTTGGCAGTCGCATGTGGGACATAAGCAATTACTTGTGCATTCACAAGATATGGCCTAAATGCTTTTATAGCCTTAACCAGAGCATACACTTGTTTCTCCATAATTTCATATTTTATTTCTGCAACTTGTAAAGATTTGCTATAAAAATCTATAGGGTGTTCATATCCTTCATTATCCTTTTGTAGAAGTATTGCAGCCACTGTATGATAAGAAGTAAAAGAAAATAGAGAAAAGGGCTTACTATAATCAAGGGACTTCAACACTAGCGCCTCCTGAATAGCCCTTTTAATTTCACCAAAAGCCTTTGGAGCTTCTTCATCCCAATAAGCTTGGTATCTTTCTTGAGCAATCTAACAATGGGCTTAACTATTTCTGCAAATTTGGCAATGAACCTTCTAACAAAATTTACCTTGCCCAAGAAAGATTGGATACCTTTGACACTCTTTAGCTCTGGTACATTGTTTATAGCTTTAATTCTTTTTAGGGTCTATTCTAACCCCTTCCTTGGAGACAATATGCCCAAGCAGCTTTCCTTCAGTGACAACAAAATGACACATTTTTGGATTTAAGGAGACCCGAATTCCAGAGCTTTATTGAAAACCTTCTCCAAGTGCCCACAATGGTCATCCACCCTTTTGGAGAAACATGTTAAATCATCTTGATACACTACCATGATAATGTTAATGAATTCCTTGAAAGCTACATCCACTGCTCTCTGGAAAGTAGCTCCAACATTTTTTAAACCAAAAGGCATTCTTACATATACATATGTTCCCCAAGGTGTGGTAAAAGCAGTCTTGAATTGTTCAGATTCTTTCACTAACACCTGGTTATATCTTGAGAACCCATCCATCATGGACAACAGGTCACAGCCAGTCACTCTCTGCAACATTGCTTCCATATTGGGAGAAGAATAATTGTATTTTAAAGAAGCAACATTTAGGTTCCTAAAATAAACACAGAGCCTTATGTCCCCATTCTTCTTTCTAACCAGGATCAAATTAGACACCCATGATGAATGCCTTATAGGCTTAATGATCCCTCCTTCCCTCAACTTAGTTATCTCTTGTTGCATCTTAGATTCCAACAGGGGGTTGATGGGTCTTTGTTTCTGTCGAAAAGGCTTGGCATCTGGAAGCAAAGGGACTTCATGCTAAAACATATCTTGTCTATACGCCTTCATATCTGCATAAGACCAAGCAAAAACATGCTTATATTTTTTCAATAAATTAATACTTAGGTTAATTCTAACATGAGGAGACAAGTTTTTTCCAATATACACCAACTTAGGGGATGATTATGTCCCCAAGTTCACTTCCTCCAACTCATCTAACTTGGTGGTTGACTGCTGTTGTAAATGACTATCACTGTAACTGAACCTACCTTCCAATTCTAATAGTCCTTTAGGTATCTCATTAGTTTCCAACTGAACCATGTCATTTCCAAACATAGTTTCTCTATCTTCCACCACTTCTACTAATGCATTGCAATCAATTTTTTGTCCATCATAGTTATAAATGCATTGTATGAATCTGAGAATGTCTTCATCATCTGCAAACACTTACCAATTATATACATTATCAGGGATGGCAGGCCTAGCTTTTATCTCAACTGTGGATACATCGATTAGTGTTATGTCATCATTCTTTAATGCAACATTTGCTAAAAAATCAGCCATTATGTTTTTTGATCTTTCTATCCAATTAATAGAGAATGCAGAAAAATGTTCAATCACATCCCAAATTGCATGTTTATATCTTTTCAAACAATCATTTTTAGATGCATATTTAGATCTAACCTGAGAAACAACCAACTCCAAATCCCCTAGTACTCTTAACAACTAAATCCCATGCTTCTTTGCAACTTCAAGCCCCAATAATGAGGCTTCATATTCAACAGTGTTATTTGTACACTGAAAGGCTAGCAGAAAAGAGTATTTGAAGGTTAAACCTGATGGGGACACAAAAAGAACTCTTGCTCCAGATCCTTCTTTAGAGCAAGTTCCATCAAAATAAATGTGCCATAAAACATGCTGTTGAGATTCCAATTCAGTCACAATAGAATCAGTATTTTTCAACTAAGGTAAAATTGGTTGTATTCTAAAATTGTCAAGATCCACATCAATCATACAGTTTAACATATTAGGGTCTATCTTCTCAATTACCCTAGGGGCACGTGGTTCTCTATACAACTTAACCTAACTTCCATTGATTGGGATTGTAGCATATGATAGATCCAACTGAACATTTCCACCTACTGCTGCAACCCATTGTCTAGATAATAGTATGCCATAATGAGGTTTTGTATCAGTTACTATAACATCCATCTTATATGTTGCTTCAAGAAATGTCGCTATTTTTACTTCCACATCTTTAATTGTACCTATCACTGGTACTTCTTTGTTATCCATAGCATAACACTTCCCATACACTGTACTTACTGACAATCCTAATTCTTTCATGACACCATAAGGCATCACATTTGCAGTTGCACCAGAATCTATCATATAGTTCTTAATTAACCGGTTATTCACTAACAAAGTAACATAGAAAGGATCAACCTATGAAGGCTCTTTGTGTAATAGTTGTTCCAACATATACCTCTGGGGTTTGCAACTCAAGATCCTTTTCATCCTTTATTGAACCTGAAGGAAAAGCTATACTACTGTCAGATATCTTAAAAAACAAAGATAGAGCAACTTCTCTATGTTCCTTTATTTTCAATAATTCTACCAATGGGACTGTGATCTTCATCTAGGTAAGATCCTGAGTCATATCAAAAGTGGAATTATTAATCAACTCAATATTAATCTTGGCTTTCTCTATCTTAGGCTGACTTGCCTTCTTCATTGTAGCAGTTCGTTGTATATCACCAGTAGCATTATTATCCATACCCTTGGCTACATCTTTCAATTGGTCACTCTTTGCCTGACTATCTTGAGGAAAGATGCCATGACTTATTGCTTTCTTCTAAGATACTTCTTTTATGAACATTGAGCCAGATTCCCCTTGATCTCCATCATTCTTACTACTTCTCAAGTTATAATTATGCTTGGCTTTGGCTATGGTTGTTGGCATTTTTTATGTTTATGTTGTGATTGTCATTGATGGACACACACTTGCTATGAGATCACCTCTTGAATGTATGAATTATCCTCAACTGGTATTTGTTCCAAACCGGTATTATGTTGTAGTCTTTAGATTATCGATGTTTTGCAAAAAGTGTTTACTGATCTCAAGTGGCATGAAGACCTCAAGCGGTTTGAGGATCTCAAGCGGAATAGACCAAAGGAACTAAAAGCGGCATTTTTCATTTTCCCAGTCTTCATTTTTGTCAAACCAGTAATCTATTTAATAATTAAACTAGTATTACTCTGAGTTACCAACCGATAATCGGTAAAGTTGTATAAACTGACAATACTATGTGATGAGTTATCAACTGATATATTTTTGTGATGAGTTACCATCCACCGACACTTTGACGGTGATTTTGTGTCGTGTTACCAAATGTGTCTAGATACACTGAACCTAGGAACTTGCAATGTAATCCTATTTTTTTAGAGCAACTTACTTGGCAAGTCCCCTGCTTATAATTAAGGTTTCAGGGCCACATCATCAAATATGATGCCACATCAGCATGCTTTTTGCCAAGGTGACCAAAATAGCCCCCCAAAAAAGTGAGACCAATAGGCATGCAAAAGAGACCCCAATAGTTGTGCAGCTGACATGACATCACCTGATTGGTTACTTTTTACAATATTAGTACATTTCTTAACAACTATTGGTACATTTCCTAACAACTAGTGGTACATTTCATAACAAAATTTGATATTTTTTGTTTCAAACAATAGGTTTTATTTGTTCAATTTTTAGAACAAAAGGTATCAACAATCCTCACAACAATTGGTACATGCTCAACTACTGGGTCCTTTCCCCTACTTAACGGATGCACATTCATCATAACTACACAAAATTTAAAATTTGATGTACCCTTTCCTAGACCCAAAAAAAAAAAAATTGCACCCCAAACCCACACAGGTGGAACGAAACCTCCCAGATAAAAGAATTTTAAAAAATGTTTTAGGCAGATAGAGAGTAAACGTTTTCAAGTCCTCCTTATAACGTGTGATCATGATTGTAACCCGGTCTGCGGCACATGCCTGATAAGGGACACTAAGCACGATTTGCTTATTCCGTACACATGTACAGAAATTTGTGGCTTTGCCTTTATATTCACAGCTTACCCTAATTGTTCCCTTGCGTGTATCTTCTTAATTTTGATACACAAATGTATATGGAAGAACTTCTGTGAAGGAAGAGGAGGAATTCAGCACCGTAATCAGGTACTTAAATTCATTATACTGCCTTCAATTTCTATTCTATGTTAATCCCATGCCTTTTTTAAGGTGAATTCAAAGGAGGATATAAGTCTGTTGAATCAATTCTGCAGTTTGGTGTGTGCTCGATATATCAAAACCTAAGTAATCTTGAGTTGATGTTTCTTAAATCTGAAGTGGGTATTCACTAAATGTATGAGATGTCAATATATATGAGCTGGGTGTTGTATGTATTTCTTATACACGAATATGATTAATAACACCCTCCAAACCGATATGCTGATCTTGTGTGCAGGCGATTGGTATTATATTGCTGAAGAGTCAGGAAAGTGGATTGACAATGGAAGGGTATTCCCAAGACCCAAAGAAAAAATCTGAAATCTACACATATGAAGCTCCCTGGCAAATATATGGCATGAATTGGTCTGTCAGAAAAGACAAGAAATTCCGACTTGGGATAGGCAGTTTCCTGGAGGAGTATAACAACAAAGTTGAAATTATTGAGCTGGATGAAGAATCAGGGGAATTCAAGAGTGATCCCCGATTTATGTTTGATCATCCGTATCCCACTACCAAAATAATGTTTGTTCCTGATAAGGATTGTCAGAAGCCTGACCTTTTAGCCACTACTGGGGATTATTTAAGAATCTGGCAAGTTTGTGAGGATCGAGTGGAGATGAAAAGCCTTCTGAACAATAACAAGAACAGTGAATTCTGTGCGCCCTTGACCTCTTTTGATTGGAATGATGCAGATCCAAAGCGAATTGGGACTTCTAGTATTGATACTACTTGTACTATATGGGACATAGAAAAGGAAGCGGTGGATACACAGCTGATTGCCCATGACAAGGAGGTGTATGATATTGCCTGGGGAGGAGTAGGAGTGTTTGCTTCTGTTTCCGCTGATGGGTCTGTGAGAGTTTTTGATTTGAGAGACAAAGAACATTCAACTATCATATATGAAAGTTCACAACCGGATACTCCGTTGCTTCGATTAGGATGGAACAAGCAGGATCCCAGGTTTATGGCTACTATTTTGATGGATAGTTGTAAGGTTGTTGTCTTGGATATTAGGTATCCAACTGTGCCTTTTGCAGAACTCCAACGGCATCAAGCTAGTGTGAATGCCATTGCTTGGGCTCCTCACAGTCCCTGCCATATTTGCACCGCTGGAGATGATTCGCAGGCACTTATATGGGACTTGTCAGCTGCTAGTCAGCCACTAGTAGAGGGTGGTGGCCCTGATCCAATACTAGCTTACACGGCTGGTGCTGAAATAAATCAGCTGCAGTGGTCTTCCATGCAGTCTGATTGGGTTGCAATTGCTTTTGCTAACAAACTGCAAATATTAAGAGTTTGATATTTGTTATGTTTCAATATTGTTTCTAATCAAATCGTCATGAATCTATATAACATAGCCTGACATGATTGTATGGTATGGTAAGCTTTTCACATTCTCTTCTTGGATGATTCCACAACGGAAAAATAAATCAGGTTTAAGTTATATAATATCTTTTTTGTATGTTAATGATAAAATAAATATTTTTGCTAGAGGATTCTTAATTTGTTATACCCGTTCTTCTTAAGCTTTGTGACTTGTTCTTTAAACATTCTGGGTGTTTCGGTCTCCATGATCTTCAAGCTCATTGGACATGCGCTATTATGAAATTCAAATAACATTGTATGGCTGCATTTTAGCTAATTTTGTAAGCAAACAGATGAACCTCTTTTAAGCCAGTAATACTGTCTTGGATCAACAGAACTGGCATACCATATGCATCATGGACATTGCACGGCATGGATGAACTTCGGGCACCTAATAAATTGAGAGCATATTCTTTTCCCCGAATCTTGCCTAAAAATAAAAAAAGTCATGCACTTTGTCGCATTTGTCATAAAGAGTTTGGGTTAATTAACTTTACCCCCAGTTTTCTTCAGTTGTTTCACTAGTTTTGGATGATCGCTGTATGGTTGTGTCAATCCTTGCGGATAACCCCTGGATTTTGGGACAGTAGAGCAATAAAGATGTTATTGTATGGTTTAAAAACCAGCACAATCTTAATACCTTGATTGTGTTGTTTGAGAATTTAGCAAGTGTTTCATTGCAGATTATATATTAAATCGATAAATTCCCATAAGATATGTACTAGCTATGAATAGATTGATTAAGCTTGTGCTATGTCCTCCTCTGGCAATGCAAATCATTATTTCTGTGGGCCATAATGCTTTTCTTTTCACAGTGCACCACGGTCATTTGAGACCCATTCCCTCTACGGAGGGTGATGATTTTTCAGCTCAGGAAGGCATTAGTGTGTCTGGAAGTTGTGCTGTTATCAATGCGAAGTAATTTGTTATATGCAAGAGGAACATAAAAAAAATTAATGCCAAATGACTCAATTTCACTACAAGTTTCTTTGGTACTCACATTTTTTAGGATTTTTTTGACATATTTATTGACATGCACATAACATATGCCCATGCATAGTTTAATTTGTATATTACTGTAAATACATGCATATAGAGTAATGCTGCTTTTTGTGTTTCTCTATGATTTATGTATTAAAATAATCGACTCATTTTAATATATCCAATGTGACTTTAGTACTATTTGCTATATTGTATCAGTATGCAATAAATAAGGGAGGAAAACTGAATGCTGTAGATGTTTGTCTTGTTGCAATGCCTCAACTCGTGTCAAGGTGATCATACATCGAGAATACTTTGTGCACATTCTTATAAATAGATAGAAAGAGAGGTCTAGATTCCAGACTTCATATGTTAATGCTTAATAGCTATGTTGCTGGTTCTGGTTCAGATCCTGGTTCAGGTTAGTAGATTTGGCAAAAAAATTTGGGGGTTGGGTTTGATTTGGGTTCATCTGAAAAAAAAAATGTAAAAATCATAAATATTAAAATATATATTTGCAGACTAAAAGCAGGAATATTAGAAACAACCCACATATTTCTTAGTATTTTTTATATACAGATTTTTAAAAACCTTATAAAATATTAACAAACTTAATATATACATGAAAAAAATCAATATATAATATATTAATAATATACAAATATTTAACTACAAATACATGCAGCTTCATGCCACACCCAATTGGATCCTGAATCTGGTTCAAAACAGACCTGAATCTGGGTGTAATAAGGCACGGATCTGGTAGTATAGGTTAATAGTAATACAGGGTATTTGTGATACATAAGTCTACTTTCACTATAGATGTACACTTAATGTAGCACTTTTTCATTTCTTGGGTCTTCTGTTTTGTAACTTGTTCTGAAA